>NC_136263.1:174034997-174354997 GCF_964187855.1 Myxine glutinosa | reverse complement strand
CATTTTGTGTCTAAGTGTGTCGGATTAGATATACATGTACATTCGCAATATGGGGTGATATATTCTAAACCTGCTAAAAAAAAAATTACTACACATATTTAGTCTTATTACATACAGGTGATATTTGTTTTGTCAAAAACTCAGCTATTGCCGTGAAAAAGAGCTGTGTGGTGATATTAAAAGTGGTATGGCAATGCATATTACAAGCCAACACTGCATATAAGAGCTAACATTATAAGTAAGACAAACCAATGCTGTCGTTCTCTGAATTTTAATAACTTTTAGAAAGGAGTGTGGGCATATCCAATATTTTTTAAAGGGTGCCGAGAGCAATTCCGGTGTAGGACTTCCAGCCGACATATAGTCTAACACACTTAAAACAAATTCTGTTTATTGGTGTGTGTGCGTGTGTGTGTGTGTGTGTGGATGTGCGTGTGTGTGGATGTCTGTGTGTGTGTGTGTGTGTGTCTGTGTGGGTGGGGGGGGGGTGGATACGTGTGTGTGTGTGGGTGGGGGGGTTGGGGTGTGCGTATGGAGGGGGGGGCAGATGTGTGTGTGTGTGTGTGTGTGTGTGTGTGTGTATGTGTGGAGGTGGCGTGTGTGTGTGTGTGTGTATGTGTGGAGGGGTGTGCGTGTGGGGAGGGGTGTGGGGGTGTTTGTGTGTGGGTGTGTGGGTTTGGGGGGGGTGGATATGTGTGTATGTGGGGGGGTGCGTGTGAAGGAGGGGGGGTTGGATGTGTGTGTGTGTGTGTGTGTGTGTATGTGTGGGGGGACGGACGGACGTGTGTGTGTGTGTGTGTGAAGGGGGGTGTGGGTGTGTGTGTGTGTGTGTGTGTGTGTGAAGGGTGTGTGTGTGTGTGTGTGTGTGTGTTTATCAGGGTTGTATCCAAGGGGGTTGTGGCAAAGCATGTCCAATGAAAGTGGGGTTGTATCAAAAGTGGGGTTGTATCAAAAGTGGGGTTGTATCAAAAGTGGGGTTGTATCAAAAGTGGGTGCGAGTAAACCGGTCATCACTGCCAGCAGTTTTAAAGTGGCAGTTCTAGTTATTATTATTTTTGTATACAGAATCGAGGATCGTGTAAGAGCAAACACATTGAACATGAAAACATGCACAGACACATAAAACATGCAATGAAGGGAGTGGGAGACAAGAGGAGGAGAGAGGGAGCACACAAGCACAACAACAGAAGAGGGCAGGGACGTCAGTAGATCTGTGGAAGGGGGAGGGCTGGGGGAGAAGGGAGGGGTTCATGGTATAAAGCAAAATAACACTTCTCGGAATTTCAGGAAAGAAGTTGGGGGATTTAAAGAGGTGGATTTGGGGTGTTTAAACGGGGGTAGAAAATATCAAGGTTTTGGATGGGGGAAGAAAAGAGATGGTGGTGAACAGCTGTTTTAAAGACCTGGAGGGATGAGTGGGATTGAAGAGAGTGAGGGGGTTTGCTCCAGAGGCAGGAGAAAAGAGGAATGAAGGAGTGAAAGTGAGCATAGAGTCTTGATTTTGGCAGTTTCACCAGAAGAGGGTTGCTGGCAGATATTGTGTGTCCTGCAGGAATATTTTGGGGACAGAGCACAGACAGAGCAGGGGGAGCAAGGCTGAAGTGGAGTCGGTAGAAGACAGAAAGACCACCTAACTGCCTGCGGTGAGTGAGTGAAATGCCCTCAGAGTTAGCTTCATCGCTGGAGATTCCAATGATTCTGAAAGCTTTGGTTTCAACGGCGTGAAGCCGAGCTAGGTGTGAGGCAGGAGCACCAGCCCAGAGGGGAGAGCAATATTCCATTGAGCTGCGGATGAAAGCCTTGTATGTGGTGTGGAGCTCAGAAGTGCCCAGAAAGGATTTCGCACGATGGAGGATGCCAGTTGGCGACTGGCTTTGGAGGCTAGCTTGGAAATGTGGTTTTCCCAAGAAAGATCATGGCAGATAGTGAGACCCAAAATCTTAAGTGACAGAATTTCTTCAAGAGGATTGTTCAGAAAGTAGATGGGAGGGTTGTCCAGACAGTCTTTTCAGAGAGACAAAATTGAGAGTGTGAGATTTATCAGGATTGAAAGACATGTTCTACTTGTTTGACGAGTTTGTGATATTGTCCAGGTCTGCTAAGAGTGAAGAGGCTGCTGCCTGCCAATCTGAGGGTTGGGATATGGCGCGGCTGAGAGTGGAGTCATCAGCATCAGGATGGGGGTTATGTTTTCATCCCTGTCTGTCTGTCTATTTGTTTGTTACTTGCCGGAAAAGATTCCGGGAAGTATGTTGGTTGGTTGGTTTGTTACTTGCCGGAAAAGATTCCGGGAAGTATGTTGGTTGGTTGGTTTGTCTGTCTGTCTGTCTGTTTGTCTGTTTGTCTGTCTGTCTGTCTGTCTGTTTGTGCGCAGTATTACGTCTACATCGTTGCACATAGAATCGCCATACTTTACACACATAAATGCCTTGCCCTGGAATAGACTGTGCCCAATTTTTAACTCTCTAGGCCAAAGGCCTCCATTATGACGTCATAATTCGATAATTCGACAAGTACAAAACTTCATCCAATCAAGATGCAATTTCTTGAGCACCATGTAGGCATAAACTGGTGGAGAAAAAAATAATGATGACGTCATCCGTCACGTGGTTTGGCCGCCATCTTGGAAAAACCGAAAACATTTGCACCTCTATATCTCCGAAAGTGCTGAATAGAAAATATTGACACATGGCTCATTGTAAAGAACGCTCCATGGGGAATAAAATATGTTAATGATGATGTCATAGGTGCCTCCATTATGACGTCATAATTCGACAAGTACAAAACTTTATCCGATCAAGATGAAATTTCTTGAGCGTCATGTAGGTATAAATTGGCCGAGAAAAAAAAAAATGATGACCTCATCGGTCACGTGGTTCGGGCGCCGTCATCGGTCTTCTCGCTCCTCCTTTCTGGTCTTGCACCCTCTGCACTTCCTGTGCCTTGTCCTCCACACAGTTTTCTGCAGGCCACACATGGTCCACTATGAACCCCATTCTGGTAAAACTACCTAAATCCAGGAAACTGCTCACCTCCACTCATTTGTTCCTCTTTTTTCCAGCCTGTGGAACCAAATTTCAAATTATCTTCAATCTCACTCTTCCCACCTCGTCTTCATGACAGCTGTTCACTACCATCTCAGATCGTCCCCAACCCAAAACCATGTTCTTCAACCGCAACACCTCCTAAATCTTCCCTATATCCAAAACCATGATCTTTTCTACCCTCATAAACCCGCACCCCTGCCCCCAACCCCCACCACGCAACTCCAAGCCATCCTCCTTCCAAATTTCTGTTTTTTCCCCTCCTGAGGGTTTCCTTCTGTATCCATCTTGTTTACCCCATTTGTCCCTTCCTGTCCCTCATTCCTCCTCATCCATTGTTTGTCCAAGTCTCTATCTATCTTGTCCATCAATTTTGCTGTTGGAGTCCCCCCTCTCTCTGAAAGTTGGAGTCTGAAAAAGGTCGTTTTGTCCTGTAACGTTCTGATCTGTACAGTGTACTAGTTGTTCCACGAGCCTTGACTCTGTATACAAAATAAAGAAAGAAAAAAAACATTTTACCGACAAAGAAGACTGGTTCAAATATTAAAACAAAGATGCAAGCGACAACCATCATGTCATTATGATGAGTTTTAATATTTTCTCAGATGTTGATATCGTAAATGTATTATAACAAGAAACCATCGTTTTTTTTAGTTAGTTTGTTGCGCACAAAAGGTTTGACCTCTCCAGAGTATAGATGATGATGGTGTAATGCAATAATCTGGATTCTTACATTCCCCGAGGTACACTCAAAGGGTCCTGGCACCTTGAAAAAGGGCGCCAAAATCGGTCTTAATTAGAGTTTCGTGTTCAAGGATATAGTTCTCACCACATGATAGATCTCGGCATTCTGTTCAAAAATATGCATCATAAAAAGGCATTACTCTAGACCGAAAGGGTTCCTGAACGACCCTAATTCCAATTAGACCTTCGAGCCTAATCATAAAATTGATGGCAAAATATCTTCCAATCTCATATCAGTCAGAATCGGGAATGTAAGAATGATTTCACTTTGACCAAAACTGATCAAGTAGCTAATTAAGCATTTTCTTTAAATATTTTAGCCCAACTATGGATCCTTAATCAAAAGATAGCTTTGAACTCCCTGATCAAGAATATGTATAATTAGAAGTATTACTGCAGTCCAAAGCGGTTCAAGAACGGCCTTGATTAGCGTTAATTAGCGTTCAAATTAGACCTTTGAGCACATGAATTAAATTGATGGCAGAATATTCTCCCATCTCACTTCAGTCAGATTTGATCATTTAAGAATGATTTTACTTCGACCCAAACGATTTAAGAAGCCCTTATTGCTAACTAGAATACCCAATATTTCTCCAAACATGCGTACCAGGTCCTCACTGCTGATTCCAGCCATTGAAGCATTTATACTCTCATGAAAGGGGGATGATAAGGAGAGGGACCTGGATGTGTTGTTATTGAGAAGGATTACTCAGCTTCATTGGTTGGAAATAACTTGTCAATGAGTGAATCTTCATGCTCTCTAATCTTAATGTGTTGGTCTGAAAAAGGGTTCTCAGTTCAGTAAGAAAATAACCAGAAAGCAATATGTGAATTTACACAGCCTCAGATCTCATCTGACCTTTTTGGTTATAGAACATATTTCCTGCCATATTTATAACCTTATTTATTAACTTTACTGCCTTCTTCGGCAATAAATATATCGCGTTGGTCATCAAGTCAAAAAATCGTTGATCTGAAATGCACTCGTGGTTTCCTGGGCCCTCTCTTGATGTTGGCTACTGAGCAAAGCATAGACCTTAAACACGTGCTCTCATGCTCAACTTATGCCAGTTTCCCTCTCCTTATGTCACAGTGATGGGAAGATGGCAAAAGCAGATATGAGCAGACTTTTTGCCAGTTTCCTCATCTACGCCAGACAAATAGATGGCTGTGTATTCGATGGCAACTACTTGCTGAATACATTTCTGCAGAATTTGCCTTGTTCATATGGAGGTGTGGCCCAAACAATACTCTTCAAAACTGTTTCCCACAGCCCCAATCTCGACGATATACTTTTCGACACAAACAGCCATCCCTCGATAAAGGATGCTGAATGAACGCAGATGGGATCTGAACGCAACCCCTGTGTCATCTCTGGACCAGATCAGGCCCAACCCAGCAATTGTTCAGATGCTCTCAAATCGGATTCCCTCAAATGAGAACTTCCATGCTTTTTGGCAAAGGTGTGGAAGATCAGCATCAATATGCAAAAATCATTGCAGAAATCAAACACAACGGATTTGTGAAGGAATGCTGTAGGCTAACACAGACAGATGCTCACATCCTCAGAGAAGCTGGCCTGGCATTGAAGTACAGCCATGACGAGGCTGACACTCGTATCTGTCAACATGTCAGGGACATAGACAGCGTCAGCGATCAGAGACAACAGGATATAATTGTCATTGCGTCCGACACAGACGGACGTGTGATACTCTTATATCATGGAAATAAAGTCACCTCACATATCTGGATAGAAACTGGAAGGCAGGCTAAACAGAATCGAAGATTCATCAGTTTGAGTGATATCACTTTGTCAGTTTGAGATGTGACAGGCCCTTCCACTTTTCTATGCATTCACAGGATGTGCCTTCATTTGAATTGGTAAAATCTGCCCGTTCTCCCTCTTGGAGAAAAGTGAATGTCATCAGGACACATTCACAAAACTGTCACAAGCAGCACACTTATTGACAATGACAGTAAAGGAACTGGGTTCATTCACCACGGAAATGTATAGAAGGCGATGAAATGATTTAAGTGCTGAAAGGTATGGTGTGCTTGAAACAAACCGGCTGAAGAAACTGAAGGGGTTAGACGGGAGCAATCTCTCGCCATGTGAAAGCTACACAAATGCGCTCTGAGAGTCACATTTGTCGCTCGCAAGTGGCAATGGCGGATGCAAATCAGATAATTCAGGATCCACATAAAAGATGGGAGATAGAGGGTTCAGAATATCGGTTCGGTGGTTTTGAAGGGGAGCAAATCCCTGTATCACTTGAACCCAATTCTGAACCCATTGACGACAATGATGAAGATCAAGCCGACTCTGAAAATCTTATTTCATCAGTTGAGGATGAGGAGGAGGCCGAGGAGTGCCTGAGTATACTGCCAACATTAAGACACACATTTGATTAACAACTTTAAGAAACATGATATAGCAAAGAATCTCTGGCACATGCCGGATGCATGTTTATGCCCGTTTATGATGCATGTATGCGTCAATCCTTTAATCATCAATTATATTGAGGCAATGTTCATACCGGCCTATTCTATGCACTGTTCCATAAGACCCGCCCCCCCCCCCCCCCCAGCCTATAAGTCCGATGGCAGACAGAAGCTATCCTCCGTTTTGTTAATTGTATCATTTGATGTGAAGTGTTGCATTCCTCTCAATCTATAACAATCAAAGGCAATGTGTGTCAGTCAATCAGTCAGTGAGTGTACAGTGCATTCAGAAAGTATTCAGACCCCTTCACTTTTATCACATTTTGTTATGTTGCAGCTTTATGCTGAAATCGTTTAAATTCATTTTTTCCCTCATCAATCTGCACTCAATACCCCATAATGTCAAAGAGAAAACAGGATTTTCGAAACTTTTCCAAAATTTATTAAAAATAAAAAACTGAAATATCACATTGACATAAGTATTCATACCCTTTGCTATAACACTTGAAATTTAGCTCAGGTGCCTCCCATTTCTCTTGATCAACTTTGAGATGTTTCTACACCTTGAATGGAGTCCATCTGTGGTAAATTCAATTGATTGGACATGATTTGGAAAGGCACACACCTGTCTATATAATGTCTCACAGCTGACAATGCATATCAGAGCAAAAACCAAGCCATGAGGTCGAAGAAACTGCCTGCAGAGCTCAGAAACAGGATTGTGTCGAGGCACAGATTTGGGGAAGCCTACGAAAAAATTCTGCTGAATTGAAGGTTCCCAAGAGCACAGTGGCCTCCCTAATTCTTAAATGGAAGAAGTTTGGAACAACCAGGACTCTTCCTCGAGCTGGCCGCCCGGCCAAACTGAGCAATCGGGGGAGAAGGGCCTTGGTAAGAGAGGTGACCCAGAACCCAATGGTCACTCTGGCTGAGCTCCAGAGATCCTGTGTTAATGATCGGATCGGATCCTGAGATCCTCCAGCGATCCTGAGATGAAAGCCCGCTTGGAGTTTGCAAAAAAGCACCTAAAGGACTCTCAGACTGTGAGAAACAAGATTCTGTGGGCTTCCATGTGTCTTTCACTGAGGAGAGGCTTCCGTCTTTCACTGAGGAGAGGCTTCCGTCTGGCCACTCTGCCATAAAGCCCAGTTCGGTGGGGTGTTGCAGTGATGGTTGTCCTTCTGGAAGTTTCTCCCATCTCCACACAGGATATCTGGAGCTCAGCCAGAGTGACCACCGGGTTCTGGGTCACCTCTCTTACCAAGGCCCTTCTCCCCCGATTGCTCAGTTTGGCCGGGCGGCCAGCTCGAGGAAGAGTCCTGGTTGTTCCAAACTCCTTCCATTTAAGAATTATGGAGGCCGCTGTGCCCTTGGGAACCTTCAATGCAGCAGAATTTTTTTTGTCGGCTTCCCCAGATCTGTGCCTCGACACAATCCTGTCTCTGAGCTCTTGAGGCAGTTCCTTCGACCTCATGGCTTGGTTTTTGCTCTGAAATGCATTGTCAGCTGTGTGACCTTATATAGACAGGTGTGTGCCTTTCCAAATCATGTCCAATCAATTGAATTTACCACAGATGGACTCCAATCAAGGTGTAGAACATCTCAAAGATGACCAAGAGAAATGGGAGGGAGCTGAGCTAAATTTCAAGTGTTATAGCAAAGGGTCTGAATACTTATCTCAACGTGATATTTCAGTTTTTTATTTTTAATAAATTTGCAAAACTTTCTAAAATCCTGTTTTCTCTTTGTCAATATGGGGTATTGAGTGTAGATTGATGAGGGAAAAAATGAATTTAAACGATTTCAGTGTAAGGCTGCAACATAACAAAATGTGAAAAAAGTGAAGGGGTCTGAATACTTTCTGAATGCACTGTATGTGTGTGTGTCTTCTCCATAATTCCAAAAGCATGAAACCTCGAAGCCCCAGACTTTGTACACATACTTGTCAAACTACTATAGAGTACATGAGTGAAAACCGGGTGTTTGACTGTGTCTAAACACCCCTTTTGAAGATCATTAACCAACTTATTTAATGAAAACAAAAACATGTTTATTCTCGGTCACCGGCAGCCCTTCAAAGGGGTCTTCAGCTTTGCTTTGCCTGCTCAAAACGCCTTGCCTTGAAACAGGCCACAATCCCCATCTTCTCTACCCCCACCCCCTCTCTTAATATTCCCGTCATGAAGCGACTCTGCATTGCCCAGCAACGCCAGGTGCCTTTGCTAGTTCTGAATAAAAGCACAACGGATCGCCAAATCGTTAATTCAACATTTCTCAATATGTATCTTCGGTCATAACAGAATGATTGGAAAGTGATTTAATCCCGACTGATACAAGATCGAGATATATGTAAGGGATCGAAGGTCTTGCATCCCTTTGGTCTGCATGAATATGTTCTTAAAACACGACACACTCTTGCAAATAAAATTGGCCTTGTATGTTTGGGAAAAGGCTGTGTTATATAGTTAGCAAAAAGGGCTTCTTGATCAGTTTTGGTCGAAGTAAAAGCATACCTGCTTGAGTGCCTGATTCCGACTGATATGAAATAGAGGATATTTTGCCATAATTTTCATGGTTGGAATCACAATTCCAATGAGAACACGAATTAACGCTAATTGGGTCCGTTCCCGAACTCATTCGGTCCACAGTAATACGTTCTTATGATACATATTTTTATAAAGGGCACCGGGTGCATGTGCTTGTGCACGAAACTCAAATGAAGACTGATTTTTGGTGACCATTTTCCAGGTGCCAGGACCCCATGAGTCCACCTCAGGGCACGCAAGGATCCACATTCTTCCATTAGACCATCACAATTTATACCCTAGGTAGGTCAAACCTTTTGTGCGTGGAGAGTGTAATTCAAAGTCTTTAGTCTAGGAATAAATTTTGAATGACATGGAAATCTGATCAATGGCAACATTAATTATTCTTTTTTTATGCAACCACAAAACTATCATATTCCATTCAAACTAATAAATATAACAACAACAACAACAACAATGATAATAGCTGAAGTAACTGACTCGATGCTTTTATGAAAGATTCTCAGGAATGCCACCGTTGCGAAAGCCATTACTGGTCCAATGAGGGACGTGATGGCTGTGTACCTATGCCTGAGGAGTTCCTTACCTCCACCGATCCGATTTCCATTGTGCTGTTGTCCTTTGCTCTACTTGGACTGTTACTTGTGCTGGTAATTGGTTTCTTGATTTTTAAGCACAAAGAACTCTCAGCGGTGAAGGCTGCAGGTTTTGGAGTTTATGCTGTATTGCTGATGGCACTGGGTGGGTGCTTCTGCAGCAGTCTGCTGTTTGTTGGAAGGCCTTCTGCAGCTGTCTGCCAGTGGAGAGAAGCAGCAACAACAACGTTTGTTGCGCTCACCATTTCCTGCTTGATGCAGACCACAATAACCTTGCTTATCGCTAATAAAGGTTTGTTTGCATTGCTTTTATGTGGCGCATCACATTCAAATGTAGGGCTTCTTCGGACAAAGTGCGATTCGATTCATATAGTTCAAGGTCTGACTCACACGGCCTATCCTCGGATAGAAAGTGTGAAAATTCCTTGTTACCGGTACAGTGTTTCTCTCTTTGCTTTTTTCTTCCCCAGGTATCTTGCTTCTCCCTCCTCACTCACTATCATCGAGTTTCCACTCCTCACTTTAAAAAATCCCCCCCAAAATAAAAAGAACAACTATAATTTTCACTCCGTAGTTAATTGTTCCATATCAACCCTTTTGTTCTGCCGCTAAACCTCCTGGTCCTGGTACCTGGTACTAGATGATGGTACATAATTTCTGTGATGATTCCTGTCAGCAGTTTGTATGTACTGTAGTTGGTAGGCATTGTATTGGCCGGTATTTGTGGGGAAGTTGGGTTTCCTCAGTTTATGAGATGAGAAAGGTGTTCCCTTCTATGAGCCACTCATCCACTGCCTTTTCCTTGTGGATCAGGTCGTTAAATGTCCTGGCACAGTGATTGTGAAGAGCATCAAGTTGTTTTCGGCAGAAATTTGGAATTCCATCTGAGCCTGAGCTTTTGAAGTTTTGAATTTTTTGAAGTTGTTTTCTAATTTTCTCTTCATCATTATAATCAATGGGGGCATTTCCTCAAGGTGTTGCTTCTTCTTTTCCAAATTTAGGATCCATTCTGCTTTCTTGTTATGTTATTTTCAATCTTCATAAATTAATTTCCAGAATTTTCCAGCTCTTCTTTTTCAGGGGGAGTTGACACATTCTGCTTTTTTTTTTGCCCAATTCACAGTAAAATCTCTTTGCACACTAAAAATTTCAATTCACAATAAAAACTTTCAAACATGTTATGTTTTCTCCTGCTGTTTCCGTCTTCATCGTTTTTTTTTTGTTTTTTTGCTTCCTTGCTATCATTTCTATTTTGAGTTTGTTTTCAGCACCCAACCAACCACTCGAGGTCTTTGTCTTCGATTTTGTGTTTGTGTTTTATTCTTTCGATTCTCTTTTTTAGTTTGGGTGTCTGTTTCTTTTCCTGAATAAGTATTCGTCCGACTTCCTTCTGCAGTTGCTCCCTTTGGGTCTCTAATTTCTGTCTCCAAGATGGAATTTAGTTTCTATTTGTAGGGCCTGGTTTTTTCTTCTTCTGGTGTTGTTTGCCCGTTACTTTTTCTTTAATGATTAGTGCCACTGCGAAACCACACGACATTGATTTCCTTCAACGTGGATGATTTTTAATACCATTTTTCTAATTGAATAGTTGATTTGCCTCACACAGATTTTTGTCCATTTATTGTTTTCTATGCGATGCGGTTTTGGTCTTTCTCCGAGTTTTATCAATTCCATCTCTTCTATTTTGTAGGCTAACTCTTTTGTAGGTTAACTTTTGCAAAAAATGTTCGTTTTCCATTAATCGTACAACACTTTCTAGAATCCAAACTCACCCCTCCCCTCCAAATCTTCCCCATCACCCATCCCTTTCAAATCTCCCCCCTTGCCCCTTCCCTCCTAAACTCCCCCCACACCCCTCCCCTCCTAGACTCCCCCTCGCGCCTCCCCTCTGAAAATCCCCCCTCGCACCTCCCCTCTGAAAATCCCCCCTCACCCCTCCCCTCCAAATCTCCCCCATCTCCCATCCCTTTAAAATCCCCCCTTGCCCCTTCCCTCCAAAACTCCCCCCTAACCCCTCCCCTCATAAACTCCCCCCTCGCCCCTCCCCTTCAAATCTCCCCACCCTCATTTTTTCTCCATTTCCACCCTCTCACCCCTCCTCCTCCAAGCATCCTCCCCGCTTCTTCCCCCTTCCAACTCTCACCTCCATCTCCCCCAACCTTCTGCCTCGCTCTGACCCCCCCCCCCCTCAAATAACACCTCACTGGCCTCACCCAATCACCATCAAACCTTTTGTCCACCCCATCCTTCCCTTTCTCCGAGCTATTCTGAAATCTCTGACACACTTTCAACAGCTCTTCCTACCTCTTCCTCCTCTTCCACATCTTACCCTACCCCCCCCCCCCTGTTCTGTAGCTGATGCTCCCCATTCCTCTTCATTCACGGTATGGACCTCAAACATCTGGGGCCTTCGATCAAACTTGACTGATCTCTCCATACAGGTTGCTTCTGACAAACCAGACTTGATCTGCTGAACAGAAACTTTCCTCCTTCATGATATCTCTGATTCCTTAATATCTCTCCTGGGTTACTCCCTCCTCCGGTATGATAGACCTGAGCCTCGTCCTGGAGGTGGGGTTGCTATCTTTATCAAAAACTATCTTCCTCACACGCCCTGCACTGCCCTCACTCCACCTCACCTCCAGGAATACCTCTGGCTACGGCTTCCCCTTCGCTCCCACCTTTTGTTCATATGTGTGTTGTACCGTCCACCAAACAGTGATGACTCCATCTACATCTTGCTGTCTGATAATATGGACCAACTTCTATCGACTCATCCCAACTCTCTCTTCCTCATATGTGGTGATTTCAATTGTCACCATGCAAGTTGGCTGGGTGTGGGTACCTCTCTCACCAGCCATGGCTCCTCAGCAAAGGACTTCTGCGACTCACTGGGACTGACACAATCTGTCAATTTCCCGACCCGGATCTCAGTCAACGGAGCATCTTCTCTTCTAGACTTGGTTATGACAAACTTCCCTGCAAAGATCTGCTGCTCTTCTTCTGCTCCTATCGGCTCATCTGATCATGTGCTTGTTGAAGTGGACATCTTTCTGACCATTCTCAGAGAGCCTCCTCAGTGTCAACGAGTCTGGCATTTCACTCAGGCCAACAGGCACGGCCTTCAAGCAGCCATCAATCATCTGCACTGGTCTCCCATCTTGACCGCCTCTGACATCAACTCATCCTGGGAATTCTTCCAAAGTAAATTGCTCTCTCTCATGCACAGATTTATCCCATCTCATCTTCAGTTGTCATACCCTTCCTCCCGTCCATGGTACACGGAATCTTGTGGTGAGGCTGTTGCCCAGAAACAACTTGCCTTCGCCTCCTATAAAGCAAATCCAACGGAAGGAAATCTCATTTCCTTTTACAAAGCCCGAAACAAGTGTGTGTCCACCCTCAGGAGAGCCAGGAAACAATATCTCTCCACTCTCAAGACCAAACTCTCAAATCTATCTCCCTCTTCCAAATCCTGGTGGCGTCTGGTCAAATCTTTTTCTGGTGTTTGTTCCCCCTCCATCCCCGGTACCTCAAATGGCTACACAACTGACTCCGCACGTGAAAAAGCTGAATGACTCAACTCTGTGTTTGCCTCTAAATCTTGTGTCCGAAACCCATCCCTCTCTGTACCCACGGTACCCAGTCGTACCCAGCTGCTCCTGGACTCTGTGTCCTTTCCTCCTGGCAAGGTGGAAAAGTTTCTTTCAACCCTCGACTCCGATTCTGCAACTGCACCTGACAGCATCAGCCCACCTGTTCCTGTTAAAATCCTGTTCTGCCGCTCTTTCACTCCCTCTCTCTGTTCTCTTCACCCTCTCTTTTGCTCAAGGTCATCTGCCATCAGCTTGGAAATCATCCAACATCACCACTTTACACAAAAAATGTGCAAAAACAGATCCTTACAACTGCAGACCAATCAGCCTTTTCCCAATTATCAGCAAAGTCATGGAATCCATCATTGCTTTGGATATGAAAACTTTCTTCTTCTGCAATGGCTTGATATCTGATCATCAATTTGGTTTCAGACCAGGTCACTCTACTCTGGACATGCTGTTTCTGCAGTCTCAACAATGGATGGAGGACCTCAATGCCAAACAGGAAATTAGAGCTGTCTCCCTTGACATATCACGTGTCTTACATATCACGTGCCTTCGATTCGGTCTGGCACCCTGCTCTGCTCACAAAACTCTCCTCCTATGGTATCCATGGAAATCTCCACGCATGGCTGGCGGACTTCCTCTCGAGTCGTACTCAACATGTGGCCCTGAATGGGTTTCTCGCATCTCCCCTTCCTGTTCAGGCTGGAGTTCCCCAAGGCAGTGTTCTGGGCCCTGTGCTTTTTCTGGTCTTCATCAATGATCTCTCTGACACTCTTGAAAATCATCTCTATCTCTTTGCTGATGACTCCACTCTCTGCCGCTCCATTCCTCATCCCTCAGATCGGCAGTCGGCAACCTCCTCACTCTCTGCAGACCTGGACAAAATCACAGACTGGTCAAACAAGTGGAACATGTCTTTCAATCCTGACAAATCTCACACTCTTACTATGTCTCTCTGAAAAGACCGACTGGACAACCCTCCCATGCACTTTCTGAATAATCCTCTCCAAGAAGTTCTGTCACTCAAGCTTTTGGGTCTCACATGACCATGTGCCATACCATGCCATATCTGCCATGACCTTTCCTGGGAAAACCACATTTCAAATCTGGCCTCCAAATCCAGTCGCCGACTGGGTATCCTCCATCGTGCGAAGTCCTTCCTTGGCACACCTGAGCTCCTCACCACATACAAGGCTTTCATCCGCAGCTCAATGGAATACTGTTCTCCCCTCTGGCCCGGTGCTCCTGCCTCTCACCTAGCTGGGCCTCACGCTGTTGAAACTAAAGTTTTCAGAATCATTGGAATCTCCCGTGATGAAGCTAACTCTGAGGGCCTTTCGCTTACTCACCGCAGGCAGATTGGTGGTCTTTCTGTCTTCTACCGCCGACTCCTCTCCGGCCTTGCTCCCCCTGCTCTCTCTGGGCTCTGTCCCACAAATATTCCTACAGGTCGCACAAGATCTGCCTGCAACCCTCTTATTGTTAAACTGCCAAAATCAAGACTCTCTGCTCACCTTCACTTCTTCATTCCTCTTTTCTCTCGCCTCTAGAACAAACTCACTCACTCTCTTCAATCCCACTCCTCCCTCCAGGTCTTTAAAACAGCTGTTCACCACCATCTTTTCGCCCATCCAAAACCTTGATCTTTTCTACCCCCATTTCACCCTATATCCACTTTTTTGAAATACCAACTTCTTTCCTGGACGTCCTTGCAGGGTCCTTGTGTTTTATACTTCTCCCAACCCCCACCCCCTTCTCACGCCTACTCCCCCCAAGCCATCTCTCTCCCATAGATCTCCCGATGTCCCTGCTCTCAAATGTTGTGTTTGTGTGCCTCCCCTTCTTTCCCCATCTTGTCTACCGCTCCCCTTATTATATACTTTGTGTCTCTCTTTGATTTTTTTGTGTGATAAATGTTAGCTCTTTTACGAGCCTCGATTCTGTATACAAAAAAAAAAAAAAAAAAAAAAAAAAACCACTTCTTCCAGTCCATGCTGCACCATCCTCCTCTCCCTCATTCTGCTACTCTCCCTTGTCTTTCTTCCCTTCACCATCTGCATTGTCCACTCTTTTCTCCTTCATTTGTGCCTGGGTCACCTGGTCCTTATCTCTAAACCGGTCTTGCCACTCTTTCAGGGGGATACCGTCATTCTTTCCTTTTGCCACACGATTTGGACTGGCTCTATGTTGGGGTTTGGTCCCCCGTCGTGTGTGTGTGTGTGTGTGTGTGTGTGTGTGTGTGTGTGTGTCTGTGTGTGTGTCTGTGTGTGTGTCTGTGTGTGTGTGTGTGTGTGTGTGTGTGTGTGTGTGTGTGTGTGTGTGTGTGTGTGTGTTACCATCCATCGGTATGTTCTCCCCAGTATGCATGCATTTTCCAGGGGTCTCCACCATCTTGTTCTTCTGTTCTGATTAGTTATTGCACTTCCACATTCCTGCTCGGCTTGGATGCTTCAACCTATTGACATCTGTAGTCGGGTGGCCAATTTTCATATAGTATTTTTTATATATATCGCACACCCTCTCATTTTAGGGGGTTATAGGAAAAAATAACACAGTAAAAATGTTAGGGCAATCGAATAAGAAAAAGCGCTCTCCCAGAACCCTCTAAAAGTACTCTGTGTGACAGCATTCGGTGAAATTTCTGATGTTTGATGATGATGACGATGATGATGGTGATGATGATGTCTGATGGTGTTGATGCAGTTTTTGATGGACCAGCGTGGCCCCCGACAGATGGCAATGACGACAGAGGACATGAACTATCGGCATGCTGCTGCCAAGTATGTGAAGCACAAGCAGGATGAGGAACGCCTTCACCACCGACAGCAGGCGGAGTCAACTCCAGCAGCTGCAGTAGCTCTCTCTTCAGAGAACTCATCATCAGATGTTGACGATCCTGCCAATGATCAACCATCTTAAGTATGGCTAGACATCACAACACCAAAACATCAGTTATCCGAGCAAGCACTGCCCAAGTCCAAGCGCTGCATTATTGATGACCCACTCTTCAATGCAGCACTGGATCGGACCCGGACATCAACTCGTCAGGCAATGATGATTGTCACTCCTGCTCTTACTGCAGCAGGAGTTGATGTCAATCGGTTGTCACTGTCACGGACCTCTCTCATGCAAGCTCGCAATGACTCACGCAAAACACTTGCAGCAACAGTACGACAGAACTTCCAACCAACAGTTCCACTTGTTGCGCATTTTGACAGCAAACTGCTGGCACATCTGGATGGAACCAAGCATGACTCTTTGGCAATTGTTGTATTTGGCTTGGATGTTGAGAAACTACTTGGCATCCCCATGCGGTCAGTTTGAACTGGAGCTCTCATGGGTCAAAAGGTGGTTGAGTTTGTGTGTGAATGGACTGGTGTTGAGGAGCATCTGGCAGCCCTTTGTTTTGACACGACAGCAAGCAACACCGGAATTCATACAGGAGTTATCACTGTTGTGCAGCACTCGTTCAATCGACGGCTGCTCTTTCTCGCATGCCGTCACCATATGTTTGAGATATATGCAGCCACTGTGTTCGATACTTTGTTTACCTCAAAGGGACGAGAGATTGAGCTTTTTCGTCGACTCAAGTCACAGTGGGATGTTATCGACAAGTCGAAGTTTGATGCTCTTGATAGTGACGAGGCTGGTGCAGGTAGTTTGAGTGCATCAGAGAAAGCATGGCTGGAATCTCGCCGTACTCTTGTTGTCCATAACCTTCAACAACACCTGGAGACAGTCCATCCTCGTGAAGACTACCTATAGTTCGCGAGACTCACACTTTGGCTCCTGGGAGAGGATATGGACATTGGTACAGGATTTTGTTCTCCTGGTGCTTATCACTGCGAGAGATGGATGGCAAAAGGGATTTATTGTCTTAAAATCTTTGGATTTCGCCATCAATTCCACATGAGCAAGCGCGAGATGGACTCATTGCGACGAATTTGTTTGTTTGTTAGTACAATCTATACAAGCTTCTGGT
This sequence comes from Myxine glutinosa, assembly GCF_964187855.1. Taxonomy (NCBI): domain Eukaryota; kingdom Metazoa; phylum Chordata; class Myxini; order Myxiniformes; family Myxinidae; genus Myxine; species Myxine glutinosa. The sequence continues at coordinate 174,338,041 of NC_136263.1, read as the reverse complement.
TTGCAGCACCTTTGGCGACAGCTGCTCCTCCAAATGACTTGTTAATGCTACAGCTGATCGAAGATTACCAACAAGTTGACAGCAAAATTGCCAAAGTCGCAGAAAATAAAATGCAGCTGCACTTGTGGTACCTAAGTGAGGACTTTGTAGCACTGCCTTTGTTCAGCGATGACAGCACTGATGAAGATAAGGGGGCTATCGTCAATGCTCTGCAGAGAGATCCACTCCCAGAAGATGTTCGACGTTTGGCTCCAACAAGATCCCTGAGTTCCGGAACCTTTCCGTGGCACAGTTTTTCACACAGCGCTCGCTCAACCTCTTTGAGTCACTTCATTTGTCACAGGAGTTCCTGATGGCTGCAGTAGACACATGGTTTGAGCGTGATGACTACATTGCAGCGTGCAAGACTGTTCGTGCGCTGAAGGTGGTGAACGACTGTGCAGAACATGCAGTCAAATTGGCTACTGACTTTAATGAAGTCCTTACCAACAATGACCAGCAGCGCCAGCTCCTCTACCAGGTCGTTGAGCATCACCGGAAGCTTCTGCCAACCAGTGCCACTAAAAATCAACTGGTCAGGAGCACCAAGTAACACTGATAGCCTGAGATTTTGTTTTTAAACACTGTTTTTGTTTTTGTTTGGGTTAACAGAATGCAGTTTCACATTCACAATTATTTAAATAAAGTGTGTTTGATTTTGGACTCGATGATGTTGTTCATGGGGGACTTTGGGGGCCATTTGTGGGTCAATTGGGATGATGTGTTTTTTTTTATATGAAAGGACTTATTAGATCAAGCTAAAATTTGGGTCCACATGGAGGCTGGTGTCGATTTGAAAAGAATTGGCCCAGAGAGAAAAAAGTTATGGACACCAGAAATATCAACGAATCCGGTCTTGCAGAGTACTTTTAGAGGGTTGTGGGAGACCACTTACTCTTGTTGGATTGCCCTAAGAGTCTATCACTAGCCTATTTTTTCCTCTCTGCTCTCCTCTAAAGTCTAAAGGACACAACATCTGCTGTCAATTTGAGGCGGTCATTTTCACCAACCTCAGCTACCACAACAAGAGACGTTCTTTCCAATATTACATCAAATCTTCCTCTTGCTTCTGTAGCCACTGTTACTGAATGAATGAATGAATGATCGTTTTAAGGCCATTCTTCCCCGCTAGAGCGGGGGTTAGCCTTGCGGGCCCCATGACAATCATGGTTCCCTGTTTGAGGCAATGTTTTTATGGCCGGATGCCCTTCCTGACGCCACGTTACTGTTTAATGGTATTTCCACACACAGTTTGTCCAAGAAGAACTATCCAAGCCTTTTGGCCTCTGAGTTGCATGGTTATTGGAGTCAATTATATCAGTGCTTGGGGAGATGGTGCCCATCTGGGAATGGCCCTTTTGAGGATATGCTGTGCTTTTTTAAGAGCGTGACTTACTCCTCAGTCACATTTGCTCTACGGCTAGGATACGGTGGCCATACCCCCCCTAAATTGACAGAAACGTGCGGTGGCCGCAGAGTTTCTGAGGTGGCCTCAGGGTGGCCCTAGGGCGTATGGCTATCTTTTACAGGCCGTAGGGGTCGCTGTGGAATTATAGCGCGGTTATAACTTTTTTCATTTCTAGGGTGGCCGTAGCAATTCGACAAGCCGTAGCCATGACGATATGAGATATGATATACATATGAAACAGAACTGGTATATATACCCACTCGTTACCGTCCGTCTGGCCGCACGTTCGCCTTAGGGCCCCCCTGCGGTCGCCTTGCGGGCACCTTGAGGCTACCTTGCGTCTGCCTTGAAAATTATATGGCCGCCGCAGGGACGCCCTAAGGTCACTGTGCGACATCAAATCAAAGACCGTACGGCACCCCCACGTTTTCGGTCTCCACAATTTCTAAATACCCCGTGCGGCTACCCGAAAAATAAAAACATATGTGACAGCTACATTGTGTGACCGTGGAAATACTGCGGCCGCCCTATAATTGCTAGTGGCCGTAGATTTTTTAGACCCTACGACCGCCGAGCCAAATGTGACTGAAGCATTAGTCATCCCACCCCTGTGCGGCGTGCGCCATCTCAACACCCAGGCAGGTAGTATTCTTCACTCAAATTGCATGTGTAATTTTATATAATGTCAGGCTTGTTCAGAAATGCTTTGACTACTGCTTTGAAATTTTTTCCACTCTTAATTATTGATGGACCATAATCTTTGATGCTTTTTGTGGTGTAGCCCGGAGGGCAAACCCGTCTGGAACAACGTTTGACTGTCCGTGCAGTGTATGTATGTATCTATGTATGCCCCTTTCACCAGCATTTTATGGGTTTACTCCCTTTAAAATTCGTTTTCTCTGTAACCGTTGATCCGATTGGCACACAATTTTCACCATAGGAGTGCCTCCTCTTGTAGATTAAAAAAATTATTATGACGTCATCGGTCACGTAGTGAGGGTGCCATCTTGGAAAAACCAAAAAACTTTGCACCTCTATATATACAAAACCCGCTGCATGGAAAAATTGAAAGATGGCTCATTGTAAAGTACTCCTCATGGGGAATAGCATATGCTTATAATGATGTCGTAGGTGCCTTTATTATGACGTCATAAATAGAAAAGTAGAATACTTGATCTGATCAGTATGAAAGTTATTGAGCAAGATGTAGAGATAAATTGGTCAAGAAAATATTTTTTTATGAGGTTATCGCTCACATGGTTCGGCAGCCATATTTTTATGGTGTAGCCTGTGGGGCAATGCTGTCTGGAACAGTGATTGTCTGTCTGTCGTGTGTATGTATGTAGGTCCCTCACAAACCTCCACCAATCAGAGCTGAGGATTTGGTCATATGCAAGGTGGACAGCAGATCCTCCACTCAGCAGAACCAAGCCGGCTACGCCGTTGTTAGACTTTCGCCCTTGTTTGTCATGACAATCTCCCTTTGTGTCAAAGTTTCAATTTATGTGAGACAAAACACAAATTGAAATGCTAAGTATTGTTAACCATGCCTAAAAACAAGGTCAAAGCTCCGATTAATGATGTTGATATGTTTCCAAGCAGAAACCACACCCTTTTATGGATTACTCAAGTGCATCAAGTATTGGCAAAATATGGCGTGGATCATTGTGTTTTTTTGTCCTCACATGGCCTTATCTATGGCATGGGGGTTATCTGGTCGCAGTTCACCTCACAGTAATTTGCTGTATCGACCTGGCACCATCATTGTTGAATGCTCAGGAACATTGTCAATCTGGGCTGTGTGTTCCCTTACCTACCTGGGGTTTATCAAAATTTGTTGTTTATCCTTAGCCATCAAGGCTCACAAATGTGTAACATCACAAGATGAGGCAAAGCTGGTTACTTTCAGTATGCTCATCTGCTTCTTGATTGTCTTTGCCTTTGTTCCAGCATACATCACAACATACGGTCGCTTTGCTGTCGTCACAGAAATGTTTGCTATCATTGCAATTGGCTATGGGATTATTGGGTGCATTTTTGTTCCCAAATGTTACACTTCCTTGAAGGCTAAATCATCTTGAACTCTGCATGATAATTGATAGAATTTTCATAATATTTGCTCACAGTTATTGCAGTATCAGCAATAAATCTTTTTTCTTTTAATCATCATATTTCAGATTCTGCTTTACAGTATTTGCAGGAAGTTGTTTCATTATAAGCTCATCTATGACGAAGTCGAGATGTGCTGTTGCAGCCATAAAGATGTCCTTCAGTCATTCAGACAGTGGGTCCATTAACAATTTTTGTTTTTCCCCTCTTCCTTCAATGCGGCTCAAAGGATCGTTTTGAAACTCGAATCGTTTCAAAACTCGGCCTGCTGATTCATGATGCTGATGCACAAAAACTAGTGGAGCACTACTTTAAAATTTCCATTCAGGTTATGAAATAATTATCTAATTAACTAAAAAATTAACGACCTTAAATTCATTGTGAAGTGTCTAAGCTAAGTGTCTAAGCCTGTTATTTTCGCATCATACTGGTTGGTGGCCTCTGTGTATTCTTCTGCCTCCTTTTTGGTCTTGCACCCACTGCCCTCTCTTGCATCTGACCCGGCCAGGTTCCTGCAGTCTGCACATGGTCTACCAGTAACCCTCTTCTTGTTAAACTTCCAAAAACCAGGCTTATTGCACACCTCCATTCATTTGTTCCTTTTTTCTCTCGTGTGTGGAACCAACTTCCCCAGTATGTTCAGTCACATTCTTCCATCCAGAGATTCAAGACAACAGTTCGCCACTACCTCAGATCATCCTCCATCCATACTCATGATGTCTTCTTACACCATGACATCACTCATGGTCCCCTTCTTGCTTTGTTTTATTCAGCCTGTGTGCAGCTTGTTCACCCCCATGTTTCCATCTTACCCTCCCCTTGATTTTCTTCCCCTGATCTCACTCTCACCTCTACTTTGCTGGTGACGTTTCCCCCGATCCATTTTGTTCCCTTCCATTGTGCTCTCACTCTTCCATGAGCCTCGATCATGCAAACACAACAGTGCTCTATTTTCCTCCAATTCCCCCCCTCCTCACCCCATCCTTTGAAGTGTCCCTACTGTGTGGAGTGGTTGTTGAGGGGACCGATTCCACCTGACACTACATACTGGATGCTCCATGACCAGTGGCACATTTGTATGAAAATCCAATGACAAATTGTTTTGCCACGCATGAAGCAGCCTGCATGAAGTTGCTCGGCCAGGTTGCGCGCCCAATCAAATTCCAAAACTTAGAGCAGTTGTGGAAGAATGGATGATTGGCATGTCTGATAGAGAAAGAGAAAGAGAGAGATAGAGAGACAGAGAAAGAGAGAGATAGAGAGATAGAGACATAGAGAGATAGAGAGACAGAGAGATAGAGAGATAGAGAGATAGAGAAAGAAAGGAGAGCGGTGGGCATCAGCTCCATATTGCAACAGGCGTGAGAGCAGATCGGTTCCATGACAGATCAAGATAAAGCCATTAGCTCCATGCTGGAAAGTTGTGGAGTTACGGAGTTGTGGAGTTTGAATGCACCACCATGAAAAATAGTTCAAGCCTGGGCCATGCAATGAACTCATCACCAATGAATGAGAGTTTAAGGCCCGTTGACACGATCACATTGGGACCACTGCAAACTGTGCCACGATGAGGGCAGTTCAAAAGCTCACAGCATCATTCTTTTTCTGTTTTCCTTTTTGCATGTCTTTCTATCCTCCTGTGTGTATCTGGTCTTATCAAGGCTTAGTTTTAAGTCAGCGAATCCGTTTGTGTTTTTGAGATAAGCACTTGTACCTTCACCGTCACAGTCATACTACAGAACTGAGGACGACTTTAAAATGATCAATACAATGGCGTTTCTTGAGTTCAACGGCATTAGACAGAGCTTGGAACAGTGCTATTTATCAAAATGGAAGCGTCAAAGCGTTCACCGTGTCATGTGTGTGGAGGCTTCTTTGAAGCGAGGTTCATCAAGAAGCAATGTTGTACCAACTGTGGGGGTAGTGGATCAGCAATTGGGCACAATCAGCAAGGGAATGAACAAACAGGATAAGAAGAGACAGAAGGGGAGGAATCACGAAAACCAGTCAGTAAGAGGGATGGGTTAGGAAGGGTTATTGGGGGTAATAAAGACAATAGGTCAGGATGGAGGATAACATGTGATGGTGGTACACTGCCTGCTTGAAGCTCTGGGAGGAAGAATGGTAAATAATGGCCGATGGAAGAAGGTTGATTCATAAATTGGATAAGCGAGGAACAAAAGGAGTGGAGGCTTGTAATCAGCGTGTATTTTAGAAGTTTAACCAAGCGGGTTAGAGGAACAACACATACATCCTGGTTTTGCTGGGGAGAGTCTGAGGACTGAGAGAGCAGAAGGTGAAGGAGGGGAAGCAATACTGGAGAAGAAAAGGTTTAAAGAAAAAAAACAGCGACCACTAACCTTGCAATCTGAAACCAACAGATCTTGTGATTTATGCTTTCGATTGTTGTGCAGATTTTCCAATTCATCCTGGAAGATTCCAATCATGTTGAGGGTTTTAGATTCCTTAGAATACCGGGGATACAGATATTATGCTGGGACACCAGCCCCTAGGGGAGAGCTGTACTCCACTGAGCTGCGGATAAAGGCGTGAAGAATGTGAGAAGTTATGATTTTCCAGGGCAAGACTTGGATCGATGGAGGATGCCCAGTCTTTCGCTGGATTTCAGGACCATCTTTGCTATGTCACTGGCCCAGGAAGAATCATTGCTGATGGTGAGACCTTGATCTTCAAGAGAGTGAACCTCTTCCAGTGGCAGACCATGGATATACAGTCACGTGAAAAAGTAAGTACACCCCATGTAAAATTTTGACTTTTTCAACATATTTCAACATACAACTATTTGATCTTCATTTCAACAATATCGATAGATAAAGGTGATATAATATAACAAATATCACGAAACATTTACATTTTGTAGTCCATTGTATAATTTAAATAAACATAAATGCAAATTTCACATGTGGAAAAGTAAGTACACCCCTACATTTATCACTACTTCAAATACCTAAAATTAGAACCAGGTGCACCAGCTCAGGTGCAAATGATTAGAACATCGTTGGAGAGGATCTTGGAGGAACCTGTCTTATTTAAACCTCAGACATTTAGTTTGGTTTGCTCTTTGTTGTTGAAGTGTGCGGCGTCACCATGCCTAGATCAAAAGAGCTCTCTGAGGCCTTCAGAAAGAAGGTTATAGATGCCTCCGAGTCTGGGAAGGGGTTTAAAAAGATCTCCAAACAATTTGAAATCAATCATTCCACTGTCCGGAAGATCATCTACAAGTGGAGAAGATTCCAAACAACTGCCAACTTGTTCAGGCCAGGCTGCCCCAGCAAGTTCAGCCCGAGAGCAGACAGGAAGATGCTGAAAGAAGTCTCTAAGAACCCCAGAATGTCATCAAGGGACCTACAGGTAGCTCTTGCCACTGTTGATGGCAAAGTGCACGAGTCTACCATTAGAAAGAGGCTGCACAAATTTGATCTACATGGGAGGTGTGCCAGGAGGAAACCTTTGCTGTCCAGAAAGAACATCAGGGCAAGACTGAAGTTTGCCAATGAACACCTCGGCAAAGACCAGCACTTCTGGAACAATGTGCTCTGGACAGATGAGTCAAAGGTAGAGGTATTTGGCCACAGTACCAGAAGACATGTTTGGCGAAAACCAAAGACAGCATTTGGCCACAAGAACATGATACCAACTGTAAAGCATGGTGGTGGAAATATTATGGTTTGGGGCAGCTTTGCTGCATCAGGGCCTGGGCAGCTCACCATCATAGAATCCACTATGAATTCTTCATTGTACCAGAGGGTGCTTGAGGATAATGTGAGGCCATCTGTCAGAAAGTTGAAGCTCAACCGAAGGTGGACCTTGCAACATGACAATGACCCTAAACATACCAGTAAATCCACCAAGGAATGGCTGAAAAGAAAGAAATGGAGAGTTCTGGAATGGCCAAGTCAAAGCCCGGATCAAAATCCCATCGAGATGTTGTGGGGGGATTTGAAACGAGCTGTGCATTGCTGTGCAACAATTTTTTGTTGAATAAATTATTGCAAAGTCAATCTTTCATTGTTTTTTGTTCAATTAGATCACCTTTATCTGTAGATACTGTTTAAATGAAGATCAAATATTGATATGTCCCCATACGTTAAAAAGATTTAAAAAACATTTCATGGGGTGTACTTACTTTTTCCACATGCAAAATTTGCATTTATGTTTATTTAAATTATACAATGGACCACATTATACTCCGGGGCCTTCGCTCAAACCTGCTTGATCTCTCCATTCAGGTTGCTTCTGACAATCCAGACTTGATCTGCTCAACAGAAACTTTCCTCTTTCAAGACGTCTCTGATTCCTTAATATCTCTTCCTGGTTACTCCCTCCTCCGGTATGATAGACCTGAGCCTCGTCCTGGTGGTGGGGTGGCTATCTTTATCAAAAACTCTCTTCCTCACTCTCCTTGCACTGCCGTCTCTCCACCCCACCCCCAGGAGTACCTCTGGCTACGGCTTCCTCTCCGCTCCCACCTTTTGTTCATGTGTGTTCTGTACCGTCCTCCAAACAGTGATGACTCCATTTACATTTCGCTGTCTGACAACATGGACCAACTTCTATCAACTCATCCAAACTCTCTCTTCCTCATATGTGGCGACTTCAACTGTCATCATGCCAGCTGGCTGGGTGTGGGTTCATCTCTCACCAGCCATGGCACCTCAGCAAAGGACTTCTGCGACTCATTGGGACTGACACAATCTGTCAATTTCCCGACCTGGATCTCAGTCAATGGAGGATCTTCTCTTTTGGACTTGGTTATGATGAACTTCCGTGCAAATGTATGCTGCTCTTCTTCTGCTCCAATCGGTTCTTCTGATCATGTGCTTGTTAAAGTGGACATCTCTCTGGCCATTCTCAGAGAGCCTCCTCAGCGCCGACGAGTCTGGCATTTCACTCAGGCCGACTGGCATGGGCTGCAAGCAGCCATCAATCATCTGGACTGGTCTCCCATCTCTACTGCCTCTGACATCAATTTTTCCTGGGAATTCTTCCAAAGCAAACTACTCTCTCTCATGCACAGATTTATCCCATCTCGTCTTCAGTTGTCTTACCCTTCCTCCCATCCATGGTACACTGAATCTTATGGTGAGGCAGTTGCCCTGAAACAACTTGCCTTTGCCTCTTGGAAGGCAAATCCAACTGAAGGCAATCTCAGTTCCTTCCACCAAGCTTGGAACAAGTGTGTGTCTACCCTCAGGAGTGCCAGGAAGCACTATCTCTCCACACTCAAGATTGAACTCTCAAACCTGTCTCTTTCCTCCAAATCCTGGTGGCGCCTGGTCAAATCTGTTTCTGGAGTTTGTTCCCCCTCCATCCCCTCCCTTACCTCAAATGGCTACACAGTTGACACCGCACGTGACAAAGCCGAATGCCTCAACTCTGTGTTTGCCTCAAAATCTTGTATCCCAAACCCATCTCTCTCTGTTCCCACCTTTCCCAGTCGAACCCAACTGCTCCTGGACTCTGTGTCCTTCTCTCCTGACAAGGTGGAGAAGTTTTTGTCAAACCTCGACTCTGATTCTGCAACTGGACCAGACGGCATCAGCCCACGGGTCCTAAAATCCTGCTCTGTCGCTCTATCTCACCCTCTCTCTGTTCTTTTCACCCTCTCTTTTGCTCAAGGTCATCTGCCAGCATCTTGGAAATCAGCAAACATTACTGCATCACACAAAAAGGTGCAAAAACAGATCCTTGCAACTACAGACCAATCAGCCTGCTTCCAATTATTATCAGCAAAGTCATGGAATCCATCATTGCTTCGGATATCAAATCCTTCCTCTTCTACAATGGCTTGATCTCTGATCATCAATTTGGATTCAGACCAAGTCTTTCTACTCTGGACATGTTGCTTCTTCTGTCTCAACAATGGATGGAGGTCCTCAATGCCAAACAGGAAATCAGAGCTGTCTCACTTGACATATCACATGCCTTCGATACGGGCTGGCACCCAGCTCTGCTCACCAAACTCTCCTCCTATGATATCCATGGAAATCTCCACTCATGGCTTGCGGACTTCCTCTCTGGTCGTCGGCAACGTGTGGCCCTGAATGGATTTCTCTCATCTCCCCATCCTGTTCTGGCTGGAGTTCCCCAAGGTAGTGTTCTGGGCCCTGTGCTATTTCTGGTCTTCATCAATGATCTCTCCGACTCTCTGGAAAATCCTCTCTATCTCTTTGCTGATGACTCCACTATCTGCCGCTCCATTCCTCATCCCTCAGATCGGCAGTATGCAGCCTCCTCACTCTCTGCAGACCTGGACAAAATCACAGACTGGTCAAACAAGTGGAACATGTCTTTCAATCCTGACAATCTCACACTCTTACAATGTCTCTCCGAAAAGACCGACTGGAAAACCCTCCCATCTACTTTCTGAACAATCCTCTCCAAGAAGTTATGTCGCTCAAGCTTTTGGGTCTCACTATCTGCCATGATCTTTCTTGGGAAAACCACATTTCCAAGCTGGCCTCCAAAGCCAGTCGCCGACTGGGCATCCTCCGTCGTGCGAAGTCCTTACTTGGCACACCTGAGCTCCTCACCACATAGAAGGCTTTCATCCGCAGCTCAATGGAATACGGTTCCCCCCTCTGAGCTGGTGCTCCTGCCTCACATCTAGCTCGGCTTCACGCTGTTGAAACCAAAGCTTTCAGAATCATTGGAATCTCCAGAGATGAAGTTAACTCCGAGGGCCTTTCACTCATTCACCGCAGGCAGGTTGGTGGTCTTTCTGTCTTCTACCGACCCCTCTCCGGCCTTGCTCCCCCATCTCTCTCTGTGCTCTGTACCCCCCAATATTCCTTCAGGTCGCACAATATCTGCCTGCAACCCTCTTATGGTTAAACTGCCAAAATCTAGGCTCTCTGCTCACCTTCACTCTTTCATTCCCCTTTTCTCCCGCCTCTGGAACAAACTCCCCCACTCCCTTCAATCCCACTCCTCCCTCCAGTTCTTTAAAACAGCTGTTCACCACCATCTCTTATCTTCCCCCATCCAAAACCTTGATCTTTTCTGCTCCCGCTAATTCACCCCAGATGCACTTTTTTTATTTATTTTGAAATTCCAACTTCTTTCCTGGAAGTCCTTGCAGTGTTCATACGTTTTATACCTCTCCCACCTCCCCCCAAGCCCTCCCCCTCCTACATTTCTCCCGATGTCCCTGCTCTCAAATGTTGTGTTTGTGTCCTTCCCACTCTCTCCCCTTATTTTTTGTGTTTTATGTGTCGGTTTGACTTTTTGTGTGATTAATGTGAGCTCTTTCACGAGCCTCGATCTTGTATACAAAAAAATAAAAAAAAAGGAAAAATGTAAATGTTTCATATTTGTTATATTATATCACCTTTATCTATCAATATTTTTGAAATGAAGATCAAATAGCTGTATGTTGAAATATGTTGAAAAAGTCAAAACTTTACATGGGGTGTACTTACCTTTTCACGTGACTGTAGATATTTGGGTTAGGTCAAGAGAATCCTTCCAGAGCAACAGAATGAGATAGTGCAATTTTCCAGGATTGAAGCATGTTCCATTTTCCAGACGAGCAATTTATGAATTCCATATCAACAAAAAGTGAAGATTCCAGCTTACTGGAATAACAGCTGTATCTCTAATAATAAACAATTTTCAAAACAATATCATTCACTTTTCAATATCAAGCAATTAGGAAAATAATTTGAACTGTTAATACGAGGAGTTTAAATGTATTATGTCAATTCTGGCAAGAGTTAACTTTTCATAATTAACAATGATTTGTGAAAATGTGTTGTTTTGCAAAATTAACTTAAATAGTTACTAAATATATTACTCCAAAGCGTGTTTGATGAAATACGATCAGTTATTTGTGCCATTATATAGCTGCTGTTAGCCAGCTTTGAAAAGCTTGTCAACATGGGTGGTTCTGGTACCTGCAAATTCATGACTGTGCTTCCGATGCACAACATTATAGAACAAGGAGATGTCATGATTGCTGCTTTCTTTCGCATTCATACCTCAGCACCGCCACAGGTTCTGTCTCTACAAAACGCCCCTCTTCCTCCAAGATGCATCAAGTAAGATATCACAGTTTATTTTATATGTTAACATTTGAGAAGTTTTTTTCACTTTGTGTGTTTTCTATGACGTCATGACACTCATATTACAAAACAAAATTGGCCGTATTTTGAGATTGCTGGGAAAATTTCCCAAATTTTGATCAACCATTCCGTAATGTGTCACGTGTTTGAACGGCTTTTTGATTTTGATCGACAGTCATTTCGAAACAACATCTTTCAGATTTTGTCAGAAGATGCTCAAACAAAGATTGAAGATGTTTAGTTTAATTGTCGAATGGATGACTCACAGTACATCAACATATAAAACACAATGTCAGTTTGTGTGTTTGTGCAGATGTCCGTCCACCTTCATAAGAAAAATTTCAGTCGGGTTTTAAAGGTCAAACTTTTAACACGAATGTGTGTTCACTACGGTCTATTTTTCGGATAAAACAAACTCAAAAAATATTTTCCATAAAAGAGTAATTATGCCTCTTCTTTTGGGATTGTAAACGGTGGCTTGCAAACCGAGTCTCAAGGGCGGTGGACAGAGCGTTTTTTTTTTTGAACAATAAAGACAAGGCGCAAGGCGGTGGAATTTGCTGCACGTGATGTGCAATGCACGCAGAGTAGAACGAGTGTTTATTTGCGTCCGTATGATGTCTAGTAAATAAAGAAGATATAAGCACACCTGGCTGTAGGTCGAGGCTTCATACTTTGAAACGCTCACGAGACTGAACCATTTAATAAAATGTTCAAACCTGTCATTTTTGATGGGCCTTTTACTCGTGTTTTCATATTTCATTGAAGAATGAACGGTAGTTTATGTTAAACTTCACATCGTCGTTTTGACGAAAAATTAAAATAGCAAAGTTTATTGTGAATTTTCGGTTTTATAAAGAATTTTCAACCGTCCCCCCTGCACCCCCCCCCCCCCCCACTGCAAATAATTCACATAAACTATTTCCTAACAGAATGTTATTTTTGAAAGTGTCCATAAATACACTGATGGTGATCATTAAGTTTGTGACTGAACAAAAAACAAAAAACAAAAAAAACATGAGTGCTTATTGATTTCAAAAGATGAAAAGTGCAATCAAAACAATAGTTTAATTTTGGCGTATTTAATATCGAGGGCTGGAATGATGAGCTCGGGGTATACTAAGCGGTCTATCCTGGGTTTGAATCCAGACCCAGATATAAATTGTTATCCAGGTGTTTCACACTCGGGGAGATTCAAGAAAATGTGTGTGCCGCCCCAGAATATGGTACATCAGAATCAGAAATTTCTGCAATATTGTTTAAAATGCGCTCGTAACTAATGTACGGTGCATTCAGAAAGTATTCAGACCCCTTCACTTTTTTCACATTTTGTTATGTTGCAGCCTTATGCTGAAATCGTTTAAATTCATTTTTTTCCCTCATCAATCTACACTCAATACCCCATAATGACAAAGAGAAAACAGGATTTTAGAAAGTTTTGCAAATTTATTGAAAATAAAAAACTGAAATATCACATTTACATAAGTATTCATACCCTTTGCTATAAACCACCTTTTAGAGGCCATTTTTCCACGCAAAGCGGGGGTTGGCCTTTTTCGGGCACTGTGGTTGTTGTTGTTTTTGTTGGTCCCCTTTTTGAAGCAATGCTTTACGGCCGGATGCCCTTCCTGCCGCCAGCCCTTTTTGTCGCCTTTTAAGACAAACAGGAAATTACCAGTGAACTGGTACTCAACTAGCCGACCTCGGAAGGATGACAGGCTGAGTAAACCCCCCTGGCGTTAATTCAGCGATCGACCGGGATTGCGAACCCAGGATCCTCGGATCCTATCGGATCCTAAGCTGGCACCCCAGCTGCTAAGCCCACACCAGGCTATGACACTTGAAATTTAGCTCAGGTGCCTCCCATTTCTCTTGATCAACTTTGAGATGTTTCTACACCTTGATTGGAGTCCACCTGTGGTAAATTCAATTGATTGGACATGATTTGGAAAGGCACACACGGAAGCCCGCTTGGAGTTTGCAAAAAAGCACCTAAAGGAGTCTCAGACTGTGAGAAACAAAATTATGTTGGCTTTCATGTGTCTTTCACTGAGGAGAGGCTTCCGTCTCGCCACTCTGCCATAAAGCCCAGATCAGTGGAGTGTTGCAGTGATGGTTGTCCTTCTGGAAGATTCTCCCATCTCCACACAGGATCTCTGGAGCTCAGACAGAGTCACCATCGGGTTCTTGGTCACCTCTATTACCAAGGCCCTTCTCCCCCGATTGCTCAGTTTGGCCGGGCGGCCAGCTCTAGGAAGAGTCCTGGTTGTTCCAAACTTCTTCCATTTAAGAATTATGGAGGCCACTGTGTTCTTGGGAACCTTCAATGCAGCAGAATTTTTTTGTAGGCTTCCCCAGATCTGTGCCTCGACACAATCCTGTCTCTGAGCTCTGCAGGCAGTTCCTTCGACCTCATGGCTTGGTTTTTGCTCTGATATGCATTGTCAGCTGTGAAACCTTATATAGACAGGTGTGTGCCTTTCCAAATCATGTCCAATCAATTGAATTTGCCACAGGTGGATTCCAATCAAGGTGTAGAAACATCTCAAATATGATCAAGAGAAATGGGAGGCACCTGAGCTAAATTTCAAGTGTCATAGCAAAGGGTCTGAAAACTTATGTAAATGTGATATTTCAGTTTTTTTCTTTTTAATAAATTTGCAAAACTTTCTAAAATCCTGTTTTCTCTTTGTCATTATGGGGTATTGAGTGTAGTTTGATGAGTGAAAAAATGAATTTAAACGATTTCAGCAAAAGGCTGCAACTTCACAAAATGTGAAAAAAGTGAAGGGGTCTGAATACTTTCTGAATGCCGTATAAATTGTTTCAAAGTAAATACTTTGTGGTCGATTCAATTTCTTGTAGTTTGTATGTTATTGATGCCTTGCTGCTGGAGGTCTGTCCTGTCCCCTGAGCTTCGTCTCCGTGTACGCACCGACGGATGTAATCCAATAAACTGATTGTCAAATATTGACACAAATGGCTTAAAGATGTAAGTTGTTGGAGACTATAATGTTTACTAGTACCCGACTGCAAAGCCGCAATGAGCCGGCGAAGCCAAAGCCTCTTGCCACTATTTTACCCATCACTGTGGCATCAGTAGGTTCGGTAGTTGGTAGTTGGTAGTAGGTATGTGTAGTCGGTACCGTACCTCGTTCAAAACGACACCATTTGCATTCTGGATGAGATTAAAATTTATAAAATTTCCTGCATTAATTCGGTGAATTCCGTCTCAACTTCGGATATTTCTGGCCGTGAAAAACTATCCCCTACGGCCGCGAGATTTCTAAAAAATAATTCTTCGTCAATTTTAGAATATTTGACGCAGTTTTCAGCCTCCGAAACGCGGTAATAAGCTTTTTTGAAATTTGTTCCGGTTCATTCCGGTTCCGGTTCATTTGTTCCGGTGTTTGGTGACGATTTTCGTTGAAGATAACCAGGCCCGTGCGGGCCCGGGGAACGAGGTTGGTCTTAAAGTATTTTCATTACAAATTAGAGGTGCATAAGGTTGTGAATCACAAAAAGACGGGTGAAACAAACTCCTATTGAACTTTTTCTCATTTTTTTATGCATACTTCCGCATCCGGAAGATGGCGGCCTCCATTGAGTGATTTGGTTTTTGAAATATTTTTCAAAATGCTCGAATCTCATTGGTTCCGGTGTTTGGTGACGATTTTCGTTGAAGATAACCAGGCCCGTGTGGGCCCGGGGAACGAGGTTGGTCTTAAAATATTTTCATTACAAATTAGAGGTGCATAAGATTGTGAATCACAAAAAGACGGGTGAAACAAACTCCTATTGAACTTTTTCTCATTTTTTTATGCATACTTCCACATCCGGAAGACGGCGGCCTCCATTGAGTGATTTGGTTTTTGAAATATTTTTCAAAATGCTCGAATCTCATTGGTTCCGGTGTTTGGTGACGATTTTCGTTGAAGATAACCATGCGGGCCCGGGGAACGAGGTGGGTCTTGAATGAATATGAATGAATGATCGTTTTAAGGCCATTTTCCCCGCTAGAGCGGGGGTTAGCCTTGCGGGCCCCATGACAATCATGGTTCCCTGTTTGAGGCAATGTTTTTTTTATGGCCGGATGCCCTTCCTGACGCCAACCCTTGGTCACCTCTTACGATGCGCAGGGATACGGTGTACCTATTTAAATCGGGGTACACACCGTGATCATTCATCCCAGCAAGCTGGTACTCAATTTTCCGACCTCGGAAGGATGACAGGTTGGTCTTAAAGTATTTTAATTACAAATTAGAGGTGCATAAGATTGTGAATCAAAAAAGACGGGTGGAACAAACTCCTATTAATCTTTTTCTCAATTTTTTATGCATACTTCTGCATCCGCAAGATGGCGGCCTCCATTGAGTGATTTGGTGCGTCAAAGCTTGGAATTCTCAAAGGATCCAGCATAATCTGGTTTTTCAACATAATACGTACGCGTTCATTCACAATACCGGCTTCGCCGGCTATTATTCTCCCAAAACTCCATCAAACACAAAGTAAAATGTATTGATTTCATGTCCAACATCTTACATCAGTCTTTAAAGAGCATATGTTAACCCTGAAAAATAATTTTCAATGACATTTTAACACCAACATCTAATAAATTAAACCTTATCACACACCCAACCTGTCTACCAAATTTCGTTCGAATCTGTCCAAAACGTTTTGAAATATCTTGCTCACAGACAAAGAAACAAGAAAGTTGTCATGCATAGCACAATACTTGCAGAATCCATATAAACAACAGTTGCCATGGAAACAGGAATTTCGTAAGTTAGAAAAATTGACCGAGATCAAGAGGTTTTACATGATGGAATGTTGTGCATAACAAATTTAGTTGAGTTGGTCTTCGGAGTCTAAAGGGCCTTTAAAAGGTGTAAGGGCTCTAAAGGTCTACATGTCCAAAAGGTATGTTCCAATAGTCCATAATTAATAGAGGTAATTAACAGACGAAGTCAAGGTCCAAGAATAAGCAATTGGTAGACGAAGTCAAGGTCCAAGTCATGTTCAAACAGTATGTTAAAGCGCGGCGTTACGCGCGCTGCTTGCGAGCAAGGAGGAAGCGGACAAGCGGTAACTTATAAGCGTCTTTATTTCAGGAGCTCACTGTAACACTGGCACGCTCCGGGCTGCGCGCCCGGTGTATATCATGAGGCCACGCCTACCTCTCGGGCGTGGCCACCGCCCACTTGGTGCGCGGAATGATGTCACCCCGCCAGTGGGCTTTTGTGTCCGCCACACGCGCCCCCCCAGAATTCCCGCGCACCTGGAGGGCCAGTTTGCGGGGCAGACGAATGACCTGGCCGAAGCGCCCCCTGGCGATCGGCGGCGTCCGGGGTGCAGGGATACCAGGTGGGATGCCCCTGGCTGCCCCTAGGATGGGCGCAGGACCGGGGGGCGGCGTGGCGGCGGGACTGGGCGGTGCCGGGGGTCCGCCCGCAGGGGGGCGGCCCCGACGTGGGGGTCGGGCCACTGGCGGTGGATGGTCCACGTCGAGGTGGGCCGGCTTGAGGCGGTCTACCGAAACGCGGTCAGGAGTACCGCTGATGTCCAGGGTGAAGTGCTTCGCCCCGGTCTCCAGCACGCGGAAAGGCCCGTCGTACGGGGGCCGCAGTGGTGTCCGGTGGGCATCGTGGCGGACGAAGACGTACACCACCGTGCGAAGCTCCGGGGCGACGTGCGTCGGTGGGTGCCCGTGGCATGCCGTTGGCACCGGGGCGAACCTCTGGGCGGTCTCTTGCAGAGCGGGGCGCTGCTGTGCCGCGGACCATGGTGCCGTGGAGTCGGGGAGGAACTCGCCCGGCACCCGCAGCGGTTGCCCGAAGACCAACTCCGCCGCGGATGCGCGCAGGTCCTCCTTGGGCGCCGTCCGGAGGCCCAGCAGGACCCAGGGGAGCCTGTCGACCCAGCCGCCATCGCGGAGGGTGGCCCGGAGCGCGGCCTTCAATGAGCGGTGAAATCGCTCACACAGGCCGTTAGCCTGGGGGTGGTAGGCCGTGGTTCGGTGCAGCCGGACCCCGAGCCCCTGCGCGACCGCCCCCCAGAGCTCCGAGGTGAACTGGGGGCCGCGGTCGGACGAGATGTCTGAGGGGGCGCTGAACCGGGCGACCCAGGTGGCGATGAAAGCCTGCGCGACATCGGCCGCCGTTGTCGACACCAAGGGCACGGCCTCCGGCAACCGGGTGGTGCGGTCCACCATGGTGAGGACGTAGGTGAAACCCCGCGAGGGGGGCAGAGGTCCCACCAGGTCCACGTGGACGTGGTCAAACCGGCGTTCCGGCACCGTGAACCTTGGCCAACGGGGCCTGGGTGTGCCGGTGCACCTTGGCGCACTGGCACGCGAGGCACATCCTGGCCCAGCCGCGGACGGCCTTCCGGAGGCCATGCCAGACGAACTTGTCGGCGATCAGCCTTTGGGAGGCCATCGCGCCCGGGTGGGACAGGCCGTGGATGGCGTCAAACACCTGGCGCTGCCAGCCCGCGGGCACGATGGGGCGAGGACGCCCGAGGGAGACGTCGCACAAGAGGGCCGCGCCCGCGCCGTCGAACGGCACCTCGGTGACGCGGAGGCCCGTGACGGCGGTCCGCAAGGCCTGGACGTCGGGGTCAGCGGCCTGGTCCGCTGCCATCCGGGCATAGTCGATGCCGAGGTGGACTGCGT
Source organism: Myxine glutinosa (assembly GCF_964187855.1). Taxonomy (NCBI): domain Eukaryota; kingdom Metazoa; phylum Chordata; class Myxini; order Myxiniformes; family Myxinidae; genus Myxine; species Myxine glutinosa. The sequence goes on along the minus strand of NC_136263.1, from coordinate 174,319,728 downwards.
GGGCGACGGCCCGGGAAATGCAATCCGCCACCGGGTTGTCCTTCCCCGCGACGTGCTGGATGTCCGTCGTGTACTCGGACACGGCCGAGAGGTGACGCTGCTGCCGGGCCGACCACGGCTCGGTGACCTTGCCCATCGCGAAGATCAGCGGCTTGTGGTCGACGAAGGCAGTGAACGCACGGCCCTCGAGCAGATGGCGGAAGTGCCTGACCGCCAAGTGAAGCCCGAGCAACTCGCGGTCGAAGGTACTGTAACGGCGTTCGGGCAGGCGAAGCTGCCGGCTAAAGAACGCCAGCGGTTGCCAAGCTCCACGCACCCATTGCTCGTGCACCGCGCCCACCGCGTAGTCCGAGGCATCGGTGGTGAGGGCGATCGGTGCATCGGGCGCCGGGTGCGCGAGCATGGTGGCGTTAGCCAAGGCGAGCTTCGCGCCCGTGAACGCCGTGTCCATCTGCTCGGTCCAGGTAACGTCGCCTTTGCCCGGCTTACCTCGGAGAGCTTCGTGCAGGGGGCGCAGGAGCTGGGTGATACGGGGCAGGAACCGATGGTAAAAGTTCACCATGCCCAGGAACTCCTGCAGCCCTCTGATCGTGCGGGGGCGCGGAAACCCCTTCACCACCTCCACCTTGGCCGGCAGGGGGACGGCTCCGTGCCTGGTGACACGGTGCCCCAGAAAATCGATTATGGCGGCGCCGAACCGGCACTTTGCGGGGTTCACAATCAGGCCATGCTGGCCCAGGCGTTCGAAGAGCGTGCGGAGGTGGCGTAGGTGCTCTTCGCGGGACGCGCTGGCGATGAGGATATCGTCCAGGTAGACGTAGACAAAATCAAAGTCGCGCAGGACGCTGTCCATCAATCGCTGGAACGCCTGAGCCGCATTCTTCAGACCGAAGGGCATGCGCAGGAACTCGAAGAGTCCGAATGGCGTGATGACCGCCGTCTTCGGGACGTCCTCCGGCATGACGGGGACCTGATGGTAGCCGCGTATGAGGTCCACCTTCGAGAAGAAGGACCTGCCCGCCAAACGGGCAGAAAAGTCCTGAATGTGGGGGACGGGGTAGCGGTCGGGAGTCGTGGCGTCATTGAGATAGCGATAGTCCCCGCACGGTCACCATCCCCCGCCGGGCTTTGGCACGATGTGCAGCGGCGTCGCCCAAGCGCTCTCTGAGCGCCGAACGATGCCGAGTCGCTCCAGGGTAGCGAACACCGCTTTTGCCACCGCCAGCTTCGTCGGCTCGAGGCGGCGTGCCCGGGCGTAGACCGGTGGCCCGACGGTGGGGATGTGATGGGCCACCCCGTGCTTGACGGCCCCCGCCGAGAAGGTGGGCCGCGTGAGGGCCGGGAAGCCGGCGAGGAGGCGGGTGAATGCGTCCGCTGCCGGAAGCGTACAGACCAACGTGGCCGGAACCGAACCGTTCAGCAAGCCGCTTGGCAAGCCGCTCGTTGAGCTGGGCAACGCACAAGCGAGCGAGCTGAACGTCTCGGCCTGGACAAGACGTCTGCGCTTGACGTCGACCAGGAGCCCATTAGCACACAGGAAGTCCGCGCCAAGCAGTGCCATGGGCACGTCGGCGGTGACGAACGTCCATCGGAAAACCTGCCCTCCGAACCGCAGAGAGAGGCAGCGTTTTCCGTACGTACGGATGGGCGTCCCGTTCGCGGCAAGCAGCGCGGGGCCCCCACCCGCGGCGTGCTTGTCTGACGTGCCGGCGGGAACGACACTCACCTGCGCTCCCGTGTCGCACAGGTAACGGCGCCCGGAGAAAGTGTCCATTATGAACAGCAGGCCGCTCGAACGGCCGGCGCTCATCGCCACTATTGAGCGCCGGCCCGGGCGTTTTCCGACCTGTTGAAGGAGCATGGCGGATGACACTGCCGAGCTTCGTGGCCGAATTTGGCGTGGAACCAGCACCAGGTGGTGGAGCTGGAGGAGCGCGGCTGGCTCCGCCAGGCCGGTGAAGTTGGCGGGTTTCCCCGCGGTGGCGGTTTTCGCCGCGGCGGTGGGCGGGGCGTGGCGGCGGTCACGAGGTGCGTATCAGCATGCTGCGTATGCTGTATAAGCTGATGCTGTGGAACAGCAGCATCAGCAGCATCAGCAGCATCAGCCTCGAGGGCCGTGACGGCCACGCCGACTCTCGCCCGCGTGTCCGAAGCGGCGAAGTACCTGTCCGCCTCGGCTGCCAATGCTCGGGGTTCCGTTAGCCCGGTCCCGGCCAACGCGAGGCGAACCTGCGCTGGAAGTTGGCGACGGAAAAGCGCCTGGAATAGAGAACCGGGGGCTTCGTCGCCCAACAGTGACAGCATATGGTCCATTCGGACCGACGGGCGCGTGTCACCGAGCTCGGGGAGATCCAGGAGGCGGTCGGCCCGTGCGTCGTCCGTGAGGCCGAACGTGGCTAGGAGTAGCTGCTTGAGTGCCTCGTACTTGTGGCCGTCCGGTGGGTGGCGAAGGACGGACACAACTCGAGCGGCCGTGCCGGGCCCGAGGGAGGCGACGACGTGGCAATAGCGCGTGTCATCGCCGGTGAGGCACCGAAGCTGAAATTGGGCTTCGGCCTGGACGAACCAGACTTCGGCCTGAGCCTCCCAAAATTCGGGAAGTTTGATAAGGTTGGCCATGGCAATGGCGTCGCGTGTGGAAGGATCGCTCCAGCAGATCCAACGTCGATGGGGTCACCAGTAAAGCGCGGCATTACGCGCGCTGCTTGCGAGCAAGGAGGAAGCGGACAAGCGGTAACTTATAAGCGTCTTTATTTCAGGAGCTCACTGTAACACTGGCGCGCTCCAGGCTGCGCGCCCGGTGTATATCATGAGGCCACGCCTACCCCTCGGGCGTGGCCACCGCCCACTTGGTGCGCGGAATGATGTCACCCCACCAGTGGGCTTTTGTGTCCGCCACAATGTAATTAATAGACATACTCACTGGGGTCGACCAAGATGTCACCTTGACGAGGTTTCACCATCCACCCGTGTTTTTCACATGTCAAGAAACCCAAGTATAGTTATCCTTGCAGTATATTGTGTAGTTAATTCACCTCCACCCCACCTATTGGAAGACCATGGATTGGAGCCTTCCACAGTACCCTGCGCTCGTGGAGCGAAATGCGCGGTTAAGAAATTGTGTGCGCACATGTGCCGTGTGCCGTACGTGTGCCTTGTGCTGTACGTGTGCTATGTCGGCATTTTAAAAATCCATTTTCTCGACAACCGTTGGTCCGATTGACAATAAATTTTACAGGAGGAGCATCTCTTCCTGTAGATTTTTTTTTGCTGATAATTATGACGTCATAGGTCACGTGGTACAGACGACATCTTGGAAAAACGTTACACCTCTATATCTCCCAAACCGCTTCATGGAAAACATAGAAACATGGCTCATTGTCAAGTACTCACCATGGGGAATAAGATATGTTAATGATGATGGCATAGGTGCCTCCATTATGACGTCATAATTCGACAAGTACAACGCTTGATCTGATCAGTATGAAAAAAAAAAAAAGTCCTCTGCAACTGTGAGTCCGATGAACATGAAATTTTCGGAATAAGAGCGGATCCTCCTGTAGAATTGATCTAATGATAATTATGACGTCATTGGTCACGTGGTGCAGGCGTCATCTTGGAAAAATCGAAAAAAGTTGCACATCTATATCTCTGACCCCGCTCCATGGAAAAAATTGAAATATGGCTCAATGTCAAGCACTCCTCATGGGGAATAAGATATGCTAATGATGATGTCATCAGTACCGTAATAATGACGTCATAATTTGGCAAGTACAATGCTTGATTCCATCAGTATGAATTTTTTCCTCTGCAATTCTTGGAGCGATTGACACGAAATTTTCACCATAGGAGCGCCTCCTCCTGCAGAATATTTTAATGATAATTATGACGTCATAGTTCAGCCGTAAAGACGCCATCTTTCAAAAACCTAAAAGATTTTGCCCCTCTATATCTCCAACACCGCTCCATGGAAAAAATTTAAACATAGCTCATTGTCAAGTACTTCCCATGGGGAATGAGATATGTTAATGATGATGTCATCAGCGCCTTCATTATGACGTCATAATTCGACAAGTACAACGATTGATTCGATAAGTAAAAAAAATAAAATTCTTTGCAACTGTTGGTCCGTTGGACACTAAATCTTCACCATAGGAATACGTAGGTATTTTCTTGACATACAAAGCCCTCCATAACCTGGCCCCATCCTACCTGGCTGACCTCCTCTCCAGACACACTCCCACCCGCAACCTCCACTCTGCTGGTACCAACCTCCTGACCCCCTCCATCCGGACCAAATTCAGATCCTGGGGGGACAGGGCCTTCTCCATCGCTGCTCCCACCCTCTGGAACTCACTACCTCACACCATCAGAGACTCCTCCTCACTCACCACATTCAAAACATCACTAAAGACCCACCTGTTCAACACTGCATTCAACATTCAACCCACAGCATTTAACCCCTGACTATCTCTTCTCCTTCTCCCTCCTTTTGCTTTAAATATTTCCCTATTGATTATTGTCTTTTTGCAATTGTTGTTTTCATGTATTGTTATGCATTATGTTTTCCACTCTGTCAAAGCGCCTTTGGGCTTCTGGAAAAGCGCTATACAAAATAAATGAATTATTATTATTATTATTATAGGAGCACTTCCTCCCGTATAATGTTTTTTAATGATAATTATGACACCATAGGTCACGTAGTACAGGCGCCATCTTGGAAAAAACGAAAATCTTTGCACCTCTATATCTCTGAAACCTCTACATGGAAAATAAAAGTGACATCATCAGTCACTGGTCTGGCAGCCATATTGGATTTTTAAAAACCCCTTAAAAAACAGAAGAGTTGGCTTGCACCAAGTTCTTCTCAAGACTGCGGAGGGTAAATATTCAATGAATAGCATCGAGTTCTTCCTTGTCGTTTCGATTATTGAGAGATAAATGGAGGAATATGTGTTGTGTTGGATGATTAGCCGCGTGCCAATTTTTTTTAGGATTCATTATTGAGTGAATGGTACGAGGAGGATGCTTGTGTGGACCAGAGTACACCTCCATGTGGAGGCGAACCCTCTCCTGCATTGGCGTTAGATTAGAGGGTTTTAGAAGGTTAGATTAGAGGGATTAGAGGGGGAAGCCAAATTGAAGTGCCCTGGTGCCCGTAGAGAAGACTCTACGCACCACGTGCCACAGAGAGAGTGCATTCGATGGGGTTCCCCGACAAGCTGGGAATGGCTCCTCAACAATTTGACATGGAGCAGGTAAGCTCGTTGGTGGCCTCTGTGGCTTGGTGGTGCCGTGATCGAGTATGCAGTTGGGTAGGCCTGAAGGTGGAGCCACACTGTCCAGCCACGATATTGTGTGGAGGCACAGATGGAAAAATTGATGGCCAGGCCCGAACGTGACATTTGGCTTTGGTCAAATGAAACCATATTTCAAAGTTGGCCTCCAACACCAGCCTCTGAATTTGCATCCTCCATCATACAACGTCCTTTCTCGGCACACCTGAACTCTTGTCCACCTCCAACGCATTACAATCCACAGCTTGATGGAGTACTGCTCTCCCCTCTGGGCTGGTGCCCCTGTCTTTCTTTCGATGTTAAATGCCTTTCTGGATGTGGATGGATTTCTGGACTTTCTGGATGGACATGTGCCTTTCTCAGGTTAACGCTGTGGAAACCAAGGTCGTCAAGGTCAATGGAATCTCCGCGATGAAGTTGAGTATGTTTCCCGTGATGAATTTGAGTGTATTGGATGAAGTATATTGCTTCACGGCATGAAAAAAAATCAGTCTAAGCGTATCTACTGGGGGTTTAAATTGAGTCCAGGTTTGACCCCCCAAATACGTAGGTATTTGCCTTTTTGAATGAAACTTGACCACAACCTTCATCACCCGTGATGCACCAAAATTTGGATTGCCCAACATTTTTTTGTTTGTTTAAAGTCCAATCATTATATTAGTATGATTCAACATTCTGCTCTGTCTCCCAGCAACCATTGAAATTGGTTTTAAATAACTTTAGTCAGTGTCGTGTACTGCTTTATTCTACCAGGTGAGCGCCCAGTGGTATTGCCCCTATTTTTATATTGTCGTGTATTATCCCTTGGGTTTATTCATCACTTTATTGTAATTTCTGTCGTTTGTATGCAGCCTGTGGCTGCTGGTTGCATCATTTTCTGGAACCACAGCTGTGCCTCTGATGCAGTGCCCCTTGTTATCAGTAAGCTGGTACTCATTTTGCCGACCTCGGTAGGATGACAGGCTGAGTCAGCCCACCTGGAGTTATTTCAATGCCACGATAGGGACTCAAATCGAAGACCCTAAGATCTTAAGCTAACCATCTTCATCTTGACATATGATACTCGTCCTGCTTGCAGATGCATTGTGTTCCTCTAAGCCTGTCCCCAGGTGCACTGCGGTTAGAGCAGAGGGTGGTGGCCTCTTGCCAGAGAATTCTGAAGTGAAGGCCCGCTGGGCCGGTTACTTTGAGCGGCTTTACCAGGCTGACCCACCAGCTGTTGAGTTGGATGTCAGGGCTGTTGCTTTCCCAAACGCTGACCCCCAATTAACAGTGAACCGCCTTCACTTGTGGAAACCCAGGTGGCGGTGAACCGGTTGAAAGGGGGCATGCTGAGCTTCCATGCTGAGCTTCTCAAGTCTGGTGGAAATGCTGCACTTGATTCGCTTCCATGCGAATCAAGCTTCCATGCTTCCATGCTGAGCTTCTCAAGTCTGGTGGAAATGCTGCACTTGATTCGCTGCATGCAGTTCTCTCCTCTGTTTGGAGCACAGGCATCACCCCAAACTGACTGGAAGAGGGGCTTTGTTGTCCCCCTCTGGAAAGGAAAGGGTGATCACCAGGACTGCATCAACTACCGAGGGGTAATGCTACTCTCAGTGCCAGGCAAGGTCTTTGCTTGGATCGTTCTTGAGAGGGTTCTCCACCATCTGCTCTAGCACCAGCAACCAGAGCAGTCGTGCTTTACACCAAAGAGGTCAATGATTGACCGTATCCTTGCAATTTGGGTTCTCACCGAACGCAAGCGAGAGTTTCGTCAGGGGCTCCTTGCAGCCTATGTTGATCTCCGCACAGCCTTCGATTCGGTGAATCGGGATGCCCTCTGGAGGATTCTTGGTCTTCATGGGGTGCCACCAACGCTGATCAATCTAATCTCTGAACTATACTCTGGTACTGAGAGTGCTGTGAGGTGTGGTGGCTCAATCTCTGACTTATTTCTAGTTGTTACTGGAGTTCGGCAGGGGTGTGTACTAGCTCCCACACTCTGCAGCGCTTTGTACTGGCTCCCACATGGACTGTATTCTGGTGAGGATGTCGGAGAGGTCAGGCTGCGGTGCATCGTTTAGAAGTGTCAAGATATCTGACCTTGATTTCGCAGAGGATGCAGTCATCTTTGCGGAGATGCTGGATATTCTTACGGGGGCCCTTCAGGCACTGAATTAGGAGGCTAAATGGGGTCTAAACGTTCCGGGTGTTTCAGTGGATCCTAAAGATTTGTAGTGGAGGACTTTTTTTTCAAGACTACCATTCTTGACGTTGCCGGTGGGTGTCTAGGAACCCACCTCCAGGCGAAGACGAACTTTTTCTTCCAAGGTATACTGGGTAGCATCGACCAGTGTCACAGGGCCAGGCTTGATGACAGAATTAAGTTGTTCAGGGAGCTGAGGCATAAAATTGAACATTCGCTGATGCCTGAATGTGGAGTCAGAGCCAATGGGATTACTGATTTCCTGGGTCAAAACCAAGATCCAGGCTTTCAATGACATATTTGATGCTACTGTCCTGTCTGTGGCTGTTTGTGGCGAATATGTTGAGGTCACGAAGAGATTCACTTACCTTGGCAGTGTTATTCATGTCTCTGCATGTTATGAGCAAGAGGTTGATAGACATTTGGGTCAGGCCTGAGGTGTCAAGGATTCACTGGATCATGGGGTGTGGCGCGGTCAGTATCTACGCAGGAGGACGAAAGTCAGAGTCTTTCCGTCCTCTATGGAAAGTCAAAGTCTTCAGAGTAATCACCTTGGTGCTTCCAGTCTTGCTCTGCGGATGCGAGACTTGGACCCTCACCAAGGGCCAGAAAATGAGGTTTAACTCCTTCGGAACCAACTCTCTTCGGAGAATCCTTGGCTATCGTTGGTCGGGCATTTGAACCACATTTCAAATCTGGCCGCCAAAGCCAATATCCGACTGGGCATCCTCCGTCGTGCGAAGTCCTTCCTTGGCACACCTGAGCTCCTCACCACATACAAGGCTTTCATCCGCAGCTAAATGGAATACTGCTCTCCCCTCTGGGCTGGTGCTCCTGCCTCACACCTAGCTCGTCTTCACGCTGTTGAAACCAAAGCATTCAGAATCATTGGAATCTCCCGCGATGAAGCTAACTCCAAGGGCCTTTCACTCACTCACCGCAGGCAGGTGGGTGGTCTTTCCGTCTTCCACCGACTCCTCTCTGGCCTTGCCCCCCCCAGCTCTCTCTGGGCTCTGTCCCTCAAATATTCCTACAGGTCGCACAAGATCTGCCTGCAACCCTCTTATGGTTAAACTGCCAAAATCAAGACTCTCTGCTCACCTTCACTCCTTCATTCCTCTTTTCTCCCACCTCAGGAACAAACTCCCTCACTCTCTTCAATCCCACTCCACCCTCCAGGTCTTTAAAACGGTTGTTCACCACCATCTCTTATCTTCCCCCATCCAAAACCTTGATCTTTTCTACCCCCGCTAATTTCACCCCAAATCCACTTTCTTGAAATACCAACTTCTGTCCTGGAAGTCCTTGGTGTCCTTGTGTTTTATACTTCTCCCACCCCCCCCCCCCTGCCCCCTTCCCACGCCTCCTCCCCCCAAGCCCTCTCCCTCCCACACATCTCCCTGCTCTCAAATGTTATGTTTGTGTGCTTCCCCTTCTCTCTCCATCTTGTCTTCCACTCCCTCTTTTCATATATTTTGTTTGTCTGGTTGATTTGTTTGTGAAATAAATGTTAGCTCTTTCACGAGCCTCGATTCAGTATACAAAAAAAAAAAAAAAAAATTGTGAACAACGAGTGGTTGCTGAGAAAGACTCAGATGAGATTTGTTACCTGTATGGTCCATGAGCATCAGTTGCGGTTGTATGGACTTGTGTCTCGTTTTCCGGACACGGATCCAGCTCACCAGATACTCTCAGCAAGGGAACCTCGTGAGTGGAGGAGGCCAACGGGCCGACCGCATGCCTCGTCGTTGCAGCAAGTTGATCAGTATATCAAGGAGATAGGGATGGGCCAGGCATCAGCCTGGGGGATGGCCATATGGAAGCCCATGGAGTACGGTCGGAAAGTGGATGCAGCGCATGCTCCCATACCTTACCTGACCTTAACCTTTCACCTAAATATGTATACATTGCTGCAAACATGGAAATGAACCCCATGCATTCCGAGACACTTTTAATTTTCCCAAGACAGATCTTTATTTAATTTGAGCAAACACCAGGCTTACTTTTTAACTTACCTGGAATGAAGTCTAGGGGAGTTTATGCGATGGCGCGTCGTCCGTACGTCAGCCCGTCCGTGCGTAAACACTTGAAACTTCTCTGAAAGCGCTGATGGGATTGTGACCAAATTTGGCACAAATTATATTTGTTATGTTGTGACTTAAGTTTGTTCACGGTATTAAAAAAAATCGGGGTCAAAGGGGGTTTACCATGGGGTCAAAGTGGGTCCAGGTTTGACCCACCAAAATAGGAATGTGCTTTTTCCTCTGAAACTACACACGCTATTTCGATGAAACTTGACCACAACTTTCACCAACCATGATGTACCAAAGTTTGTTCATGGAATTAAAAAAATCGAAGTCGAAAGGGGTTTACCATGGGGTCAAAGTGGGTGCAGGTTTGACCCACTAAAATAGATTTTTGCTTTATTCTCTGAAAATACACGCACCATTTTGATGAAACTTGACCACAACCTTCACCAACCATGATGTACCTAAGTTTGTTCACGTCATTAAAAGAAATCGGGCCCTGAGGGGGAATAATGGGGGCGGGGGGGGGGAGGGTTGCCCCCACAAATAGGTATTTGCTTTTTCCACAGAATCTACACACGCAATTCTGATGAAACTTGACCACAACCTTAATCACCAGTGTTGTACCAAAGTTTGTTCACGGCATTAAAAAACATCGGACCATCAGGGTTTACTGGGGGGGGGGGGGGGGGGGGGGTTGTTTGTATTTTTGGGGTTTTGGGTTTACCCCCACAATAGATATTTTTTTGTTTGTTTGTATAAAGTCTTATGATTTTGTTTGTATGATTCGACATGCTGCCCTGTCTTCTAGAAACCATTGAAATTGGTTAAAAAATACCTTTAGTCCATGTGGTATACTGTTTATTCTTCCAGGTGAACACCAGGGGGATTGCCCCTATGTTTTGTAATAATATTATGAAATGATTTGAAAACATAACAATGAATTCACAGTGAAAGAAAACAAAACAGAGAATAGAGATCATCCATTTCTTCAATAAAAATTGATGGTTTTTGTTTATCCCCTTCAGGTTTGACACGAGAAACTTTATTTGGCTTCTCTCAATGATGTTTGCAATTGAAGAAATCAACCAGATGTCGTTGTTGCTTCCAAATGTCTCACTTGGCGATCTTATTCATGATGACTGTGCCAGCACAAGCAGGCTAGTTGATGCCACAATTAATGTAATCAGGACAGAACATATAAATGAAGCCAGAACTGTGTGCACTCCCCGTGCTGTTATCGGTGGTGCAAGTTCCACCTTTTCGAGTATCTCAGCACATTTTCTTGGCATTTATGATATTCCCCAGGTAATAGAATTTAAATTTTTTTTTTGAAAATCTGCTTTTGACAAACCTCTATATTGATGCAGCATTTAAGCATTTCCAACATTTACTCTTTCCTTATCAATTATATACAGTGCTTAGAGAAAGTCTACACGCCCTTTCAAAATTGTCACCTTTTGTTGCCTTATAGCCTGGAATTAAATTGTATTAAGCCGGACTTTTTCCACCTTTATTTACACATCGTAACCCACAACTTACAAGTGAAAAGCAAATTATACAAATTTCAGAAAATTAATTTAAAATACAAAACTAGAACATCTTGCTTGGATAAGTGTCCATCTGCCTGAGTTTATACTTGTTGGCAGCAACTTGACATCAATTACAGCTGTGAGTCTGTTGGGATAGGTCTCTACCAACTTTGCACACCTTGATTGTGCAATATTTGCCCATTCTTCTGTACAAAACTGTTCAACCTCAGCCAAGTTGCTTGAGGAGTGTTGAAGGACAGCAATCTTCAAGTCATGTATGTAGGGTGTGTGATGTTGATACAAGAGGGCTCGCCAATAAGTAACCTTAAAATGGCGATATAAATTCGAGAATGTAATGTGTGTAGTTGTAGACGACATATTTTATATATATGGGTAAGAGTCATATTTTGCCTGTTTTAGATCTGGCAACATTGAGTGTATGACGTCCTTAGAGCAGTTCCAAGATGGCGGCTCCGTTAGAAGCATGCACCAGGGAGGAGCAACGTTTTGTTATCCGTTTCTTGGTAAGTGAGGGTGTGAATCCCAGTGAAATCCATCGAAGAATGAAGATGCAATATGGTGACGCATGTTTATCGCTGCAGCAGGTGTACCACTGGGACAGGAAGTTTAAACGTGAAGTGTCCAGTGTGGCAGATGCTGCACGCTAGGGCCGGCCTCACACAGCGGATACACCAGAAATGGTCGCAGGCATTGAGCGCGTGCTCAGGGAAAACCGGCACATTACGCTGGATGAAGTGGTCTCCGAATTGAGCATTAGCCATGGTTCAGCACACCATATCATTCACAACGTGCTGGGGTTTCGCAAGGTGTCTGGAAGGTGGGTGCCGAGCCAACTCGCACCTGAACTGAAAGAACTGCGAGTGTACGCATGTGAAGAACTTCTGCGACGTTACGAAACAGAAGGCGATGCTTTCTTACAAGGCAGAGTGACTGGGGATGAAAGCTGGGTCCACTACTTTCAGCCAGAAACTAAGAGGGCAAGCAAAGAGTGGCGCCTTTCAACTTCACTGAAGCCCGAAAAATTCCATACACAGCCGTCCGCTGGAAAAGTGATGCTGACGCTCTTCTGGGATAGCCGAGGCCCACTTGTGCAGCATTACGTGCCCAGAGGGACCACAGTCACCAGTGCATCATATTGCGACCTCCTTAAAAATCATCTGAAACCAGCAATCAGGTCAAAATGTCGTGGACTACTCACCACCAGTGTTTTACGACACCATGACATTGCTCGGCCCCATACAGTGCACGCTATAGCTGCAACAATCGAGGTCCTGCATTTTGAGTGTCTTCCTCATCCACCCAACTCGCCAGACCTCGCCCCTTCGGATTACTACGTCTTTCGGCCACTTAAAGAGGCATTTCATGGAACCACTTTCCGATCCGACGAAGAGGTCCAAGAGGTGGTGCACGAATGGCTACACAAGCAGCGAAAATATATTTTTTCTCGAAGAATTCAGGCCTTAGTAAAGCGCTGGAAAAAAACCATTGAAGGTAATGGAGATTATGTTGAAAAATAACATAGTTGTTACACACGTAAATGCAATAAACAAGTTGTGAAAAATATTTTAAGGTTACTTATTGACTGTCCCTCGTGTGCATATACACACACATATATATATATATATATATGTGCATATACACACACATATATATATATATATATATATCTGTGCAGCGTCTGTCCTGTCCTGTCCTGTGTTGTCTTGTGTTGTCTTGTCACTGAACTACTTTCTCAAACTTTTATGAAATCGTACCAAACTTCTGGTATGCACATATCTCTCCCGTCGGTATGTCCTAAGGGTATTTTTTGAAAAATTTTACAATCTTTTTTTTTTTGAATTTTTTGGGGAATTTTTTTTTTTTCAACTTCAATTGTTTATAAAATGTGATATCACGTATATTACAAATACATTTGTGCAAAATAATTGTTTGAATTATGATTGGTTTAAACCATGACAAAACGGCAACTCGGGTACAGTCATTTATCTATATATCTACACATCTGGGCAGTGTCTGTGTTGTCACTTAACGACTCCCTCAAACTTTTGTTTCCGTGGTTGTGAAGTGTTTTTAATAAGGTTGTGGTGGTTTTCAATCACGTAGTGGTGAGGTGTTTTTAAATCACATGGTGGTGTGGTGTTTTGAATTACGTGGTGGTGAGGTATTTATAATTATGTGGTGGTGAGGTGTTTTTAATTATGTGGTGGTGAGGTGTTTTGAATTATGTGGTGGTGAGGTGTTTTGAATTAGTTGGTGATGAGGTGTTTTGAATTACGTGGTGGTGAAGTGTTTTTAATTTCGTGGCTGTGAGGTGTTTTTATTACGTGTTTTATGGCTGTGAGGTGTTTTTATTACGTGTTTTATGGCTGTGAGGTGTTTTTATTACGTGTTTTATGGCAGTGAGGTGTTTTTATTACATGTTTTATGGCTTTGAGGTGTTTTTATTACGTGTTTTATGGCTGTGAGGTGTTTTCAATTTCGTGGTGGTGAGGTATTTTTATTACGTGTTTTATGGCTGTGAGGTGTTTTTATTACGTGTTTTATGGCTGTGAGGTGTTTTTATTATGTGTTTGATGACTGTGAGGTGTTTTCAATTTCGTGGTGGTGAGGTGTTTTTAATTTTGTGGTGGTGAGGTGTTTTCATTACGTGTTTTATGGCTGTGAGGTGTTTTAAATTACTTGGTGGTGAGGTGTTTTAAATTACTTGGTGGTGAGGTGTTTTGAATTACTTGGTGGTGAGGTGTTTTGAATTACGTGGTGGTGAGGTGTAATCGTCCCAAATTTCCAGTCTGCACCTACCCCTCCCCTATGTATCTGCTGAGGGTTCTTTCTTGAAAAAAAAACATTCAACCTAAATCTTCAACCCAAATTGCCTATAAAAATGTTATATCACAAACACAACAAATACATTTGTGCAAAGTAATTGTCTGTATTATGATTGGTGTAAATCATGACAACACAGCAACTCAGGTACAGTCATTAGCCTCAGCTAAAATGAGCCCGTTCCTCACTAACGACGCGCGAGCCGAGCCAAGCTTGTATATATATATATATATATATATATTATTTATATACCCCTGACTATCGCTTCTCCTTCTCCTTCCTTTTGCTTTGATTATTTACCTATTGATTTTTGTCTTTTTGTATTTGTTTTTTGTAGTCTGTGAAAGCGTCTTTGGGCTTCTTGAAAAGCGCTATATAAAATAAATGTATTATTTTTATTATTATTATTATTATTATTATTATTATTATATGTACTAGGGCATTGCCCGTACTATATCTATATCTAAAATTATATCCCCCCCCCTCTATTTACATGAAATGGTTTGGTCCAAAGCGAACGGCTTGCGAGTACGGTGACAACCCCCCCCCTCTATTTACATGCAATGGTTTGGTCCAAAGCGAACGGCTTGCGAGTACGGTGACAATCCCCCCCCTCTATTTACATGCAATGGTTTGGTCCAAAGCGAACGGCTTCCGGAGTTTGGTAAAGAAATCGCCATCGCGTGCACAAACGCGCAGGAAAGCGAATGAATCGCAAATTCGGTTTTATTAGTTTTAAAACATAGTTTAACGCCAACATAGTTTGCAAACGTGAAATAAATGAATACGCTCTCAAATGTGCCATCCGAGGCAGAGTGTGTCCTCCACGTTCGGCACACGCGATCGTTCGCTGCTCTCTGATTGGTTGAATCGTTTTTTGGACATAGCTCGGTAAGTAATTGTCCGATTAATATGAAACCTTGAAAAGGCACATCCTCGGGTCCCCAGCAATATACCTGGCAAGTTAAAAGTATATCGGACCCGTGGTTGTCGAGAAACAGCGGTCACAGACAAACAGACGTACAAACGTACAGACGTACAAACAGAGATTACTGGAATTATAGATATATATATATATATATATATATAATGTATGTATTTATATATAGATATATATATACATATATAAATATATATTAAAAAATTGCCCTAAAAATAATTACCTTTTGCTCTTCTCAGGAAACCCGATGAACAAACCAGGTGCCATTATAAGTAATGCGTCAGGATAGTTTCAAACTTCTGGAAAAAAACAATTGCTGCAATTAAAATGCTTAAAAATGAACTGTCATCAAGTTTAATCCACTTACAGTAATGGGTGGCTGTTTTCTTTTATACCATTCTTTACAGGTGAGCTACACAGCAACCTGCAAATGTCTGAGTGATAAAAACACATTTCCATCTTTCCTGCGCACTGTTCCCAGCGATACTTCACAATCGAGTGCGATGGCCCATTTGGTCAGCCATTTTGGCTGGATCTTCGTTGGCACTGTGGAGGATTATGATGAGTATGGAAAACAAGGCATAAACCAATTTTTGGCAGAAGCAGAAGATAAAGGTTTATGCATTGCTTTTCGTGAAATATTACCCAGACCAGAAAAGGAAGAACATGTCAGACTCATCACAAAGGTAATATTCCAGGTTGCTTTCCAAGTGTTAATACTCTGATACATGACAATTTTTACTGTGTAGGTCGTTGGGGCAAAGCCGTAGAGAACAATGTTTTTCTGTCCATATTCTGTATATATTTACAGTGCATTCAGAAAGTATTCAGACCCCTTCACTTTTATCACATTTTGTTGTGTTGCAGCCTTATGCTGAAATCGTTTAAATTCATTTTTTCCCTCATCAATCTACACTCAATACCCCATAATGACAAAGAGAAAACAGGATTTTAGAAAGTTTTGCAAATTTATTAAAAATAAAAAACTGAAATATCACATTGACATAAGTATTCATACCCTTTGCTTTGACACTTGAAATTTAGCTCAGGTGCCTCCCATTTCTCTTGATCATCTTTGAGATGTTTCTACACCTTGATTGGAGTCCAGCTGTGGTAAATTCAATTGATTGGACATGATTTGGAAAGGCACACACCTGTCTATATAAGGTCTCACAGCTGACAATGCGTATCAGAGCAAAAACCAAGCCATGAGGTCGAAGGAACTGCCTGCAGAGCTCAGAGACAGGGTTGTGTCGAGGCACAGATCTGGGGAAGCCTACAAAAAAAATCTCTGCTGCATTGAAGGTTCCCAAGGGCACAGCGGCCTCCATAATTCTTAAATGGAAGAAGTTTGGAACAACCAGGACTCTTCCTAGAGCTGGCCGCCTGGCCAAACTGAGCAATCGGGGGAGAAGGGCCTTAGTAAGAGAGGTGACCCAGAACCCGATGGTCACTCTGGCTGAGCTCCAGACATCCTGTGTGGAGATGGGAGAAACTTCCAGAAGGACAACCATAAATGCAACACTCCACCGATCTGGGGTTTATGGCAGAGTGGCAAGACGGAAGCCTCTCCTCAGTGAAAGACACATGAAAGCCCGCTTGGAGTTTTCAAAAAAGCACCGAAAGGACTCTCAGGTTGTGAGAAACGAGATTCTGTGGTCTGAAGAAACCAAGATTGAACTGTTTGGCCTCAATTCTAAGCGTCATGTCTGGAGGAAACCAGGCACCGCTCATCACCTGCCCAATACCATCCCAACGGTGAAGCATGGTGGTGGCAGCATCATGCTGTGGGGGTGTTTTTCTGCAGCAGGGACTGGGGGACTGGTCAGGGTTGAGGGAACAATGAACGGAGCAAAGTACAGAGATATCCTTAATGAAAACCTGAAACAGAGCGCTGAGGACCTCAGACTGGGCCGAAGGTTCACCTTCCAACAGGACAATGACCCTAAGCACACAGCCAAGACATCGCAGGAGTGGCTTAGGGACAACTCTGTGAAGGTCCTTGAGTGGCCCAGCCAGAGGCCTGACTTGAACCCAATTGAACATCACTCCTGAGACCTGAAAATTGCTGTCCACCGACGGTCCCCATCCAACCTGACAGAGCTTGAGAGGATATGCAGAGAAGAATGGCAGAAAATCCCCAAATCCAGGTGTGCAAAGCTTGTCGTGTCATGCCCAAGAAGACTCGAGGCTGTAATCGCTGCCAAAGCTGCTTCAACTAAGTACTGAGTTAAGGGTCTGAATACTTATGTCAATGTGATATTTCAGTTTTTTCTTTTTAATAAATTTGCAAAACTTTCTAAAATCCTGTTTTCTCTTTGTCATTATGGGGTATTGAGTGTAGATTGATGAGGGAAAAAATGAATTTAAACGATTTCAGCAGGAGGCTGCAATATAACAAAATGTGAAAAAAGTGAAGGGGTCTGAATACTTTCTGAATGCACTGTATGTCTGTATGTATCTTCGTATGTGTGTATGTATGTCCCTTAGAAACATACACCAATCAGAGCTGAGGATCTGATCACATGACAGGGGTGATTTGATGTCATTACGTCTGTGATGTCATTACGGCATACAATGGCTGACTCCACACACCACCATTTTCATTTGTATGCTGTACAGGCCTAACATATCGTCAAACCTGTCATATATCACATTCGCCATGTTCTACATTAACGTTTTTCATTTAGTATGAAACACAAACAACCCGATTGTTAAAATGACCATCAAATATTGAAATCATCGGCGTTATGGGTCTTCCAATGACCCAGTATGTATCGGCTTTTGGCTTCATGCCTTCATGGCCTCATCTTCAGGCTGCTTCGGACAAATTAGCCCAGGCTTCTTAATACTGTAGTATAATTTTCATAACAATAATAACCTTAATAATAATAATAACGTAAATAGCCTCGTTTTAATAATACAGTAACATCCTCTTTGTAATAATAATAACGTTTAATAATACAGCAACATCGTCTTTGTAATAATAATAACTTTCATAATAATGTAGTAAATATAATTGTAACACTGCAATCCCTTTGTCGTGACTGCAAAGTTACTGGGTTGAAGCGGTGTGTGGTTCATTGTTGATTTGAAACATACAGAATAAATCAGTGTCTCAATGCAATCTCTTTACTTCCATGGTGATGTATATATATATATATATATATATATATATATATATATATATATATCAAAGGGAGGCACAAAGCACCCCTCCCTTTATATAAGGGATTGTTTCTCTGTGTGCAACTTTAACATGGGGACTGAAAATATGTTTCTCTGCTTCTACTGGACGAAGTCGGCTGCAAATTTCAGAAGTAAATATTCTGTACGTCGATGTAATATGTTCCAAATTTCACCAATCTCTGTTTCTGCATTCTTGAGTTTTATTAAGAAAACCCTCAAATTCACGTTCGTATTTGTCCGTCCACCATCCGGCTGTCCAATATGTGTTGGCGCTTGTATCTCAAAGGCTATACATTGAAACTAGCTGAAACTTGGAATATACATCAGTGAATAGGTCTAGTTAATGCTCAATATCTCATGCCTAACGAAGGTGTATTGACAGCATCAAAATCTGAGCACATTAAGGGGATTTGTGGGGGAGGGAGGTGTTAACCCCCGAAAAAAGGTATTTGCTGACTTCTCCAAAACTACACACACAATTTTAATGAAACTTGGCTAAACTTCATATCTGATGCCTAACGGGATTGTACTGACGGCATCAAAATCGGCTCTTATTAAGCCGGTCTGCAGGGGGTTTATTGACCCCCCCCCTCCCCCAAAAGAGGTATTTGCTCTCTTCTCTGAAACCACACACACGATGTTGAGGAAACTTGACCACAAGCTGCATATATGATACATAACGAAGGTGTATGACCACATCAAAATATGCCTTCATTAAGGGGGTTGAGGGGGAGGGAGGGTTTGACTGCCCCCCACCCCTACCCCCTAAATAAATAGGTATATGCTCTCGTCTCCAAAACTACACACGCAATTTTGATGAAAGTTGATCATAAGCTTCATGTCTGATGCCTAATGAAGGTGTATGACCGCATCAAAATCTGAGCACATTAATGGGGTTTACGGGGGAGGGAGGTGTTAACCCCTCAAAATAGGTATTTGCTCTCTTCTCCGGAACTACACACACACACAATTTTGATGGAACTTGGCGACAAGCTTCATATCTGATGCCTAACGAAGGTGTACTATATAGAAATATAGATATATACAGACTTTATACCTCTTATTACTAAAATTTTTTAATGTGCTGGTGCATTAGCCTAATGGATAAAGCATCAAGCTCCCTAGCTGGGGATTGTAGGTTCAAATCCAATCTGCATTGAATAATTTTTCACCTTACTTTTTTATATCTTTTATATTATCTTGAATAAAGTCTTGTGCAATGAACAAATGCATTTTGTACGTATTAAAAATGTATCTTGGGAAAAATGCCAAGGGCATGGAAAAGGCCCTGGTACACAATTTTGTATGTAATTTTGTATTCATGCACATGGCATGCACCATGTGGCAAACTATAGAAAAGAAGGGACATTATTGGGAAAAATGCCAGGGGAATAGAAATGGCCCCTTTATATGGTATGTGCCATGTGGCAAAGTATAGAAAAGAAAGAGCATTCCATAGCTTGTAGAAAATGCCAAACAATAGAAAAGAAGGGACATTTAAAAAAGAATCTCGTTTGCATGCTGGACTACCCTTGTGTTCTTAGGAGAAACGAAGTGATCCTCCATAAAAGTTCATCTAAAGGGGCACCCGACAAATATACAGTTGGTTAAAACTCATCAGTACGTAAAGTTTTCTGTGTACCTAGAAAACGAAAACACATAAGATAATGTGAATGTATGTTAAATCTAAATTGTTAAAAAAATTAATAAAGCCAGTATGTACTATGTGCCAACCAATTGCAGACATATTGGGTGTGATGTATTATTCGGGACAAGCTTTGGACAAGCGCGAGGGTGGTGCACATTATGTACACTTTATCGTGCATACACATGTGTGCACACATTATCAGCAACAATTGGATTAGATGAAAGAATTGTACACATGTGCAGTGCAGCCTATTTTATCAGTCTCTTTTGGACCATAATTACACATTACATAAACTTGCAAGTGTTGACATTGCAGACATATTGGACAAATGTGATATGTACATGATGAATACTGATGATATTTAGAGATGATTGATGAATTGTATATGAACAGCTTGTACTACTTCTGCAATAGAATATAAAACTAATTTTATGCATGCCATTTTAATTTTTTACAGAAAAATCAAGGACCCTTTGAGGTCCCTTTGAAACCAAGAGACTGTAATTGCATTGAAAATACATTTACTTCTTCATGTATCTGTATGAATCAAATTGACACCCCTTTATATGAACTTTTCTAGAGCATTACTTGGTTCCGCCTCAGAACACAAGGGTAGTCCAGCATGCACACGAGATTTTTTTGAATGTCCCTTCTTTTCTATTGTTTGGCATTTTCTACAAGCTATGGAATGCCCCTTCTTTTCGATACTTTGTCACATACCATATAAAGGGGCCATTTCTATGCCCCTGGCATTTTCCAAAGAATATATATATATATATATATATATATATATATATATATATATTGTTACGGACGCGGTTAAAGATGTTATTTACCGAGTGGTTGGTATTACCGCGACCGAACAGTTATTCCCCGACTAATACCCGATTTGCCCCAAACTTTGGCCGGATCGCGCCACCGCTATTCAATCGGGAAAACTCTAAAGCGACCGAATGCAAAGAGGAAAACGAAGGCAAAGAAAGGTTTGGAAATACTACTAAATTTATTTACTATTCACACACATAAGCAAAAAGACAGCAGTCACGTTTATTTACAAGCACATGAGACGCAGGTGACACAGTGAAAATACTAGCTTATACAGACTTATTGTTACTACCCAGGGACAAGACAAAAGACAGACTACGAGCACACTTACACGGGGAATGATGATAGGGATGGCAGGTGGGTGGCTGGTGGATGGCTGGCGGGATAGGGAGGTCCAACTAGTTCTGCAGCTGATCGACTCGTGGGCAGCCGCCGCTCCTTCGCGGCCCTGCTCCAAACTGCCGTCCAGGCCTCACGCTGCTGTGGCTGCAGTTTCGGTGGCTCCAGCTGCAGCAAATGCAGTTTCAGTGGCTCGAGCTGCAGCAAGTGCAGTTTCGGTGGCTCGAGCTGCAGTGAGTGCAGTTTCGGTGGCTCGAGCTGCAGTTCAACCCTGGACTTCTTCTCGTCTCTCTGTCGTCAAAGCTCATCTCCCTTGTCTGCCTTGGGAACGCCCTGCCTGCGGGTTATATAGACCCCGCCCCTCAACCTTCGCGAACCTCCTCGATGTTTCTCTCCACACCCTCTCCAAGTCCAACCCCTTGGTCATGGTTGGTTGAGTGGGGCTGACTCACTCCTCCCCTCTATGACGAGGTGGAGACACGCCTTTATTCTCCGACCCTGCCTCGTGGTCAATGGCGGCAATTGGAGGGGAGGTTCTTGGCAATGGCAATTGACGAAAAGGGGGAATGGAAGTTTTGGGAGTGGGAATGGAAGTTTTGGGAGTGGGAATTAAGTTTTGGGAGTGGGAATGAAGGGAATCTATCTCTTTCACTGGTGCAATGGAGTATTTCAATTAATGGGAGACACAGCCTTACCCTAAAACACATAATAAGATATAAGCTATCGAACAGGGGTATTCTATGATTAGCTGTGGTGTGGATGCTTTATGGACTAATTATGGGATGCCCTTTGACCTTTACACAGCTCCGGAGGCAGGAGGCGCTGAATAACCAATATTCATAATAAAGCACAATCAAAAAAATACAGTCCTCATATCTGCAACAACATATATATATATATATATATATATATATATATATATATATATATATATATATATATATATATATATATATATATATATATATATATATATATATATTGTTACGGTTTTTAGAACCTTCACATGTAAATTTAGTAGTAAATTCCCTTATAGATGACCCCTGTGTACATTTCCCCTTAATTGGCTGTTAATTAAAGATTGCACCTTAGTTAGTCCATGCACAACACGTAGCGAACCATAGGACCTCTCTGTAGTTATGTCATTAGTATGTGTTTCAGGTAAGGCTGTGTTTCCAATAGTTGACTACATTGCATCAATCAAATAAGACAGTTCCCCTTTCAGATCCCCAATCGCCTTTGCCAAGTGCCATTGACAGTTGGGCTGTTTCGTTGGCATTACACTGCCAAAACTCCATTGCCCACGAGGCCAGGATTGGAGAAGAAGAGGGAGGAGCCACCTCATCATCAAAGGTGGAGCCAGAGAGCCCTTAACGACAAACCAGGGCTCGGTGGGCATGGCTTGATAGGGCGTGGCAAGAAACGTCTGGTAGGTTCGAGAGGGTTCCAAGGCGTGGTTATAAAACCCTTGGCGCGAGGCCCCCACGAGAGAGATGCAGGAGGAGGTTCATGGGAAAGGAGCACTGGAGAGAGACGCGTTACCAACCAGCACTGACGACCGGGTTTTCGCCACTGCACCGGAGCGTGGACGCTCACGCGGGGCACCGACGGCGTGCCGCGATTCCCGAACCTCCCTGCCACCAGCCCTGTGGACCGTCTGCTCTTCTCATCCTTCCCGCCATTCCTGCCTGCAAAACCCCATTAGTTTGTTCTGTTTGTCTTGTCCCTGGGAATAAGTAAGATTGTTTAAGAATTGCGATGTGTACCTGCTTCTTCCTCTTCACTGTAAAATACTTTCGTTCCCTTCTTCTTTGGTTTTGGTTTTTGTGTATAGTAATTAATAAATACCTGTTCCTCCTTATTCTCTGGTTTTCATTCTCGTCCGATCGTCTTCGTGTTTTCCCTATTGAATATCTGTGGCACGATTTTGGCAAAACCGCTTTTGAATCGGGTTAGTCCTTTGCTAACGGCTCGGATTCCGGATTGCTAAACCACTTGGCAAACTCCATCTTGTCCGGGATTCGAGCGGTACTTGTCTCCCTGTTTTGCGGAGGGATTGATAAAGGTATTCGGGCTAATACCTGGACCAATAACCCTGATCAATCCCACCCTGCAAAGGAGCTTTACAAGTACCAGGACCGGTCAGACGGCCAGCTTAACAAGACAAGGGGATTAAACCCCCCTTGCTAACGGGAGTGCCGTCCCCCGGGAACCGTAACAATTGGTGTCAGGAGTGGGATTTAGACCCGAACCAAATTTTTAAGAACATCGAAAAATTTGGTCAAAATTTGGAGCGGCCGAAATTTTATTTAATATCCTAAATTAAAGTCGTGCCATGGATGATCAAGGCGGTCGGATGCCGGTGGGGGTAGGAGAAGAGGGTTTCGAGGCAACGCAGGACCCCAGGGAGGAATGGGAAGAGGAAGGCAATGAGAATGCAGCAGAGGGGCTTTCAGGCACACAAGATGGCGGCGCCTCGCATGAGGTTGCGGCAGCACAAAATGGCGGCAGCTCGCACGTGGCGGCGGGGGGCACGCCCACTGCGCAGATGGGGGTTATGGATGTGCAATCCTATCTGGACACCTTCATGGCACAAATGAGGGCCTATATGGTAGAGTCGGGGAGTAAGATGGATGCAATGAGAAACGAGATGGGAAACCAAATTGGAGGATGAGACAGTAGAATGGGGGGGGGGGGGCGATTAGAAAGCCAAATAGGGGGGATAGAAGGCAAATTGGGAGGATTAGGGGGCCAATTGGAGGACGTGGGTAACCAAATCGGGGAAATGAAGGATGGGTTAATGGGGTTGGAAAATAGAATGGCCGCCCAGGAGAACCAGATGGAAGGGGTGAAGAATGGGTTAACAAGGCTAGAAAACAACATGGAGGGCAAATTGAGGGAAATAGGGGAGCAATCCGCCCGGGAAATTAAACAGATGGGGAATCAGATAGAGGAGGTAAAAATCGGGTTGGAAAGTAAATTGGACGCCCAAAGGAATGATTTGGAGCAGATGAGGGTGGCATCTACCAAAGCGATGGGAGAGATGGGGGAGGATATAAGACGCGGAGTGGGCGAAAAGGTCGCTGTGTTACGTGACGAGGTAGCGCGACTTGAGGAGCATGCAGAGAATGAGCTGGAGCAAAGAGTAGCCAAGTTGACCAGGGCTATAAGGGACAAGACGCGAGATGTAGAAAAGCCGACGACCGTCAAATTGGATAAAAAAATGTCGGGAGCACCGGGGAAGGTTGAATTGGAAGACGAAATTTTATGGGCGCCGACGGTCGAGGTAGAGCAAAGCACAGCCGGGTGGACCGGGGTAGAAATCGCGACCCGGGGTTTGGAAAAGCCGGCGACTGCCGAAGTAGAGAAAATTTTATTCGGACCAGCGGTCGTCGAGGGAAAGAAAAAAGAAATTAAGTCCGAATCATTCGAAGCAGTAGTGGAAATTGCAATTGGAGAGACCGCAGATGTAGAAAAGCACCAGCAGAAGGAAGAAATGGATTGTGCACAAAGTCTAAGCTCACACCTTGATGCCGTGCTTATTAACACCAATGAAAGTTTGCAGGTGGTGTTGGAGCAAAGGAGAAGAAGCACCCAAGTGAGTCGTGCTGTATATTGTGAGGGGAGATTTTGCAGAAGGATGTTTGGCGCAAAAAGAATTTTCGCGCGCTTGGGATCGAGAAAGCACCCGGGCGTTGGTACAGGGTCCCTTGTGAGTGGTGTGAGTGGAATTGGCGCGCTTGTGAGGAAAGAATATGCTGTCGAGAGTGAGAATGAATGCACGACAGAGTATGGGAGTGATACCGAGTGGGAGCGAGAATGCACGTCGGAGTGTAAGTGTGATGAGAGTGACACGGAGAGTGAGTTGGTGGTGGCGCGGGTGCGGGAGGGCACATTGCAGCACGTGATGGGGAGTGTTACAGAGGATGTAACCGGAGAGTGTGCGCAAGAGTTGGCGTGAGAGTGTGCGGTGATGATTGGGTGTGCAGAAGAATGCACACCCATGGTGAGTGTTACAGAGGATGTAATGGGGGAAGAAAGTTGTGTAACAGAGGAGTGCATGATAACAGAGTGTGCTGTCGAAAGTGAGGATGAGTGCACAAAAGAGTATGTGAGCATTTTGAGTAGACCTGAGTTTGTGCGAGGGGAGAATGCACGAGCGAGTGCTGTGACAATGTGTGTGGGATATACGAGCGGCGTTGGAGTGCCGGGTTTGGAGAGTGTGAAAGGGGTCGCGTATGCGTGTGAGCATGCGAGTAAGGCATCGACGTTAAACAGAGCAGCGGTTAGACCGACGTTTAGCCGACGCGAGCCCTCGGTCCGTGCCAGGCTGTGGGTATTGCGGGAGCTGGCGGGGATCGGTGCAGCGTCGCTCCTCTTCGGAGCGTCGTGCACGATCCGGGCCTCGCCCCGCCCCGCACGGTCGAGTCCGGGCCTTGCCGGGCAAGGCGACCGGCCCGGTTTGAGGGCAGGTAGGAGGGATCGGAATGGCGCCCCCTTGTGGTGGCGGCGTTCCACCCGGGCAAGGTTGGCCCATCACGCTTGGGAGCGAGAGGCCCTGCGTAGGGATGGCATTTTAAACCTCGGCCCAACCAAACCTCCTCCCCTGAACCGAATGCCGGGCGGACTCAACCGGCAGGTGACCAAACCACCCGAATTCATTGCTCGGCTTTGCGAAGCCGAGTTTTAATGATGTAACGACGCACCGAGAGGCTCAAGTGAGTGGACTGTGATGATAATAGTGTTTTGATTCGAAATTGGGAATAGTGGATAGGATTGGCAGTAATGATTGGCAAATTTGATGGGTAAAAATGATTGGCAGTAAAGATTGGCAAATTTGATTGGCAGAAAAATTGGATGGGCAAAAGTGATAAGGGGAGATGCCCGATGTGGAGGAATGGCAACTCTGCCATCCCTCACACCCCCCCCCCCCCCCCCCCCCGGGCACATGAGCACTAGTTATGGGGTTTGGCAGTGTAAGCTCTCCGATGGCGGGTTAGGATAATGATTAGGGACTTAGAAATGACCATAGGTAACTGTAGAGTTAAGTAGCGACATTGTACCTGTAGTAGGGGACGGAGGTAGATTAGTTGGATGATAATGACGAGGGAGCGCAATAGTATAAGGGGTGACGGGGAAGCGCGAGTTTCAGAAGGGAGTAGTTAGATCAGATGATGCTGTGTGTGTGTGTGAAGGAGGTGATGGAGCAGCGTATGGTGAAAAGTGTGATTGTGAGTGGCATTGTAGTGAATGAAGAAGCCTGGGAGGAAAGGAGGGTGCAAGAGCTACCAGGTGTGTGTGAGCACACGTGTGCAAGTGAACAGGTGTATGGAGAATGGTTGTGTGAAATAGCTGGTATGGAATGGATGGTGTGGAGTGAGTAGTGTGGAAAACGTGGAGTGGAGTGGTTGGTGCGAAGGGAGTGGATGGGGAAGATGGACCCCCTTCACGAATACCCGGGGAGGGTAGTTTAAGAGTAGGCAGAGGGTATAAGTAAATTGTGGTGGATATTGGCATCTGTGGTGCGTGTGGTAGAATGGTGTTTGGATGGGTGCATTAGTGACGTGGAAATGGCTGGGCGTGTGGCCTGTTAGTGTGTATGGTTAAATGGGCACTCCGCCACTGTGAGGCTGTCGGCCAGGTGAGGCCGCAGGTGGGCTCTGGGAGCTGGTAGAGTTGTGAGTGGGGTCCGAGGATCCGGAGGACGGACCCGGGTAGCCCAGTGCCAGAGAGGGCACAGAGGGGGTAAGTGCCAGGGAGGGCCTTCCCCAGTTAGATAGGTTAGGGTAAGGAGCAGGTAAGCTCCGAGGCAACTGCAGTGGCGGAGGTGTGCAGGTGAGTAGACCTGCTAGGGGAGCCACACGACTTAGCCCTGAAATTGTGCGAAGGCACAGGGAGTTGAATCAGGGGAGTGAGACCCCAAATTGGAGAGCGCCACAGTATGTGCAATGGGAGTTCGGTTTTTAGAACCGCATAGTGTAAGACGGCCAATGGTTTGGCAGAGAAAGACCCCGGGTAGTGTCAAGTGTGTTAATGTCATTCAGAAAGTAGTTAGGATTAAAAATCTCCTCACACCATCTACATCCACTCACCTGAGGTGACGACAGGACTCCACACCACACCATGGTTTGGTTATTTTTGTTGCAGATGTTTTGGAGTGTAAGATGCATCATGACGTGGGTGAAACATTGTGCTGGTTGTTCCATCTCTTCCTCCTTAAGAGGGATTGATGATGAATTGGGTGATGGCAAATTTGGTTACAGGGATTGTGGATGAATTTGGATTAGGGGAGATATGGGGAAGACGAGACGATAGTGACGAATTGTAAATATGTGTAAATATGGGGTAAAGGGCGAGGGTAGAGTAGGTGACAGGGGGGGGGGGGGGGGGGTGACGTACGTTAGGGACGAGCTTTCTCCGCTCGATCTCCAGGCACACCTCACCTCTGCATTGCCTTATGTTGGTGTGTATCCTTGTGCCCTTACCCATCGCTGACCCTGCTTTGTCTTCCTCCCCACCCATGGACCGTGCTCTCTGGGCACTGAGAGAGAGCGTGCGGGATCCGCATTTGTGTGCCCGAGCTGCCGCTGCCAGCTGCCTGGATCGATGCACCACTTTATGGACTGCACGTCTTGCGGCTAAGCACCACACCCCTATGGACCATGGTTCTGTTGCCGAGCACCACTGATGGACCCCACGTTTTGGGGCATGACCCCTCTGCTGGGACCGGCCATTGCGGCCGGTCATTGCGGAAAAAACGTTGGTCCCATCTGCTACCTGCAAAACTAAAGTTGGATTATCTTCTTTAAAAGCTCGCTTCGGATACATATGAGAGCCTACCTGGTCTGTTCAGTTGATTGTCGAAGCAGGGATCCCTTTTCAGTTCTCCAGACCAAGGCAAAATCAAAATAAAGCGAAAAAACGGATCGCTCAAACCCGGGATTTCATCTTCTTGTTCATAATAATAATAATAACTAGAACTGCCACTTTAAAACTGCTGGCAGTGATGACCGCTTTGCGAGCACCCACTTTTGATACAACCCCACTTTTGATACAACCCCACTTTTGATACAACCCCACTTTTGCTACAACCCCACTTTTGCTACAACCCCACTTTTGATACAACCCCACTTTCATTGGACATGCTTTGACACAACCCTCTTGGATACAACCCCGACACACACACCAACCCCCCCCCCCCCCACACACACACACACATTCCCCCCCCCCCCCACACACACACACACCCCACCCCCAACACACACACACACACACACACACACACCCCACCCCCAACACACACACACACACACACACACACACAAATACACATCCAACCCCCCCTCCACACACACACCCCAACCCCCCCCCCCGACCCCACATACACACATATCCACCCCCCCAAACCCACACACAAACACCCCCACACCCCTCCCCCCACACCCCTCCACACATACACACACACACACCTCCATACACACACACACACACACACACACACACACACACAACACACACACACACACACACATCCAACCCCCCCCTCCTCCACATGCACACACCAACCCCCCCCCCCCACATACACACACATTCCCCCTCCCCCCCACACCACACCCCTCCACACATACACACATACACCCCTCCACACATACACACACACACACACCTCCATACACACACACACACTTTTGATACAACCCCACTTTTGCTACAACCCCACTTTTGCTACAACACACACATCCAACCCCCCCTCCTCCACATGCACACACCAACCCCCCCCCCACATACACACACATTCCCCTCCCCCCCACACCACACCCCCCCCCCCCTCATCCACACGCACACCCCAACCCCCCCCAACATACACCGATATCCACCCCCACCCCCCCACACACCCACACACATGCACATCCACACACACACACACACACAAACACATCCCCACATGCATACACACACAAACACACACACACATACACACATCCCCAGACTCCCCTCCCCCCCCCACACATACACACCCTCCCCCGCACCACACACACACCCACCCACCCACACACACACACACACACGCACACATACCCCCACCCCCCCACCCCTAACACACACACGCATACACCAAACCCCTCCCACACACACACACACACACATCCCTCCCCCCCCCCACACCCACACACACATCCCTCCCCCCCCCCACACCCACACACACATCCCTCCCCCCCCCCCACACCCACACACACATCCCTCCCCCCCCCCACACCCACACACACATCCCTCCCCCCCCCCCACACCCACACACACATCCCTCCCCCCCCACACCCACACACACATCCCTCCCCCCCCCCCCCCCCACACCCACATCCCCCCCCCCCACACCCACACACACATCCACACATGTTAATCCATGCACTGATTGCAGAAAAAGCCATTTTAAAAAGAAAATTAACCTGAAATTGCAGAGACAGAATTATTTATTTTATCTGAGAAGCTAAACGATTCTTCTTCTTCTTTAGTTGCTCAAACTTCATGTCGAATGCGATCATGTTAAAAAAAGTCAGAATTTGAGCAAATCTGTTTCATTCGTCTGTTAATGTGCCTCCCCTATTGACAAATCTGCAATTTGAATTTCATTTGAGGTTGAAATGACCGCGGGAGATCGTGTGATAATGATCACGTCCTGGTAAGAAATCTTCTTCTTCAGTAGCTCATAACTTTGAGTGAAATGCGATCGAGTTAAAAAAAATCAGAATTTGAAAAAATATGTTTCATTCCTTTGTTAATAGACCTCATCTATTGACAAATCTTCAATTGGAATTTCATTTGAGGTTGAAATGACCGCGGGAGATCGTGTGACTGATCACGTCCTGGAAGGACAAAACAATTCTTCTTCTTCTTTCGGTTTCTAACAACTGTGAATTGCGATCGATTTAAAAAAAAACAGAATTTCACCAAATCTGTTTCATTCGTTTGTTAATATGCCTCACCTGTTGAGAAATCTGCAATTGAAATTTTATTTGAGGTTCAAATGACCGCGGGAGATCGCGTTGTCGTGATCATGTTCTGGAAGGACAAGATGGTAGGTTTCTTCTTCTTTCAACAATAAAGAGTTATAGCTTCGAGACCGTACATCCAATCATCTTGAAATTTTGCACACTTGTTAATCTTCATGACTTCTACTATAGTATGAAGTTTCACGTCGATCAATGAAGCGATTCAAGAGATATCCATTTAAAAAATATATTTTCGTTTAATTAACGATATCTGCCAAACCACGTGACCTATCGCAAATTCTAAAATGACATTTTAGTAGACTGACATGCTGAACAGATCTGTGAAGTTTCTCCTCGATTGGATCAAAAATGAGGGAGGAGCTAGGTTTTAAAGGTTCATGCTTAAAAACGTCATAACTCTGAAACCATGTGACGCATGATGTCATGCTCACTGACTTTTTTTGTTCATCATGGGTATGCGAATCCGCTTGAAAAGTTTGGGCTCGATCCGTTCAGCCGTTGCGGAGAAAAAGGGGTTTTGGTGTTTTTTCACGAAAAACAAGATGGCGGCCGAAACATGTGATGTATGACTTCGAAATTTTTTGCAATCTGACTTTTTTTAATGAAGCATCTGGGAAAAAAATCCCATTTTCGGGGGAGAAAATTTTTTGTTTGACGAATTCTAACCTCTTAACGTTAGCATTTTAAATATACTCGATACACATGTCTTTTGTTCCCATTGAAGAGTTCTTTAGAATGAGCCATTCCTCAAATTTTTCCATTGAGCCGTTTCGGAGATACAGAGGGGAAAAGTTGAATTTGTTTTACAAGATGGCGCCCACACCACGTGACCTATGACGTCATAATTAGCATTAAAAAATGATAGGAGCCGAGACGATCATTTGATGAAAATTTCCTATCAATCCGACCAGCGGTTGCTGAGAACATTAATTATGAAGTTTTTGGAGGTGCAAAATAGGGCGGAAGAAAAATAATAAGAAAAACCCTAGCAGTAATGATAGGTTACTCTCCATTTCATGGAGAGTAAACCTAATAATAATAATAATAATAATAATAATAATAATAATAATAATAATAATAATCTCCTTCAGACGGCATATTTCCGTGCACCCTCTATCAATGGCAATGATTCTGCTACCATTCGATAGAGTTTTTACTTCCTGCAACATCCTTTGGTATTATAATTCTCGTAGCTTGAAAGGATTCCTCGAAATGGACAGAAAACGACATTCCTATGTAAAATAATGGGACCGGGGTAGGCGTGGCTATGACTGTCAATCAGCTTCAACTGTCAATGATGGGGGCGGAGCCGCAGGGGTCATTTGCATCCGTGTCGGCGTTATGCGTGATCATGTTACGTGGCATAAAATAATATCAGCAGAAATATCATGTCTCGGGAAATGCCTTGTTTTTCATTGTTACATTTATGAAAATAAAATAATAGCGATGTACCAGTGCTGTACACTGCACACGGGACACGTGATCACGAACCCTCCAGTCGCGGGTCAAGGAAAAAGCAAACCGCAAACCACCTGATCAATAAACCTTCTCGAGTCACGGTTTCTCGGCGCCAAATTCGTTACGTCGGCGCATCACTGATGGCGTCGTATAACAGGTTGAACAAGGAATCCACCGGAATTGAATCTACTGTAAATTGTGTGTGTGTGTGTGTGTGTGTGTGTGTGTGTGTGTGTGTGTGTGTGTGTGTGTGTGTGTGTGTGTGTGTGTGTGTGTGTGTGTGTGTGTGTGTTGATACAATGATGGGACTGGGCGAATGGATGAAAGAACAAATTGATAAACATAAAGTACCAAACACACAAATGGCTTTATGGTTGGAGGAGGTAGAGAAACATGTGAAAAGGAGAGTTGTTGATTTGAAAAGAAAAGTTCGAATCAATTAATCCAAAGGCAATTTTAAACAATGCAGAGACACGTGATTGCTTAAGGCAGCTTCAAACACAATATGTTATTGTTCCAATTGACAAAGCAAATAATAATATTGCATTTGTATGTAAAACATTCTACATTCAAACACTTTTGGATGAATTGGGCTTAGACACGGGAATTTCAAAGACCTACAAAATAAGTAACGATAACAAAACAGACTTGATACAACACCATACAAATCACTCAACGGTGAGAAGACTGTTAGTTCCGGATAAACACCATAAATTACCATCATTTACTGGATCCCAAAAATGCACAAACGCCCTTGTAAGATGAGGTTCATCATCGCAAGTAGAGGATGTAGTTTGAAACCTTTGTCGGGCAGAATTACAGCGGCAATGAAACTAATCTATAAATGCTTAAAAAACTACCATGAAAAAGTGAAGTTTTATTCTGGTATTAAGAAATTCTGGATCATTGACAATTCCAAACCGGTAATCGACAGTATCCATAACATTAACAACAAGGGTAAGGCAAAATGTCTTTCAACCTTTGATTTTTCCACATTGTACACAAACATTCCACATGACAAGCTCGTAACCGCATTGGACAGAGCAATAGATAAAGCATTTGCAGGAGGTAATAGAGTATACATTAATGTATATCAAAACAGAGCACACTGGTCTGTAAAGGATAATAATCAATATTCATGTAGTTTTTCAAAAACGTAAACTCAAAGAAAGTATTCGATTTCTGCTAAACAACAGTTTCTTTACATTTGGCAACAAGATACTCCAGCAAACAGTGGGCATACCCATGGGTTCAGATCCCAAGATAGTCCAGCAAACAGTGGGCATACCCATGGGTTCAGATCCCAAGATAGTCCAGCAAACAGTGGGCATACCCATGGGTTCAGATCCCAACATAGTCCAGCAAACAGTGGGCATACCCATGGGTTCAGATCCCAAGATAGTCCAGCAAACAGTGGGCATACCCATGGGTTCAGATCCCAAGATAGTCCAGCAAACAGTGGGCATACCCATGGGTTCAGATCCCAAGATAGTCCAGCAAACAGTGGGCATACCCATGGGTTCAGATCCCAAGATAGTCCAGCAGACAGTGGGCATACCCATGGGTTCAGATCCCAAGATACTCCAGCAGACAGTGGGCATACCCATGGGTTCAGATCCCAAGATAGTCCAGCAGACAGTGGGCATACCCATGGGTTCAGATCCCAAGATACTCCAGCAGACAGTGGGCATACCCATGGGTTCAGATCCCAAGATACTCCAGCAGACAGTGGGCATACCCATGGGTTCAGATCCCAAGATACTCCAGCAGACAGGTGGCATACCCATGGGTTCAGATCCGGCCCCTTCCTTTGCAAATTTGTTTCTGCACATGTACGAGTTTGATTGGGTCCAGAACATGTGCAGGAATAAATTAACATCTGCACGAAGATGCGGAAACATCTTCAGGGTCATTGATGATTTGTTGGCAATTAACGATGGATTTATATTTGAGCAGCTTCATGATGATATTTATCCAAAATAACTTGAATTAAACAAGGAAAACCAAACTTCCACTTCAGTTTCCTTTTTAGAATTAGAAATTGAAATCCATAATAATAAATTTCAAACCAAATTATTTGATAAACGAGATGCATTTCCATTCCACATTGTCCGAATGCCTTTCTTAGACAGCAACATTCCTAAAAAGCTATTTTATGGTACGGTTGCAGGTAAAACAAGCATTATTTTTAATTTTTTTTGTATAGAGTCGAGGCTCGTGAAAGAGCTAACATTCATCAAACAAACAAATCAAACAAACAAGCAAACAAAGTATATAAAAAGGGGAGCGGTCGACAAGATGGGGAGAGAAGTGGAAGAAGCACACAAACACAACATTTGAGAGCAGGGACATCGGGAGATGTGTGGGAGGGAGAAGGCCTGGGGGGGAGGCAGGATAGGCATAAAACGCAAGGACACCAAGGACTTCCAGGAAAGAAGTCGGCACCTCAAAAAAGTGGATTTGGGGTGAAATTAGCGGGGGTAGAAAAGATCAAGATTTTGGATGGGGGAAGATAAGAGATGGTGGTGAACAGCCGTTTTAAAGACCTGGAGTGAGGAGTGGGATTGAAGAGAGTGAGGGAGTTTGTTCCAGAGGCGGGAGAAAAGGGTAATGAAGGAGTGAAGGTGAGCAGAGAGTCTTGATTTTGGCAGTTTAACCAAAAGAGGGTTGCAGTCAGATCCTGTGCGACCTGTAGGAATATTTGGGGGACAGAGCCCAGAGAGAGCTGGGGGAGCAAGGCCGGAGAGGAGTCGGTGGAAGACGGAAAGACCACCAACCTGCCAGCGGTGAGTAAGTGAAAGGCCCTCGGAGATAGCGTCATCGCGGGAGATTCCAATGATTCTGAACGCTTTGGTTTCAACAGCGTGAAGACGAGCTAGGTGTGAGGCAGGAGCACCAGCCCAGAGGGGAGAGCAGTACTCCATTGTGTGGTGAGGAGCTCAGGTGTGCCAAGGAAGGACTTCACACGACAGAGGATGCCCAGTCGGCGACTGGCTTTGGAGGCCAGCTTGGAAATGTGGTTTTCCCAGGAAAGATCATGGCAGATAGTGAGACCCAAAAGCTTGAGTGACAGAACTTCTTGGAGAGGATTATTCAGAAAGTAGATGGGAGGGTTGTCCAGTCGGTCTTTTCGGAGAGACATCGTAAGAGCGTGAGATTTGTCACGATTGAAAGACATGTTCCACTTGTTTGCCCAGTCTGTAATTTTGTCCAGGTCTGCAGAAAGTGAGGAGGCTGCAGACTGCCGATCTGAGGGATGAGGAATGGAGCGGCAGAGAGTGGAGTCATCAGCAAAGAGATGGAGAGGATTTTCAAGAGAGTCAGAGAGATCATTGATGAAGACCAGAAAAAGCACAGGGCCCAGAACACTGCCTTGGGGAACTCCAGCCTGAACAGCAAGAGGAGATGAGAGAAACCCATTCAGGGCCACACGTTGACTACGACTAGAGAGGAAGTCTGCCAGCCATGCGTGGAGATTTCCATGGATACCAAAGGAGGAGCGTTTGGTGAGCAGAGCGGGGTGCCAGACCGTATCGAAGTCACATGATATGTTGAGGGAGACAGCTCTAATTTCCTGTTTGCCATTGAGGACCTCCATCCATTGTTGAGACAGCAGAAGCAGCATGTCCAGAGTCGAGTGACCTGGTCTGAAACCAAATTGATGATCAGAGATCAAGCCATTGGAGAAGAGGAAAGATTTCATATCCGAAGCAATGATGGATTCCATGGCTTTGCTGATAATTGGGAAACGGCTGATTGGTCTGTAGTTGCTAGGATCTGTTTTTGCACCTTTTTGTGTAAAGCGGTGACGTTGGCTGATTTCCAAGCTGATGGCAGTTGACCTTGAGTAAAAGAGAGGGTGAAGAGAACAGAGAGAGGGAGTGAAAGAGCGGGAGAACAGGATTTTAGGACCCGTGGGCATATGCCATCAGGTCCAGTTGCAGAATCAGAGTCGAGGGTTGATAGAAACTTTTCCACCTTGTCAGCAGGAAAGGACACGGAGTCCAGGAACAGCTGGGTATGACTGGGTATGGTGGGTACAGAGAGGGATGGGTTTGGGACACAAGATTTATAGGCAAACACAGAGTTGAGGCATTCAGATTTTCATGTGCAGAGTCAGCTGTGTAGCCGTTTGAGGTAAGGGAGGGGATGGAGGGGGAACAAACACCAGAAACAGATTTGACCAGACGCCACCAGGATTTGGAAGAGGGAGACAGATAAGAGAGTTCGGTCTTGAGAACGGAGAGATATTGTTTCCTGGCATTCCTGAGGGTGGACACACACTTGTTTCGGGCTTTGTGAAAGGAAATGAGATTTCCTTCTGTTGGATTTGCTTTCCAGGAGATGAAGGCAAGTTGTTTCTGGGCAACAGCCTCACCACAAGATTCTGTGTACCATGGAAGGGAGGAAGGGTATGACAACTGAAGACGAGATGGGATAAATCTGTGCATGAGAGAGAGCAATTTACTTTGGAAGAATTCCCAGGATGAGTTGATGTCAGAGGTGGTAGAGATGGGAGACTAGTCCAGATGATTGATGGCTGCTTGAAGACCGTGCCAGTTGGCCTGAGTGAAATACCAGACTTGTTGACGCTGAGCAGGCTCCCGGAGAATGGTCAGAGAGATGTCCACTTTAACAAGCACATGATCAGATGAGCCGATTGGAGCAGAAGAAGAGCAGCAGACATTTTCAGGGAAGTTAGTCATAACCAAGTCCAGAAGAGAAGATGCTCCGTTGACTGAGATCCGGGTCGGGAAATTGACAGATTGTGTCAGTCCCAGTGAGTCGCAGAAGTCCTTTGCTGAGGAGCCATGGCTGGTGAGAGGGGTACCCACACCCAGCCAACTGGCATGGTGACAATTGAAATCACCACATATGAGGAAGAGAGAGTTGGGATGAGTAGATAGAAGTTGGTCCATATTATCAGACAGCGAGATGTAGATGGAGTCATCACTGTTTGGTTGACGGTACAACACACATATGAACAAGAGGTGGGAGCGAAGGGGAAGCCATAGCCAGAGGTATTCCTGGGGGTGAGGTGGAGAGAGTGCAGTGCAGGGCGAGTGAGGAAGAGAGTTTTTGATAAAGATAGCAAC
Organism: Myxine glutinosa; assembly: GCF_964187855.1. NCBI lineage: Eukaryota > Metazoa > Chordata > Myxini > Myxiniformes > Myxinidae > Myxine > Myxine glutinosa. The sequence continues at coordinate 174,283,337 of NC_136263.1, read as the reverse complement.
CCCACCTCCAGGACGAGGCTCAGGTCTATCATACCGGAGGAGGGAGTAACCCGGGAGAGATACTAAGGAATCAGAGACATCATGAAGGAGGAAAGTTTCTGTTAAGCAGATCAAGTCTGGTTTGTCAGAAGCAACCTGTATGGAGAGATCTGTTAAGTTTGAACGAAGGCCCCGGATATTTGAGGCCCATACCATTAATGAAGAGGAAGGGGGAGCATCGGATACAGAACAAGGGGGAGGAGGGGTAGGGTAAGATGTGGAAGAGGTAGGGAGAGCTGTTGAAGGTGTGTCAGATATTTCAGAATAGCTCGGGGAAAGGGAAGGATGGGGCGGACAAAAGGTGATTGGGTGAGGCACAATGAGGTGTTATTTGAGGAGGGGGAAGAGCGAGGCAGAAGGTTGGGGGAGATGTAGGTGAGAATTGGAAGGGGGAAGAAGCGGGGAGGACACTTTGAGGAGAAGGGGTGGGAGGGGGGAAATTGAGAAGAAATGAGGGTGGGCATATTTGAAGGGGAGGGGCGTGGGGGGAGTTTACGAGGGAAGGGACAAGGGGAGGGATTTGAAAGGGATGGGATATGGGGAAGATTTGGAGGGGAGAGGTGAGGGGGGAGTCTAGGAGGGGAGGGGCGAGGGGGAGTCTTGGAGGGGAGGGGTGTGGGGGGAGTTTAGGAGGGAAGGGGCAAGGGGGGAGATTTGAAAGGGATGGGTGATGGGGAGGATTTGGAGGGGAGGGGCAAGGGGGAAGACTTGAAAGGGATGTGTGATGGGGAAGATTTGGAGGGGAGGGGTGATGGGGAAGATTTGGAGGGGAGGGGTTATGGGGAAGATATGGAGGGGAGGGGTGAGATTGGATTTTAGAAAGTGTACGATTAATGGGAAACGAACATTTATTGCAAAATGAGTTTCTTGTGACCTTCGAGTTAAAAATACGTTTAAGGAAGCTGGAGGGAGGATGGAGTGCAGGAGAGTTTAGGGAATGTAGAAAAGCGGCACTGTAAGAGTTGGATTTTTTGGGGGGATGAATAGATTTGGTGAGCAAGTCGAAAGCAACCTTTTAAAGAAGAAGAAGAAAAAGGTGTTATAATATACGACAGAATACAGAACTTGAGGGGAAAGTTTAAACATTTTAAAGTTTAACAGTAAAAACTATCTGGGGAAATGGGGGAGAAACACGTGGTCGAAGAACGAACGATCGAATAAGAATGAATAAACGAATGTTTTTTTGAGACAAAACAGAGAATAAACAACGAATAAACGAAACAGAGAAGGAATTTATTTTTTTTGTTGTTGTGATTTTAAACAAGGAAGTAGGCTGTGGGGTGAAAAGACTGGGAAAAACAGAGAACGAAAGTTATTGGAGCACAAACGACGGACCGCTGAGAGAAAAACAAAGCCTCAAGGTTGGACACTGTACAAGGCCTCAAAAGACATGACATGAATTAACACGATTTTCTATACAGGTATGAAAGATTTACACCGAGAATCTTCCTCGGGACACACTATACGTACACACACCATAAAATAAATAGAGTTATAACGAAAATACAAATGGGAACAATTACTTCACTTCGATTTCGATGGAGAGCGTGGACAGCTGCGAATAAACGAAACCTCGCCAAGGTATATCCAAAGGGAAGGGAAAATAAACAAAGGGAAAATTCCAAAGGGAAGCAGAAGTCCAAATTGCGCTGCAATTGCGCTGCGGAGATAATTGCAGCGGAAGTATTGCGCTGCAATACATGTCCCCTACCAAAGTTCAAAGTGCCATATCTTTGTCAAAAATGATTGAATATGCAAATTTATGCACGATTGATGCTGGTTTTCAAACTTTATCTGAGGTATGCTGAGACACATGTGTGTCACGCCTCGCCTCGTTGATAAGCCCACAAGGTCGCTCGTGGAGCGGCCTGCACATATTGCACTGTGTGAATTATATAATTACCAACTCACGGTCTGAGGTACTAACGATTCAAGAGATATCCATTTTTTAAATATTTTCGTTTAATTAACAATATCTGACAAACCACGTGCCCTATCGCAAATTCCAAAGGGACATTTTAGTAGACTGACATGCTGAACATATCTGTGAATTCCCCTCGATTGGATCAAAAATGAGGGAGGAGCTCAGTTTTAAAGGATCATGCTAAAAAACGTCATAACTCTGAAACCATGTGACGCATGCCGTCATGCTCGCTGACTTTTTTGTTCGTCATGGGTGTGCGATTTTGCCTGCAAAGTTTGGCCTCGATCTGTTCAGCCGTTGCAGAGAAAAAGGGGTTTTCGTGTTTTCACGAAAAACAATATTGCGGCCGAACCACGTGACCTGTGACGTCATAATTACCATTAAAATATTCTACAGACCGAGTCCCCCATACGGTGAAAATTTGATCTCAATCGGTCCTATTATTTCAGAGAAAATCTTTTTTAAAGGAAATTAAAACTTAAAATGGCACTGAGTTAAGGATCATCAGAATTATCAGAATTACCAAAGTTCAAAGTGCCATAACTTTGTCAAGAATGATCGAAACGCCGTGAAGTTCGAACTTGATCTGTAACTTATCATGAGGAAACCAGGTGCCAAGTTTGAAATCATTAGCATTAAGAGTTTAGAAAAAAAGTCCGGAAAACTGTTCTTTGCGTGACGGACTGACAGACGGAGGGAAGGAGTGCAAACCTATAGTCCCCTCCGGTGTACACCAGTAGGGGACTAATAATTAGGACTGTGAGAGTAACCACACACAGCTCTGAACTGGTCAATAAATTACAACAACGAGTCAGACATACGTTAGCACAGGGAGCTGCAGTTGGTAGATTAAAACGTTTTCTTTAAAATCACAAAACGACACCAAATCGAATTAGTAAAATACAATACGAATAGTAAAAATATTATTCATGAGATAATTATGTAAATACAGTGCAATATAAGAATTAAATATACTACAAATCAATGTTGCTAGGAATCACTGGTTGCTAGGATACGGCAGCATGCAAAAAACCGTTTTCAGTAACAGTTTGAACATTCGAAATACAGTTTTATCAAGAGGTAGGTGGTGTGGTCGTTATGGTTGGGGGAAGACCCAAGACCCAAAACACCCGGAAGACTCAAAAGTCCCTGACCACCCAAAAGACCCAAAGACCCCGAAAACCCAAAACACCCTGAAGACCCCAAAGACCCTTAAATACTTTTTAGACCCAAAATACCCTTAAATACCCTGAAGAACCAAAATACCCCAAATAATCTTAAAGACTCAGAGGAAACAAAAGACCCTTTAGACCAAAAAGCCCCTGAAGACACCGAAGACCAAAAAGACCCCAAAGACCCAAAATACCCCTGAAGGCCCACAGGATCCAAAAGACCCTGAAGACTCAAATGGCCCTGAAGACCGAAAATACCATGATGACCCAAAAGATACCGAAATGGTCAAAATGCCTATCCCTCCGAAACGACGTGTGGTGAGGTGCGTGGAGCGCGCCGAGTCACGCTAGTGGAGATAATTATAGAATGCTGTTAATAGAGATGTTCATGCAGTTTGTAAGAAGTTGATAATCATGCACTGATATTATAACATTTTACTCAGGCTGCTAATTTGTAGAGTCTCAGTATGTGGCTACACTACAAGAGTAATCAAGTACTGGTGTAACCAGTGGAGTGTTTGTGGAAGCTTGAAGCAATAACTGATTTAGTGTAAATGAGGCAGTGATGTAGGGATTGTTATGTGATGGCAATACTGTTAACTACTCTCGAAACCAACATCATCCCTTTCTTGTTTAGGACCCTTTTTAGACTGTAGTTTGTCATCCCTACATTGCCTTTTAATTTGGCATAAAAAATTGTATTCACTTGTTTTATATCTTTTCCAGTTTCACTCCTTATTCATTGACTTCATGCCTGTGTGACTTCAATAAAACATTGGAGCGAGGAGCTGTTCCCTCACTCCCACGTCGTTCTTGAATGGAGTTTGACTGGCTGTCTAAATGCATACAGTCGCACGTGGGGAGGATAGTACACGTTCAATAGAAGATACATTGAAATGTCTGGATATCTCTACAGAAAATTGATGTTCTCTAGAATTATTCAGATACTCTATAGAACCTGTCTATATAAATTTTCTATCGTACTTTAGGACCAAATTCTACAGAACTATTCCATAGAAATTCTGTAGAAAATTTATTTGGACGATCTATAGAACCTGGCTCTAGAAATATTATAGAGTACTTTAAGACCAAATTCTATATAACTGTTCAATAGAAATTCTGTATGAAATTTATTTAGACGTTCTATCGAACCTGTATATAGAAATGCTCCAGTACTTTAAGACCAATTCTATAGAACTGTTCCATAGCAATTCTATATAAAATTTCTAACATTCTATATAACCTGTCTATAGAAATTCTAAAATACTTTAACACCAAATTCTATGGAACTATTCCATATAAATTTTATTGAAATTTTCTATGGTACTTTTGGACCAAATTCTTTAGAACTGTTCCATAAAAATTCTAAATAAAATTAATATAAACATTCTGTTGAGATTCTACATTACTTGAAGACCTAATTACATTGAAATTATGTTGAAAATATCGATTTTTACTATTGATTCTATTTGTATAAAGTTTTTACATAATTTCTCTCGAGTCTAAAGGTTTTTTATTGAACCGTTCGATATACCTTGGTTCTAAAGTACTGTCGGACCCCGCTAATCGCGATTCCGCTATTCGTGGGTTCCACATATTTAAGGGTGATAAAATCTGACCTGTTTCTCTATTTGCCGAAAAGTATCTCATACAATACAATGCCGTGGCATACATTCGCGCGAATTTACTTCGACCTTCGGGGATTATCATCGACATTCTCCGGATTTGCCTCACCATTAGCGGATTTTTCCTTGTCATTCGCGGATTTTCGCGACGCCGGAGGAAAAGGCGCGACGCCGCCTTTTCTCATTGAAAAATGCCCTGCTATTCACGGTTTCGCTATTCACGGATTTTCCAGTAACGTATTCCCCGCAAATAGCACGGTCCGAGGGTACTATGTAATTTATTTAGACTGGTTCTACAAAGCGTTTATAGAAATTTTCGATGGAATTTCTGCAGTCTATTTTTTGCAGGGATTATCCCCTCCCTCACCTCAACTTGATATAATTTATTCAGGTTGTGGCAACCACGAAGGCAAGAATTATTGTAGCTTTTAGCGGAGCACGTGAATTGACACCTTTGGCTCAGGATATGGTGAAAAATAATATTACGGGAAGAACGTGGCTTGCCAGTGAAGATTGGGCCATGTATCATTTATTTACTGCAGAAGAATACGTTTCAATCTTCAAGGGGACCATTGGATTTGCTCTGAGACAAGGCAAAATGCCTGGCTTCCGTGAATTCATCCTGAAAATCAAACCTAAGTTATCCTTGACTACACAAAACAATGTTCGGGATCAGAAGCACGCAATGTTAATGAAAACGATCTCAACTTACAAAATACTTGATCGAAAGCAAGAAGATATTAATGTTGTGCACTCAAATGGCTTTCAAAGACAAATGTTTTTGCCCACAATGCATTCCACTGTAATGAAGCAAAGTGAAAATATTTGTTACCTTCGCAACTTTTTAAACAAAGAATGCGCAACATATCAGAAAGATTTAAAGTTCATGGGTTATAAAAACACAATGGACCTTAATGTGAAAAATGATATTTTCCCCATTGACGACAGAAGTTCTGAAATCTACAACGAACCATTCGTGGTGAAGAATACAACATTTTCCGATTCGTATGAGAACTTTATTTTGTTTTTTTGGCAAGTTACTTTCAATTGTACATGGGACAAAGGAAACTTGATGAAACGCCTGTGCACTGGCCATGAAGAACTCGATTTTGATAGTTCAACATTTGCAGACGTGTCTAATCCGAGAGTGGCTTTCCACACTTGCATGGCTATTTATTCTGTTGCACACGCTTTGCACGACCTCCGTTCATGCAAACCTCGTCATGGACCGTTTGCAAATTATTCCTGTGCTGATGTTTCTCAATTCGAACCCTGGCAAGTAAGCGATGATGCACTCATGGTGAAGTATTTGCTGTGAACCAGTGGAATGTTGCACAGTAAGACTTGTTTTGAGTAAACGTCCTATCTTTTTCTAGCTTTTATACCACTTAAAGAGAGTGACATTTCTGGATAATGTCGGACAAGTTTTCAGTTTTGATGAGAATGGAGATCCTCCTGCTGTGTATGACATTGTAAATTGGAAAGTGAATATTCTTGGAACAATAGACTTCTCAATTGTGGGAATATACGACGCTTCAATTAGTTCAGGGAATCCACTGCGATTTTTCTCAAGTGGAATCATATGGAATGCAAAGAACAATGAGGTGAAACATAATATGTTTATAATTTAGGATCAAAACTATTGAAACTTTATTCTTAATGCGACTTTGAGGGGTGTCAGTTAAATGTCATTTTTTTTCTGTTTTATTTAAGGTTCCAATATCTGTGTGCACGGATCAATGCAAAACAGGAACACGTAAGGTTGCCCAGAAAGGGGAACCCTTTTGCTGCTTTGATTGTTTTCTTTGCAATGAAGGGGAGTTCTCAAATGTTACTGGTAAGATGTGTTACTTTTAACAATGCTATCTTTCTTACAAAAGAATGGAAAACATGAAGGATTGCATTATTATGTGTCATCAGACAGGTAGAACAATTGATGGAATAAAGAAAACACATATTGAAGCGGTGATAGCATGTAAAGTGCCATTGTGGGGATCAGGGTGTATGTGGGGTAGGAATCACATTTTGGCAAATATAAAAGGGAAGGTTTAGGGATCAGGAGTTAAAATCCAAAGAGTTTGGGACTAGGAAAACTAGGAGGGTTTGAAAAAAGCGAAAAAGGAGGGAGGGAGATGGGCAAAAAGGGTTCACTAAAATGACCCCCAAAATAGGAGGGAATGTGGGAAGGAATGTTTTATTGAACTGAGTGGAATGCCTCCCTATTTCTATTTTTCAAAACAATATATGGCTGTGACCAAAAGAGGATAGGAGAAGAAAATGGAATCTCAAACAAAGTGGAAAAGGAGAGGAAAAAAAGAGGAGAGCAAGGAGAGAGAAGAGGAAAAGAGTGCAGGCAACACATAAGGAACAGAAGGAGGCAACGCAAAGGGAAAAGAAGAAGGCTTTCAAGATTGTTGGAATCTCTAAACAAAGCTGAGCCTGTGGGTCTATCACTTCACCATTGCAGACAAGTTGGTGGTCTCTCTGTCTTCTCATACATCCTTCCTGGTCTTGCGCTCTCTGGATTTTCTCTGCCTTGTCCCCTCCCCCAAAGGTTTTTGCAACACAAACACGGTCTACTATCAACCCCCCTTCTGGTGAAATTATTTAAATCCAGGGAAACTGCTGACATGCACCACACATTTGTGCCTCTTTTTTCCAGCCTTTGGAACCAACTTCATCTGTTCAGGCTGGAGTTCCTCAAGGTAGTGTTCTGGGCCCTGTGCTTTTTCTGGGCTTCACTAATGATATCTCATACTCTCTGGAAAATCTTCTCTGTCCTCCAAAGCCAGTCGCCGACAGGGCATCCTCCACCGTGCGAAGTCCTTTCTGGGCACTTCTGAGCTCCTCACCACATACAAAGCTTTCGTCCGTAGCTCAATGGAATACTGTTCTCCCACCTGGGCTGGTGCTGGTGCCTCACACCTCGCTCGGCTTTACGCGGTTGAAACCGAAGCATTCAGAATCATTGGAATCTCCTGCTGTGAAGCTGATTCTGAGGGCCTTTCTCTCTCTCACCGCAGGCAGGTTGGTGGTCTTTCTGTCTTCTGCCGACTCATCTCCGGCCTAGCTCCCCCTCCTCTGTCTGTGCTGTTCCCCAAATTTTCCTGCAGGATGCACAAGATCTGCCAGCAACCCTCTTCTGTTGAAACTGACAAAATCAAGATTCTCTGCTCACCTTCACTCCTTCATTCCTCTTTTCTCCCGCCTCTGGAACAAACTCCCACACTCTCTTCAATCCCTCTCCTTCCTCCAGGTCTTTAAAACAGCGGTTCACCACCACCTCTTATCTTCCCCCATCCAAAACCTTGATCTTTTCTACCCTCGTTAAAACATCCCAAATCCGCCTCTTTAAATCCCCAACTTCTTTCCTGAAATTCCTAGAAGTGTTGATTTGCTTTATACCGTGTACCCCTCCCTCCCCCCCCCCCCACCCCCCGCACCCCCCCCGGGGCCCTTTCCCCTTCCACAGATCTACCGACATCCCTGTTCTCTTCTGTTGTTGTGCTTGTGTGCTTCCCTATCTCGCCCTCTTGTCTCCCACTCCCTTCATTGCATGTTGTATGTGTCTGTGCATGTTTTCATGTTCAATGTGTTAGCTCTTACACGAGCCTCGATTCTGTACACACAAAAAAAAAAATTCCACATTCATTTCAATCGTATTCTTTTCTCCAGGTCTTCAAGACAGCTGTTCACCACCATCTCAGATTGTCTCCAATCCAAAACCATGGTCTTTTCAACAATCTTTAACCCCTCATCCCCCCACATCCCACTACAAATCCTCCTAAATTTTCCCTATTCAAAAACGATGATCTTTGCTACCCTCCTTAACACCTGCCCCTCCCCCACCACCCAACTCAAAGCCATCCTCCTTCCATATTTCTGGTTTTTCCCTCCTGAGTTTCCTTCTGTATCCACCCTGTCCACCCCATGCATCCTTTCCTGCCCCTCATTCCTCCCCACATCCATTGTTTGTCCAAGTCGCCATCTATCTTGTCATTCAACTCTGCTGGTGGGGTCCCACTTCTCCCTATTGGTCGTTTTGGCCTGTTATGTTCTGATCTGTACAGTATACTTGCAAAATAAGTGAACAAAAAAGTTCAGTGTACTTTGGAATCTGTATACAAAAAAGAAAGAAAGAAAAAAACTTTTACCTTTTTACCTTTTCTCTGTATTAAAAAAACTCTGTCTAAAAATATTTTACCTTTTTTTTTATGAGAAGAATTTTACCATTGCAGGCCTTTCTTTAAGACCACTCGAGGTAGGGCCACACAAGGGAAAGTACAGATATTAGACAGAAAGTAGGGATCTATTGACATTCCTCTTGAATTGAGGTAGGTTGGGATGGAGGGGAAAGCAGGATGCAGGTAAACTGTTCCAGAGTGATGCCGTGTCGGGGGGAAAAAACTAGAAGAACACCTCATAGTCTTACACCTTGGGACAGATACAATGCATGGATGGGAAGAAACTACCAAACATGTTGGGCGACTGAAGGTATACTCAGGTGGAACAACCTGTGATAGACCCTCAGAGCACACACATTCCATGGTAATATCTGTAGGAAAGGCTCAAGGAGGCAACATAGTGGCGGACTGATACAGGTTCCAAGGGGGATGATGCCAACTCCTGTCCCACCAGAATGGCAGCGAGTCGATAGATTCTCTCAAGAAGAGATGGATGACAGGCTGGAGCACCAGCCTAAATATGGCAATGATACTCCATGACAGGACATATAGTGGCTTTGTATAGATGGAGCAGAGCAGCTTGAGAAAGGTACGGCTGAGCACGAAATAAGTAGCCAAGATGTTGGGAGGCTCTTTTAGTTTATACCAGAGATGTACTTTTCCCAGCTAAGGTTTGAGCTGATATCCAATCCAAGCAAATGGATAACAGGGAGTTTTTGCAAAGGTGAAGAATCCATAGACAGGGTCGAAAACAAGGTGATCTTGAACAAGACATGGACAACAATGTGGTCTTTTTTGGTTGAAAGTAACATGCCAGTCTTTTCCCCAGTTCATCACAATCCCTAGGTCCCAATTGAGAGTGGTCCTGGCATGGTCATTGGTAGGAGTAGACAATATTCCTGGCGAGGTAGTATACAGTGTTCAGTCATCTGCATAAATGCTTAATTGAGAAAGAATACAATCAGGCAGATCATTGATGTATAACAAGAACAATATTGGACCCAACACTCACAGTGTTGCAACCTTGAGCAACACCATCATTCATATTATGGACAGGGGATGACTGTCTCTGCAGTACCCTGTAGCAGAGATTGTATCACGCAATTTTCAAAAAATGCCATATGATTTTAGTTTTTGGACGAGGCCCTTGTGCCACACTTTGTCAACAGTCTTTGAGATGTCGAGAGCACCAAATGTGGCTTCTCCTGATGATCCAAAGCCCTATTCACATGTTCAGTGATTTGGGATAGAACATCAGCAGTAGACCTTGACTGTCGAAAGCCATACTGAACATCAGTTAGGAAGTTGTGGGTTTCCAGATGAGTCATGAGTTGTTGTTTTATGAAGGATTCAAACACTTCGCTGATAATGGGTTTCAGGCTAACAGGCCGATAGTTAAAAGGATCAGATTTCACACCAGAGCTTTTAAAGATAGGGCTACAGAAGCATGCTTCCAGCTACGTGTAAAGACAAATTTTGACACACAAGCAATGCAGTTTTGAGAGAACAGAAGCCAATTCAGGTGAACACATCTTCAAAGCAATTGCAGGGATGCTGTCTGGTCCAGTGTACCTTGAAATGTGAAGCCCTTGAATCATCTTAGCAACTTTCCTTGGTGTGATGATGATAGTGGAAGGCCTGGTGTCAAGATGGGAAGGACAAACAGGCAATGGATGTATGTGGTCTTCAAGTATGCAGTTTGCAGCAAGATGCTCAGCAAAGAGGTTGACTTTATCAATAGGAGAAGTCAGCACTTCAGGGACATTGAAGAGGACAGGAATAATATATCAGCATATATCAGCTATATCAGCAATTCTCCAAAAATTAATGACGGTAAAGGCATTCTTTGTCGTCTTGAAGCAGTCCAGTAACCCCTCCCAGCCCTTTTTGTGTCCTGTCAAGAGACAAACTTTCTGCATTTGTCTTGTTTCAGTGTAAGGGGCTGGTTGTCCAATTTTTAAGTAGCATTAGTTTATAGTTACATTCACGTACATTGAGCCCTGTGTTTGACAACCTGAGGCCGATCACTCTGAAGTGTGCAGGTTGGTTAAAACATGCTGCAGGTCTTGGCTGTCGGATGGTACAGGATCCCAAACTCGAAGGTAATGCATTGAGAGGCTGATTGGGTGTAAAATACTGGGGTAGCTGCACTGCTGTGGGCGAACATGGATGGTGGCCCTTGCATTTACTTCCGGTTGCTTTCCCGAGGCCATCATGGTCCCTCTGCAACTGTTTGGGGTTAATTTGGGCTCTTGATGTCTCTCATTCTGGCCTTGTACATGACATGTAGAATGGTGAACTAATGATCCTTTTTCCCTCTTCTTTCTACCTCTATATTTTTTGACTATTCAATTTCGGGGTGGAACGGAGACGAGGATGAGATGCATCAATGTTCTGAAAATCCATTTGGTATTTTGACATCCGTCTTGCATAATTGTGATGGTTAATCATGAAAAACAACCCAGTGATCGGCGTCAGTGATTCCACAAATAGAGTCATATCATTCGTGGGGACTGCTCTGTCCAGTATTCTGATTTGCTGATTCGTCAACATACATAATCGAGAATTGGGCTGTTTTCCCATGGTCACCATTGCTCATCCTGGTCAAATACTCTTGATAGCTTTCCATCACATTCGAGAGTTCCAGATCGTTGAGGCGATCAAGTAAATTATCTTCCAAGGAGAGAGACTGATGAGAGATTAGAAACGTAGCCATTTATTGCCTCGGAAGGCAGTACGTCCTCCATCGGCTTGATTTTCCACCTTCACATGGTTTGTGTTTTTATGCAAAGGCCTCTCTACCACTTGGCCGTGAGGTCTTCCTTGAGGATAGGCCTCGAGAGTTTATGTGGTTTCGCCTCGCACTTTTGTATTCCACTGGCTACCTGTATTTTTGTATCGCTCTCCATCATCACCCAATTGTGCTATTTTGATGCTATCCCTGATAGTATTGATATGGCGCTGTCTCAACACCCAACTGCTGATATCATGGTCTTTGGAGACTTTATGTTCATCACAAAGAATGATTAATTCACTCTCACAGCACAGATGCTCCTGGTATCAATGCATTTAATTTTTAGATTTTTGTGAAGATCCGGATTCGGATCCGCCTACTGGAATTTTTTGAGTGATTCTTCACCATTGGGAGATAGGGCCTAAAACGACACATAGCAGGATATCTCAAAAGTTGAAGACGGATTTGGACGAAATTTTTTGGACTGGTTGGGTGTCTGTCAAGGACAAATATATTCAATTTTGGTGAAGATTTGAATATGGATTCGGACCTGAGAATTATTTAATTTTGTAAGTGATTCTTCACCATTGGGAGATGGGGCCAAAAACTATACATTGCGGGATATCTCAAAAGTTATGGATTGATTTGGACGAAACTTGGTGTGCAGGTTGGGTGTGTGACGAGGAATAATGGATTCGATTTTGGTGAAGATCTGAATATGGATTCGGACATGAGAATTATTTAATTTTGTAAGTGATTCTTCACCATTGGGAGATGGGGCCAAAAACTATACATTGCGGGATATCTCAAAAGTTATGGATTGATTTGGACGAAACTTGGTGTGCAGGTTGGGTGTGTGACGAGGAATAATGGATTCGATTTTGGTGAAGATCTGAATATGGATTCGGATATGAGAATTATTTAATTTATGAAGTGATTCTTCACCTTTATTTATTTATTTTATTTATTTATTTTTGTATACTGAATCGAGGCTCGTGAAACAGCTAACCATTGAGTGATTTGGCGAAAACCAACATATAGCAGAATATCTAAAAACGTTATGGACAGATTTGGACGAAATTTGGTAGACAGGTTGTGTTTGTGACAAAGAAGAATCCCTTCAATTTTGGTGAAGATCCGGATCCAGCTAGTATATGTTTTAAGTGATTCTTAACCATTGAGTGATATGGTCAACCAGGCAGTGGTATGTTCTCAACTGATATTGATCTGTTTTTGTGTTCAAATCCTAGCGATATTCCTGAAAACATTCTCCCCCTCGAGGAAATTCTGATCATGTCACCATTGAAGTTCAGGTTTCTTATTCTTCACCATCAACTGTTGTTCATCCTGTCCATTTCAATATAGCAAGGCTGACTGGGATTCCTTGCGTTCTTTTCTTGCCGATGTTCACTGGAACTCGATCCTTTGTCTGCAAGGAAGTTACTGAGTGAATCCGTATTGGTATGGTCCTCTTTATCCCTTCTCGGACCTACCAAGTGAAACTACACTCTCAGCCATGGTTCACTCCTGCTTGTTCTGCTGCTTTAGCCCATCGCAATCACTTTTTCAAACAGTATCATCGTGTTGGCTCGAGTGAGGCTCATTCTTTATTTTGCCTTACGAGCAACCACTGTAAATGAGATAATGCTAAGCGACAGTATGCAGAATCTGTTTGTGATTCCTACAAAGAAGCCTCCAAAGAAAACTGGATCAAATATTAAAACAAAGATGCAAAACAGCCAACTTTCACGTCATTCTGATAATTTTTTATATTTTCTTAGATGTTGATATTGTAAATGTATTAGTATGAGAGACCACAGGCTTTCAATTAGGCTCTCACACACAAAAGGTTTGACCTATCCAGAGTAAAGATGATGATGGTGTAATGCAAAAATGTGGATTCTTGCGTGCTCCGAGGTACACTCGTGGGGTCCTGGCACCTTGAAAAAGGGTGCCAAAATAGGTCTTAATTCGAGTTTCATGTACAAGAATATAGTTCTCACCACGTGATAGATCTCGGCGTTCTGTTCAAAAATATGTATTGTATTTTAGAAGGTGTTCAGAAGGCATTACTGTGGACCGAAGGGGTTTAAGAACGACCCTAATTAAAATTAGACCTTCGAGCCCAAGCATGACATTGATGGCAAAATATCCTCCGAGCTCATATCAGTCAGAAATGGACAGGTAAGAACGATTTCACTTCGACCAAAACTATTTAAGAAGCCCTTATTTACAACTAGATAACCAAGTATTTCCCTAAACATCGGTGCCAGGCCTTCGCTGCTGATTTCAGTCATTGAAGCATTTATACTTTCATGAAAGGGGGACGATAAGAAGAGGAACCTGGATGTGTTTTTATATAGGATTACTCAGCTTCATGAGTCGGAAATAACTTGTCAATGAGTTCTTCATGACTAATGCGCTTCACGCGCTCTGATCTTAATGTGTTGGTCTGAAAAAGGGTTCTCAGTTCAGTAAGAAAATAAACAGAAAGCAATATGTGAATTTACACAGCCTCAGATGTCATCTGACCTTTTTGGTTAAACTACACATTTCCTGCCATATTTATAACCTTATTTATTAACTTTACTACCTTCCTCGGCAATAAATGGCTACGTTTCTAATATCTCATCAGTCTCTCTCCTTGGAAGATAATTTACTTGATCACCTCAACGATCCGGAACTCTCGAATGTGATAGAAAGCTATCAAGAGTATTGACCAGGATGAGAAATGGTGACCATGGGAAAACAGCCCAATTCTCGATGATGTATGTTGACTAAATCAGCAAGTCAGAAGACTGGACAGAGCAGTCCCAACAAATGATGTTACTCTACTTGTGGAATCACTGATGCCGATCACTGAGTCGTTTTTCGCAATTAACCATCACAATTATGCAAGAAGGATGTCAAAATACCAAATGGATTTTCAGAACATTGATGCATCTCATCCTGGTCTCCGTTCCACCACGGAAGCTGAGGCATTCACAGTAAGGAAGACAGATAATTCCTTCTCCAGGTGTCTTGTCGATCTCACACTGGAACAAACTGTGAATGCTGATGCAGCGTGCCAGCTGACAGGCATTGTGACAGCCGCCAATAATTATAGTTCTCGTAACCACTGCATGACAACGAGGTCTGCGAGGGCCACAATCGCGAGCCAATTGTGGGAGCAAGCAAGATTAACCAACAAAGGTGAGGGTTGACGTCACAACGGAGGAGTTGTGAGGCCATCCCGGATCCAAAACAAAGTGCTAGAACAAATACAAAGTTATTGTGATCCATTCAGTCTCGACATGGGTGACCAGCCTCCCTGCAATATTCACATCGAGAAAGCAACCAATGAAACTGTGTCCGATGGTTTCCTTGCATTGCCAATGTTGGGCAAGACACTTTGGTTACAGTTCATCTCGGATTGCCTGGATGATACTAGCAGATTTGAACGTCCAATCCAGAAAAACAAGGTACTGACATTCAAAAACGAGTGTATTGGGAAGCGTTGGTCACCAAGTCAAAAAAATCCTTGATCTGAAATGCATTCGCGATCTCCTCAGTCCTCTCTTGATGTTGGCGACTGAGCAAAGCATAGACTCTTGACATTCCCAACTTTTGCCAGTTCCCCTCTCCTTATGTGATAGTGATGGGCCGATGGCAAAAACAGATATTAGCAGACCATTTTCTCCATTGGAGGGCAACGTGTGCTCATCTAGGCCAGACAAAATAGAGGCCTGTGTATTCTCCTTGCTTTTTACATTTCTGTGGAATTTTCCTCGTACATATGGAGGTGTGGCCCAAACAATACACATCAAAACTGTTTCCCACAGCCGCAAGCGTGCCAATATACCATTTGACATGTACAGACATCCCTCGATAAAGGATGCTGCATGAATGCATAAGGGATCTCTGAACGCAACCCGATGTCATCTCTGGACCAGATCAGGCCCCACCCAGCATTGTCTCAGTTGCTCTCAAATCAGAGTCCCTCAAATGAGAACTTCCATGCTTTTTGGTAAAGGAGTGGTTGATCAGCATCAATGTGCAAAAATCATTGCTGAGCGACGAATACACATCGGAATTGAGAAGGAATACTTCAGGTTTATGCAGACGGATGGTCACAGTAACCTAATATATTCTTGTGATACATATTATAATTAATCAGGGGGTTCAAAGCTATCTTTTGATCAAGGTTTTTTTTTAATACTTGGGCTAAGGCTCGCTCTGGAGCGCATGTGCGCACGCACACACGGACATACTGATGAGACCAACACTTAACACAGCCACAGATCTTGGGGGAAGTATCGTCACTACCATCAAAGGGCACCGGCATCTATCATATAGTGAGAACTATATCCTTGTGCACGAAACTCAAATAAAGACTGATTTTGGTGACCATTTTCCAGGTGCCAGGACCCCATGAGTCCACCTCAGGACATATAAGAATCCACATTCTTGCATTAGACCATCACAATTTATACCCTAGGTAGGTCAAAGCTTTTGTGCGTGGAGAGTGTAATTCAAAGTCTTTAGTCTAGGAATAAATTTTGAATGACATGAAAATCTGATCAATGGCAACATTAATTATTCTTTTTTTATGCAACCACAAAACTATCATATTCCATTCAAACTAATAAATATAACAACAACAACAATGATAATAGCTGAAGTAACTGACTCGGTGCTTTTATGAAAGATTCTCAGGAATGCCACCGTTGCGAAAACCATTACTGGTCCAATGAGGGACGTGATGGCTGTGTACCTATGCCTGAGGAGTTCCTTACCTCCACCGATCCGATTTCCATTGTGCTGTTGTCCTTTGCTCTACTTGGACTGTTACTTGTGCTGGTAATTGGTTTCTTGATTTTTAAGCACAAAGAACTCTCAGCGGTGAAGGCTGCAGGTTTTGGAGTTTATGCTGTATTGCTGATGGCACTGGGTGGGTGCTTCTGCAGCAGTCTGCTGTTTGTTGGAAGGCCTTCTGCAGCTGTCTGCCAGTGGAGAGAAGCAGGAACAACAACGTTTGTTGCGCTCACCATTTCCTGCTTGATGCAAACCACGATAACCTTGCTCATCGCTAATAAAGGTTTGTTTGCATTGCTTTAAAGTGGCGCATCACATTCAAATGTAGGGCTTCTTCGGACAAAGTGCTATTCATTCCATGTATTTCATCCTCAGCCTGTCATCTGATTCATTGTCTCCATGTTCCTATTTTTGCTTCTTTCTTCCCCGGGTAACTTACTTCCACATCCTCACCATCATCCGAAATTCCCCTCCTCACTTCAAAAATATATACAAGAAAAGAACAACTTATTTTTCCCTCCGTAGCGATTCTCATTTCAACTTTCCTTTTGCTTCTGGCTCTGCATCCCCCCCCCCCCCTCTTTTCTCCAAACTGAGTCTATCTACGTTAAATAAAAACGCTTCTTTACAAAAAATATTTAATGCATTTCAACCCTTGAATCTCTGTCATAAATGCTACACGTATTCTTCTTCACCACTATATATGTCTTTCCATCTCCTTCACAAGCATTATTTTTCAGAGCTATTTATCAGCTCGGCTCCTGATCGACCAATCTTCCTCCCCCCCTCCCCTCCCCATTCACTCATATACAGCTCCACGATTCTTCATGCCTTCATCGAGCGATCTCATCGCCCACCCCATGATCTCTATCTCCGCTTGTCGAAGTTGGGAATTTGGAATCACGACAAGCATCCACCCCACATCTCTTGCTCAAAGATTCATGTCGCCCACTTCTGTGTGCCTCCTTGCCCCACACTCGAAAAACTTTCCTCTCGCTCTTCCCCCTAAATGCTTCCCACACACCGCACATGCTCAAACCTTCTCCCACACCGCGCACACTCAAACCTTCCCTTCACTCCCACCCACACCCCCGATATTCTTCACCTTGTCCCAACAAAGACTCCTTGTCACCTCAAACATCCAAGGTATTCACTGTCACCTGACAGATCTCGCAATCCAGGCCGCTGCTTCAATTTCCAGCAAGAAATCAATTTCCCACTGCCCAGGTAATGACCTTACACATCACAACCCTCAGAAGTATCTCTGGCTGTGACTTCCCGTATGCTCCCACCTGCTTTGTGTGTGTGTGCACATGTGTGTGTGTTGTGCCGTCCATCTGTATGTTCTCCTCTGTTTGCATGCATTTCTCGGGGGTCACCACCATCTCGTTCTGTTCCGATTAGTTCTTGCATTTCCACATTCCTGCTCGGCTTGGATGCTTCAACCTATTAACATCTATAGGTTACAACTCTCTGCCGCAGTCTGTCATTGTCCCATTTATTTGCTCTCTGCTCTCCTCTAATGTCTGAAGGACACATCAATTTGAGCTGGTCATTTTCCCCAGCCCCAGCTACCACAACAGGAGCCATTCTCTCCAATATTAAACCGAATCTTCCCCTTGCGTCTTCAGCCACCATTATTATTTAACGGTATTTCCACACACAGTTTGTCCAAGAAGAACTCTCCGAGCCTGTTGGCCTCTGAGTTGCATGGCTATTGGATTATATCGGTGCTCGCATCTGGGAGTGGTCTTTTTGAGGATTTCCTGTCCTTTTTTAGGAGCGTGACTTTGTCATCATACCCCTGTGCACACCAGTGGAGTTGGGTGTGGGGGGGGGGGGGGTGCAATACCCATACCTTTATGTTTTTAAATAGTTTACAATTAAGATAAAACACACTGTATTTAAACGTGAGTAACAATAATGAACGTAAACTGTATTTGTGATTTCACGTACACTGTGACTACACTAACAAACGGTAATTTTGGAAGTCAGACCTCGCTACCCATTATTAATATTAAGCCCATGCCCCCCCCCCCCCCCCCCCCAAATAGAGAAGTCAAAGTACGCCTATGCCTGTGTGGTGTGCACCATCTCCACATCCAGTCATGTGGTATTCTTCACTCAAATTGCATGTGTAATTTTAGATAATGTCAGGCTTGTTTCAGAAATGCTTTGACTTCTGCTTTGACATTTTCGTTTTTCCGCTCTGTTATTGATGGATAATAATCCTTGATGATTTTTATGGCGTGGCCCATAAGGCAAACCCGGCTGGAAGAGCGTTTGTCTGTCCGTGTGTATGCCCCTTCTGCCGGCATTTTGATGGTGAGTCCCTTTAAAATTCGTTATCTCTTCAAACGTGGGTCCGATAACACGAAAATTTCACCATAATCGCACGTGGTATGGGTCACATGGTATGGGCGCCATCTTGGAAAAACCGAAATAACTTTGCACCTCTATTTCTCCGAAACCGCTCCATGGAAAGATTGAAAGGTTGCTCTTTGTAAAGTACTCCCCACAGGGAACAACATATGTTGATGATGATGTCATAGGTGCCTTCATTATGATGTCGTAAATTTCTTGAGCGTGATCTGGGGATAAATTGGTCGAGAAAAAAATTGATGACTATCGCTCACATGGTTCGGCAGCCATATTTTCATGGCGTAGGCTGTAAGGCAATGTCGTCTGGAACCGCGATTGTCTGTCCGTCCAGTGTATGTATATATGTCCCTCACAAACGTCCACCAATCAGAGCTGAGGATCTGGTCACATGACAGGTGGACAGCAGATCCTCTACTCAGCAGATCCAAGCCCAGCTTTGCCATTGTTAGACTATTGGTCTTGTTTGTAGTAACAATCTCCCTTTGTATCACAGTTTCAATTTATGTGAGACAAAATACTGTTTAAAATGCTAAGTATTGTTAACCATGCCTAAAAACAAGGTCAAAGCTCCGATTAATGATGTTGATATTTCATGTTTCCAAGCAGAAACCACACCCTTTAATGGATTACTCAAGTGCATCAAGTATTGGCAAAATATGGCGTGGATCATTGTGTTTTTTTGTCCTCACATGGCCTTATCTATGGCATGGGGGTTATCTGGTCGCAGTTCACCTCACAGTAATTTGCTGTATCGACCTGGCACCATCATTGTTGAATGCTCAGGAACATTGTCAATCTGGGCTGTGTGTTCCCTTACCTACCTGGGGTTTATCAAAATTTGTTGTTTATCCTTCGCCATCAAGGCTCACAAATGTGTAACATCACAAGATGAGGCAAAGCTGGTTACTTTCAGTATGCTCATCTGCTTCTTGATTGTCTTTGCCTTTGTTCCAGCATACATCACAACATACGGTCGCTTTGCTGTCGTCACAGAAATGTTTGCTATCATTGCAATTGGCTATGGGGTTATTGGGTGCATTTTTGTTCCCAAATGTTACACTTCCTTGAAGGCTAAATCATCTTGAACTCTGCATGATAATTGATAGAATTTTCATAATATTTGCTCACAGTTATTGCAGTATCAGCAATAAAAAAATTCTTTTAAATCATAATATTTCTGATTCTGCGTTACAGTATTTGCAGCAAGTTGTTTCATTTTAAGTTAATCTATGACAAATTCGAGATGTGCTGTTGCAGCCATAAAGATGTTGTTCATTCATTCAGACAGTGGGTCCATTAACAATTTTTGTTTTTCCCCTCTTCCTTCGATGTGGCTCAACGGATCGTTTTGAAACTCGGATCGTTTTGAAATTTGTCATGGGTTTTTATGATATCGATGCACAAAAACTAGTGGAGTGCTTTTTTAAAATTTCCATCCAGGTGGTAAGATAATTAGCTAACTAACAAAAAAATTAAGCTATGTTTGTATGTCCATCACATATAGCATCATTCCGCCATCTCACAAGATTGTGAATTCATGTTTCATCGTTAATTTTATTTAAACCTCTAAATTGAACCTCTTAATTGAATCATAATTTAACTTTAACATCTTAATTACATTTTAATCTCTTAATGTCGTAGTTGCCCTCTTGCTTTGAAGAATGTGAAAGAAAGGTGGAGTGGAGGACAGAGAGTTGAGGGAGTGGGGGAGGCGAGGGGATTGGGGGTGGGGAGGAGCGACAAGGGGGAGGGGGTGGGCCGTGGGGAGAGGAGGGGTTGGGAGGGGTGAGGAAAAGACAAAAAGAATGACATTACTTTTTTGTCCATTTGTGTCCTTTCACACTTTTCCTTCTTTTAAGACCCTTGTAGAAATTTGTGTGTGTGTGAATTTTTATTCACGTGTGGTCATACGGTGGTTAGATACTTGCTGGCACTCCTCAGTCTCCGTTACGCTCAACGAACACGGCGAAACGGGAGTAAAGGTGAATATTCCACCGAGATGCAGCCAATGCTCCCCAGAAGTTGGCCAAAGTTCTCGGCGGTTAAACCCTTTGTGAAATGTTGATTTTCAGGAGAAGAAAATACCAATGCTTCGAGGGTGACCATTGCGGTGGTTAAACAAAATGAATATTCCACCGGGAAAAAGCGATCTAAAATGGCGGAAGAAAAAAATAACCCCGGGAAGTAGAAAGGTTTGTCGGGTTATTGTGAACGGCAAGCGTACGGTGGAGTAGCAATCGGCTGATAGTCCCAAGGGAAACCCAAGAACGGTGAACCACCTTTCGAGGCCATTTTTCCCCTACAGAGCAGGGGTTGGCCTTTTTCGGGCACCATGGTCCCCTTTTGAAGCAATGTTTTACGGCCGGATGCCCTTCCTGCCACCAACCCTGTTCGTCACCTCCTGCGACACACAGGGAATTACCAGTGAACTGGTACTCAATTTGCCGACCTCGGAAGGATGACAGGCTGAGTGAACCCCCCTGGCGTTAATTCAGCGATCGGCTGGGATTTGAGCCCAGGATCCGAGGATCCCAAGCCAGCACCCCAACCGCTAAGCCAACACCAGGCCTGAAACCAAAGAACAGTGAAGTACAGTATTCACTCACTCCACGTGATCGCTCCTTTTTAGCTCCAAACCCCTCGAGAGGAAAGTCCCCGTAAAAACATGTTCTTCTTCACCACCTGGGCTTTGTCCTCACGTATTCAGAGTTGATTGGTTAATCCTGGTTTTAAACCACGACCACTCGGAGCATGTCAGTATGTGAGGAACATGCTTGGTGAATTGATTCTGTCTGTACCGTCTGCTCATGTAGAAAATGATGCATATAAAACTAGAAGTCACTACAAGCTCATCACCATGAATTAGAGTTTAAGCCCCATTGACGAGCGATCACATGGGACCACTGCAAACTGTGCCAGACTGAGGGAAGTTCAAAAGTTCACTGCATCATTCTTTTTCTGTTTTCCTTCTTCCATGTATTTCTATCCTCCTGTGTGTAGCTGTCTGATTAAGGCTTCGTTTTATGTCAGCGAATCCGTTTGTGTTTTGGAGATAAGCTCTTGTTTCATCCAACATCGCATTTCCCCATTATTGTACACTGCAAAATCATTAAACCTCCTTGCTTCTATCACTAATGCAGGTTTTATTTTGATTCTCGAGTTGATCCTCCCGTGTATTAACTTGAATAAGAACATCCTTTGAATGAGTGCGCGTGCAGCCAAATTCAGGCCAATTTTCTTTTTGCAGTCATAAGACAGAACTGAGGAAGAGTTTTAAAAATACTAAGTTCTGTTGAAGAGGAAGATGTCTCGAGATGTTTAAAGTTTCAAAGACATCGACTTCATTTTGTTTTAGAGATTTATTCAGTTATTGCGGAGAAAACCCGACTCGATACAGAACTAATTTACATTACACAGACACACAGCAGTATAACAGTTGAGTGGAGTTCTTTGAAAATTCTCTCGCAGAGTTTCCTTATATATAAGAGCAAAAATCCTATGATGTTCCCAGGGAGGGGCCAAAGGGCATGGAGGGGTTACTTGGGGTTCAGACTCACTGGCGTCTCATGAAGCTATTTCTTATCATGAAGCCACCAGAATGTTTGTCGGAGTCGCACTAATTACTGAGGGTAAGGAAAGGTCATTCTTTAAGCTGGAGGGAGACCTCTTCTGAGGCCTTCACATCTGGTTAATCTCAGATAAACAGCTGAGTCTGCACTTTCCAACAAGGCTGGCATCTGCATCGGGTCAAATGTCATCACACAAGCTCCTCTCCCAGATCAGTTAACATGAGCTCCACTCTCCAATTCGCTTCCATGACAAAGAATACGCATGTTCCACAATTTCAAATGCAGTTTCTTTGGCAATTCATATTTCCAAAGATTCTCGCACCTTAATAATATTACATACAACGTGCATTTCTTTGCACGTTGTATGTATACTGTGGGGGTAGTGGGGCAGCAACTGTGGGGATAGTGGGGCAGCAATTGGGCACAATCAGCAAGGGAATGAGCAAACAGGATAGGAAGAGAGACAGAAGGGGAGGAAACACTAAAACCAGTCAGTAAGAGGGATGGGCTAGGATGGGTTAATGGTGGTAATAAAGATAATAGGTCAGGATGGAGGATAACATGTGATGGTGGTACACTGACTGCTTGAAGCACTGGAAGGAAGAATGGTAAAGAAGAAGAAAAATACATAAAATGTTATCGCCCCCGTGGTTTTAGTAATTTTGTTGTGCGGAGTTAAAGGCCGCCAGTCAGCTCTTTGGTCAGATATTTGATCAGATTACAAAACAAAATCTACTGCATATGTATACTCTCATGTATTGTTTTGTGCCAAGTTTGAACAAAATCGGACCATGCATGTTCAGGAAATGCTTGGAGACACATTCAAGTAACAAAATGGCCGCCAGTCGGCCATCTTGGATCTGATCTTGAAAGAAAATGATGTGCATATGCAAGCCATCATTCATTATCTGTTTGCCAAGTTTCAACAACATTGGTAAATGCAATTGCGAGAAATGGTTAAGGACGTATTCAACATCGGGTTGTTTTTTTTTACAACTAAAATGACCGCCAGTCAGCAATCTTTGATCGCATCGTGAAACACAATTATGGGCATATGTAGAACATCATGTATTGTCTTTGTACCTGTACCAAATATAAACAAAATCGGTCCATACAACTCCGAGATATAGTTGCAGACGCACGCATCCACGGACGGACGGACGGACGGATGTACAGATGAGACCTAATCAATAACTCCCCGTTGAAAGACATGTCTTTTGTTGTCATTTGAAAGTCGTTGAAAGACGTTGAATGACCTCAGTCCAACGGGGGCTAATAATGCCCTTTGGAAGGTTGATCCACAAATGGGAGAAGCGAGGAACAAAAGGAGTGGAGGCCTGTAATGAGCCTGAATTTTGGAAGTTTAACCAGAAGGGGCTATGGGAAGAACGCATACATCCTGATGTTGCTGGGGAGGGTCTGAGGACTCAGATAGCAGAAGGTGGAGGATGGGAAGCAATACTGGAGAAGAAAAGGTGAAAAAAATAACAGCCCATGGTCTCTGTTTTTTTTGATGAAAAAAAAATCTGCTTGCAATGATCTGTTTGCAATGTAAAACCAACAGATCTTTTGGTTTGACCCCATTGTGGGAGATCCCAATCATGTTGAGGGCTTTAGATTTTTTTAGAATACCGGGGATACAGATACAATGCTGGGACACCAGCCCCTAGGGGAGAGCTGTGCTCCACTGAGCTGCGGATAAAGGCGTGAAGAATGTGAGAAGTTATGATTTTCCAGGGCAAGACTTGGATCGATGGAGGATGCCCAGTCTTTAGCTGGATTTCAGGACCATCTTTGCTATGTCACTGGCCGAGGAAGAATCATTGCTGGTGGTGAGACCTTGATCTTCAAGAGTGAACCTCTTCCAGTGGCAGACCATGGATATAGATATTTGGGTTAGGTCAAGAGAATCCTTCCAGAGCAACAGAATGAGATCGTGCAATTTTCCAGGATTGAAGCATGTTCCATTTTCCAGACGAGCAATTTATGAATTCCATATCAACAAAAAGTGAAGATTCCAGCTTACTGGAATAACAGCTGTATCTCTAATAACCAACAATTTTCAAAACAATATCATTCACTTTTCAATATCAAGCAATTTGGAAAATAATTTGAACTGTTAATACGAGGAGTTTAAATGTATTATGTCAATTCTGGCAAGAGTTAACTTTTCATAATTAACAATGATTTGTGAAAATGTGTTGTTTTGCAAAATTAACTTAAATAGTTACTAAATATATTACTCCAAAGCGTGTTTGATGAAATACGATCAGTTATTTGTGCCATTATATAGCTGCTGTTAGCCAGCTTTGAAAAGCTTGTCAACATGGGTGGTTCTGGTACCTGCAAATTCATGACTGTGCATCCGATGCACAACATTATAGAACAAGGAGATGTCATGATTGCTGCTTTCTTTCGCATTCATACCTCAGCACCGCCACAGGTTCTGTCTCTACAAAACGCCCCTCTTCCTCCAAGATGCATCAAGTAAGATATCACAGTTTATTTTATATATTAACATTTGAGAAGTTTTTTTGGTTCTATGTTTTTTCTATGACGTCATGACACTGTTGTCGTACAAAATTAATTTGGCTGTATTTTGATTTTTGGGAAGATTTCCCCAATTTTGATCAGACATCCCGTGATGTGTGTGAACGGCTTTTTGATTTTTATTGAGAGTCATTTCGAAACATGTTTCAGATTTTGTCAGGAGAGGCTGAAGCAAAGAGTGAAGATGTTTAGTTGAATTGTCAAATGGATGACTAACAGTACATCAACCATATTAAACACAATGTCAGTTTGTGTGCTTTTACAGGTGATTGTCCCTCTTCATGAGGGGGGTATTTAAAGGCCAAACTTGAAACACGAATGTGTGTTCACTTCAGTTTATTTATGAGGATAAAACAAACTCGAGAAACATTTTTCCATAAAAGTCATTATGTCTTTCATTGGAATTGTAGATGGTGGCTTGCAAAGTGAGCCTGAAGGGCGGTGTACAGAAGCGTTAAAAAAACAAAACAATAAATACAAGGCACAGTGAGATGAAATTCGCTAC
The DNA here is from genome assembly GCF_964187855.1 of Myxine glutinosa. NCBI lineage: Eukaryota > Metazoa > Chordata > Myxini > Myxiniformes > Myxinidae > Myxine > Myxine glutinosa. The sequence continues at coordinate 174,257,859 of NC_136263.1, read as the reverse complement.
ACGTGATGTGCAACGCGCACAGAGTAGAAAGAGTGTTAATTTACGTTCGTAGGATGTCTAATACATAAATAAGATATAAGCACACCTTACACTTGGCCTCGGCTTCAGACCTTGGCATGCTCATGAGGCTGTACCATCAAATAAACTCCCACCTCGTCATATTTTAATGGCTTTTTACTCGTGTTTTAATATTTTGAAAGAATGAACAGTAGTTTGTGTTAAACTTCACCTCTTCGTCATGACTAACAATTTTAAATTGCAAAGTTTATTGAGGGAATTTTTTTCATAAATAATTTCCGAATTGAAAGTTCTTTTTGGAAAGTGTCCACTGTCCATATATAAACTTACGGCGATGATTAAGCTTGTTACTGAACAAAAAAGAAACGAGGGCTCATTGATTTCAAAAGTTGAAAAGTGCAATCAAAACAATAGTTTAATTTTGGCGTATTTAATATCGAAAGCTGGAATGATGAGCTCGAGGTATACTAGGCTGTCTATCCTGGGTTTGAATCCCGACCCAGACATAAATTGTTATCCCGGTGTTTCACACTCGGGGAGATTCAAGAAAATGTGTGTGCCGCCCCAGAATATGGTACATCAGAATCAGAAATTTCTGCAATATCGTTCAAAATGCGCTCGTAACGAATGTATAAATTGTTTCAAAGTAAATGCTTGAAACGAACCTTTCACTCTGATTAGACCCCAAGGAATGGCTGAGATGTACCCATGCAATTGCAACCAAAAATCGACTTTGCATAGGCTTTATTTGCCATGAACACAACAGAAAAACTTGAATGCAGACCTCCACCATACCTATATCGTTTTTTGGTCCCATATCTCAATAGTGAAGAATCACTTGAAAATGAAAAAAAATCTCGTATCCGGATCTGGATTCGGATCTTCACCAAAATGGAAACAATTCTTCCTTGTCACATACGTCACCTGTCTGCCAAGTTTCGTCCGAATCCGTCGACAACGTTTTGTAATATCCTGCTCACAGCCAAAGAAACAAGAAAAATGTGCAAAGCACAATACTTGCGGAATCCATATAAAGAATAGTTGCCATAGAAACAGCAATTTCGTAAGTTGGAAAAATGAACTTATCAAGTGTTTTTACATGATGAAATGTTGTGCACAACAAATTTAGTTGAGTTGGTCTTCAAGGTCTCAGGGCTCTGAAGGTGTAAGAGCTGTAAAGGTCTGCATGCCCAAATGGTATGTTCCAATAGTCTAATTAATAGAGGGAATTAATAGGCGTAGTCACGGTCCAATAAATAAGTAATTAATAGACGTACAAAAAGGTCCATGTCATGTTCAAAATAGGACGTAATTACTAGACATACTCACAGGGGTTGACCAAGATGTCGCCTTGATGAAGGTTCACTATCCACCCCTGATTTTCAGTTTTATATACAGTATTTTGTGACAGTTTTCGGAAACCCCAGGGAAGTGCATACCTGACACATAAAGAAACCTTAGTATAGTTACTCCGGAGTATACGATATAGATATTTTCCCCCAAACCCCCACTCCACCTCCTTCCTCCTACATTGGAAGACCATAGATTGCAGCCTTCCTCATTTTTTCTTGTCATTCCGGCGAATGAGAGATGAATGCAGGAATGTGTGATGTGTTGGCTGATTAGGTGCGTGCCAATTTTTTTTTAGGATTGATGATTCAGTGTACGAGGAGGGTGCTTGTGCGGACCAGAGTACACCCTCCTGTGTATATGATCCCTCCAGTGCATTGGCGTTCGATTAGAGGGCTTCAGATGTTTTGGAACAGAATATCGTTCTGTGGTTGGTGCTAATATTAGTGCAGTTGTGTTTTGCAGGATGCAAAAGTGAATTGACCTGCTGGGAGTGTGGCTCGTAGAACGTAGTGTTGTGTTGTGAAGAGCACCCTGGTTGCTGGGAGCGTGCCCACCAGGAGTAGGCCCTTGGATCCTGAGGGGGAAAGCCAAATTGAAGGGCCCTGGTATCCGGAGAGAAGACCCGAGGCACCACGTGCCAGAGAGAGAGAGAGAAAGAGTACATTAGATGGGGTTCCCCGACAAGCCAGGAATGGCTCCCCCACAATTCAACATGGAGCAGGTAAGCTCGGTGGTGGCCTCAGTTGCTCGGAGCTGCCGTGAGAGAATGCAGGTGGGTAGGCCTGAAGGCGGAGCGACACTTCCCAGTCATGATGTAGTGCGGAGGCACAGATGGAAAAATTGACATTTGGCCTTGGTCAAACCACAGTTCAAAGTTGGCCTCCCAAGCCAGCCTCTGAAAATTGCATCCTTTGCCAGGCAAAGTCCTTTCTTGGCACACCTGAACTCTTGTCCACCTCCAAGGTATTAATCCACAGCTTGATGGAGTACTGCTCTCCACTCTGGGCTGCCGTCCCTGTCTCACACCTTTCTCAGGTTAACGCCGTGGAAACCACGGCCTTCAAGATCATTTGAATCTCCCGCGATGAAGCGATGAAGATGAAAGATTGTAAATGAACAAAACATCACGGTGAAAGGGAGAGGGAAACATAAATATGGCAGTTGACTACTACGGTGCCACCAAACTGCCTGTGGTTAGAAAGAAAAGTCCTTTCAAGTTCATCGTTGGACCGTGGGCGAACTGCCTGTGATGTTTGAACTGCCTAAGGCTGGAAAGAAAACTTATTTCAAGTTCACCGAGCTCGGCTTCACGCTGTTGAAACCAAAGCTTTCAGAATCATTGGAATATCCCGCGATGAGGCAGGTTGGTGGTCTTTCTGTCTTCTACCGACTGCTCTCTGGCCTAGCTCCCCCAGCTCTGTCCCCCAAATATTCCTACAGGTCGCACAAGATCTTCCAGTAACCCTCTTCTGGTGAAATTCCGAAAATCAAGACTCTCTGCTCACCTTCACTCTTTCATTCCTCTTTTCTCCCGCCTCTGGAACAAACTCCCTCACTCTCTTCAATCGCACACCTCCCTCCAGGTCTTTAAAACAGCTGTTCACCACCATCTCTTATCTTCCCCCATCCAAAACCTTGATCTTTTCTACGCCTGTTAATTCACCGCAAATCCACTTTTCTGAAACACCGACTTCTTTCCTGGAAGTCCTTGCATTGTCCATGTGTTTTATACCTCTCCCACCCATCCCCCTTCCCACACCTCCTCCCCCCAAGCCCTCTCCCTCCCGCAGATCTCCCGATCTCCCTGCTCTCAAATGTTGTACTGGTGTGCTTCCCCCTCCCTCCCCATCTTGTCTCCCACTCCCTTTATTTTGTCTTATATGTCCGTTTGTTTTTTTTGTCATTAATGTAGCTCTTACATGAGCCGCGATCTTGTATACAAAAATAAAAATAAAAATTGACGAGAGGTCATGTTCGGTAAAAAAAAATACTGTTACCACGGTAACTTGTGAATCAGTGATGGGATTCTGACCAAATTTTGTATACTTATGCAGAATGGTGAAAAGATTACATGATTCGATTTTGATGGCAAAGGTCAAATCTGTAATAGGTCTATAACTTGAGAACAGCTGAAGTGATCTCATTCAAACTTAGTACAGGTATGTATAATTATGTAAAGATTAACGTATTCGTTCTTGGGGGTCCCGAGGTGAAAGGTCAAAGGCCAAATATCAGAGGTCATGTCTGGTAAAAATGTGAGAAGTTGTGAATAGCTGAAGGGATTTAAATTAAAACTTAGTACAGGTACGTATAATGATGTAAACATGAACTGATTAAATTTTGGGGTCAATAATTCAAAGGTCAGAGGTCATGTCAGGTATAAATGTGCTAACTTGGGCCCAGCTGAATGGATTTCCATCAAACTTAATACAAGTATTAAGTATAATATAATGATGCAAGTATAATATAATGTATAATAATACAAGTTTAATATAATGATGTTATAATGTGGGCGGATCAGTATCAGTCAACGTCGTGACGTCGAAGAGTGCCGTTCAAGTTTGTTGTAATATTATGAAATGATTTGAAAAATATAACGATGAATTTACAGTGAAATAAAACAAAACATAGAACAGAGATAATCCATTTTTTTAAAATTGATGCTTTTTATTTATCACCTTCAGGTTTGACACGAGAAACTTTATTTGGCTTCTATCAATGATGTTTGCAATTGAAGAAATCAACCAGATGTCGTTGTTGCTTCCAAATGTTTCACTTGGCTATCTTATTCATGATGACTGTGCCAGCACAAGCAGGCTAGTTGATGCCACAATTAATCTAATCAGGACAGAACATATAAATGAAGCCAGAACTGTGTGCACTCCCCGTGCTGTTATCGGTGGTGCAAGTTCCACCTTTTCGAGTATCTCAGCACATTTCCTTGGCATTTATGATATTTCTCAGGTAACAGCTCAATAAAAATAAATTTAAACATCTGCTTTTGACAAACCTACAGTGCATTCAGAAAGTATTCAGACCCCTTCACTTTTTTCACATTTTGTTATGTTGCAGCCTAATGCTGAAATCGTTTAAATTCATTTTTTCCCTCATCAATCTACACTCGATACCCATAATGACAAAGAGAAAACAGGATTTTAGAAAGTTTTGCAAATTTATTAAAAATAAAAACTTAAATATCACATTGACATAAGTATTCAGACCCTTTGCTATGACACTTGAAATTTAGCTCAGCTGCCTCCCATTTCTCTTGATCATCGTTGAGATGTTTCTACACCTTGATTGGAATCCACCTGTGGTAAATTCAATTGATTGGACATGATTTGGAAAGGCACACACCTGTCTATATAAGGTCACACAGCTGGCAATGCATATCAGAGCAAAAACCAAGCCATGAGGTTGAAGGAACTGCCTGCAGAGCTCAGAGACAGGATTGTGTCGAGGCACAGATCTGGGGAAGCCTACAAAAAAAAATCTCTGCTGCATTGAAGGTTCCCAAGAGCAGAGTGGCCTCCATAATTCTTAAATGGAGAAGTTTGGAACAACAAGGACTCTTCCAAGAGCTGGCCGCCCGGCCAAACTGAGCAATCGGGAGAGAAGGGCTTTGGTAAGAGAGGTGACCAAGAACCCGATGGTCACTCTTGCTGCGCTCCAGAGATCCTGTGTGGAGATGGGAGAAACTTCCAGAAGGACAACCATCACTGCAACACACAGAAGGACAATCATGTCCATTCCCAACATGTACTCTTTCCTTATCAAATAAATACAGTGGCTATTGAAAGTCTACACCCCTTTTCAAAATTTTCACCTTTTTTTGGCTTGTAGACTGGAATTAAATTGCATTAAATCAGACATTTTCACCTTTATTTACAAATCATAGCCCATAACTTCCAAGTAAAAAACACAATCCACAAATTTCAGAAAGTTAATTAAAAATACAAAAATAGAATATCTTGGTTAATAAAATAAAACAAGCGTTACGCCAAGGTCCCCCGTTGGTGAAGTGATGCGAGTTGACAAAGTGGAAGACGCAAGGTGGCCATCTTGGATTTTGACGTGGCGACCCAATTTTCAATAGCGGAGCACGATAATTGTACGTCATGCAGAGCACGATAATTGCAAAATCCATCTCCCCTCCCACCCCCCCCCCCCCTTCCCCAAAAAGGGTTGCCATTGACCCAGCAAATTGTCTACTTCATCAAGATTAAAATTGACGATCTTGATCAAAGCTGGGGTTAATAAGATGAAAAGTGATGATTTTTTGGATGAAAATTGATGATTTTGGAAGTTTGATCTTGAGTTGACCTTTTGACCTCAAAATAGTTAGGTTCCCAATTTAGTGACTCAATATACAAATGCGGTTCAATTTTCAAGTCAATCGGATGAAAAATGGCAATTTTAGAAATAGATACACCCACACACCAGATTAGAAGTTAGTAGTTCGTTTATTTTTCAAGATATTCCGCTCACAAGGTTCAGACACATGGCGGCGGCCATCTTGGATTTTGACGTGGCGACCTAATTTTCAATAGGCTTCTTCCATATGCCTAGTTGCACCCACACGCCCAATTAGAATTTGGACCTTCGCTTACGCACGCTCGCACGCACATCCGCACGCACGCACTGATGGACAGACGGACGGACGCACGCACAGACGGATGGGAAACCATGGTCCCCCCTTCGCTCCGCGGTGCGACGGGGAACAATAACAGGCTAATAAATAAATAAATCAACAAGAATACGCCATGCAGAGCACGATAATTGCAAAATCCATCCTCCCCCCTACCACCCCACCCCCCTTCCCCAAAAAGGGTTGCCATTGACCCAGCAAATTGTCTACTTCATCAAGATTAAAATTGACGATCTTGATCAAAGCTGGGGTTAATAAGATGAAAAGTGATGATTTTTTGGATGAAAATTGATGATTTTGGAAGTTTGATCTTGAGTTGACCTTTTAACCTCAAAATAGTTGGGTTCCCAATTTAGAGACTCAATATACAAAAGCGGTTCTATTTTCAAGTCAATCGGATGAAAAATGGCAATTTTAGAAATTCGACCTCCAGATGACCTTTGACCTTTGACGTCAAAATCAATAGGCGTCTCAATTGTGACGACCTCTACAACTTGGTGAAGTTACATGACGATCGGATTAGAATTGTGACCTGTAGGCCGGTGACAAACAGACATACAGACTGACGGAATAAGAAACGCAACTGACCAATATACTTGAAAAATCTTCAATTTTACAAGTAATAAATAAAATAAGTAAGTTAATTGAAATAATAACTTGAAATTTAATAACAGGTCTAATTATCGTTATCATCCGTTAGTAATGGGTGGCTGTTTTATTTTATACCATTATTTCCAGGTGAGCTATACGTCAACTTGCAAATGTCTGAGTGATAAAAACACATTTCCATCTTTCCTGCGCACTGTTCCCAGCGATAATGCACAATCGAGTGCAATGGCACATTTGGTCAGCCATCAGCCAACCAAGGATAACATATCTTTCTGCCGGGGACCCTCTCGGGGTTCGGAGGTTTACCGAGACCAGGGGATACGGGAGGACCCCATAACAACAAGGGAAAACTTAAGGAAATATTTTAGTAAATCCTCAAATCTTTCCTTAACCCTCTGAGTACGGATGACGTCCAGTGCCGCAACCCACGAAAAAGTTTTGTGTACGGATGACGTTGCTACACGTCATCGACTATCTTACTATAATTCACCAAATGTCCGTTCGTCTGTCTGTCTGTCTGTCTGTCTGTTCGAAGGTACCGTAAAAACTGCTGAACCGATCGCAAAGATATTGTCGCGCAACTCCAATTAACATCAGAGTTGCGGATCGCCTAAACGGTCTTATTCGGAGGCAACTATCCAAACACCGCTTCGGCTATGGCCGCGCGGGAGGAAGAAGGGAAATGGAGGCTGCGGCGAAAGCACTTAACTGCAGCACGCCGGCGTAGCTCCGGTCCTGTGAGAGGAAATTAACTCAAGCGGCACAGGTTTGAATGGGAAAGGAAAATAATACAACGATTTATTCAAATAAAAGCAAGGACAGGAAAAGCATGATAATAACTCTCATAAGAAGCCTAAATTGGGATCCCACACACAACAGATATCAGATACAAACAGGGGAGATATGAATACCAAAATAAAATGTCTCGTCGTGTACAGTGTACGTGGAGCTCGGCTTATCTGTCTCGTCGTCTTCTTCCCGGCCTGGACGAATCCTCCGCCCGCCTCCCACACCCCGCTAGGCCCGAGCCAACACCCTCGCCGCTGCACCCGAGGTCCCGCTGCAAACTCCGATCCTCTCGCCGCCAACGAGGTCCGTGCACCAAGCTCCAAAAGCACCAGCACTGCTCCACTTCCAGGCTACAACTCAGCCCAATTCGGGTCGGGATCTCTGAATGACTCGACTGGAAATCCAACTGCTTGGGATCAACTACTGAACTGCGCAATGGCGTTCGGCAACTGCTCGGGCTCAACTCTTGATCTGCGAACTGCGCACTGCCAACTCCGCTTGGGCTCTCTGCGCTCAAATGAACTGCTTCCTCAACTCCTGCTCAAAATGCGCACACGAACTCTTGACTCAGACCTCACTCAACGTGCTGAACTCTCTACTCTGGTGAACTGCCGAAATGGCATCCGGCCCCCGGTAATATCTCTGGCCGATGACGTCATATTGGCGCACTACTCTGCCAATCAGAGCCTCCACCGACTCGCCGGCTCGCTCAGGTCATGCCCACTCCGTCACTCCCACTCTCCCGCTCCTGCTCCTTGGTCACAGCACGTGCTATGCGAGGTGGGTAGGCCTCTCGGAGGTGTAAATGGTGGTGGCCAATTGTGGCGGTGTTCTCGTCTGATTTCTTCCTAAGTCATGTCAGGGGGAAGGCGTCATTTAGTGTTGTACTAAAGGTCCTAACTAATGTTTAAGTGGTGTGCAGTGCCATAATGGACAAAGGTTTGACGACTAGGTGAGACATACAAGGGCTCTACTGATTAACCCCTCCACTAACTAACACCCGAATCTCCTGGTACATTCACAGTTATACACCTTAACCGACAAAATGCCTAAACATGACTTATTACAGGTAGATTCCCTATCGCGACATCTCGAAGCATGTTATCAACTCAGATGTACTCTGCTCTACATATTGCTCTACCAAATTCGTAACAATATTTTGGGTGGATAATCCTGGGATCTCCAGGAGTAAAATAGGCTATTTAGTTTTCCCAATTTCAGCTTTAGTCTCCAGCATTCTCAGGTTTGGACTCCCGCATAACATTCGCGTTTGCATGACGTTCATTGTTCTCATTGTGACGATGTTGCTTTCCCGGGTGCCGCGCGATCGGTGCAACCGTTTGTGCAGCACCCGGGAAAGCAACATGTCTCCATCGATCGCTAACTGATCACTGTCTTCATCGATCTTGCCAAGGCCGTAACAGCTATCGGCTCAAAATCCTTTTAACTGTTGATTTGGTACAGTTACACGTATCGGGAATTTGGTACATGTATCGGGAGTGCATACGACATAGCGATTGTGAACACGATTATCGATCACGATTCACGATCACGATCATCACGATCATAGTGTATCGATCACGATTTGAATCACGATGGAATAATATTTACCGATATGAACAGTGATGTCGCTTTTATTGAAATTCTAAAGATACTGTTTAGATTTTGATGATTTGCGTGTGATATGATTCAACGGATGTTTATATGAATCGTTTAAAATAAAAAAACCTTCAATTTCTGATATTTTGCCTTTTCATTTGGGCCTCCCAATTGAAGCCCCGCCCATAGGGCAGTACCGTTGCTGGTACCTATAAATAGATCGTCAGTACGTGGTTGCATTCCCGTACCAAAATGACAAATTAATCCCTTACCGGGGGTATTTTTATCAAAAAAAATCCCGTACTCAAAGGGTTAAGGATGCTTTATGCAAACGGGCCATTGCCTTATTGTTAGAAGAAATTGAGCAAGCACAGGAATTTCTCAAAAGAGTAGAGACCAGCACTACAGTAATATAGTCCCAACAAATCTTGCATTCCTGGCACACCAACTGGTTGAAGGAGTTTGGATTCGGCCGGTTACCCCAGGGATTAATTGAAAATTTCAAATTCAAACACAAAAAGCGCAGTGTGGCTGCGATTAAAGTTTACTTTTTTCAAATCTAGGTGCATGTGAACCATGGGCAAAATGGTGGACATCCATGTAATTATAGACGACATGGAACATATGCTCGCAGGCAAGCTTGGGGTGGGACTAGGCCAAGAGGTTAGGGTTGGAGCCTCTCCCACTTCTGAGTAGACGAGCCAGGAGGCTGGCGTGTTGTTCACTCAAGACATGTGCCAGAAATTAATGGAAAAAATTAATGAAACTAAAGATGATTTGAGAAAAGAAATTAGAGACATGAATGGGAAATTAAATTTGAAAGATGGATGATTTTATCGCAGAAACGCAAGAGATGAATGGGGAAATTCAAAGTGAATTTGGCACAAGAGGCACTACAGAGGAGACGACCGAATAAAGAAATGGCCTGGACCCAGAGCCAGAGCAGAGAGGCCATCCACAAGACGAGGCAGTAGGAGGAAGTAGAGGGGGTGAAGCAGGTAGGCCCTATTGTGTGTGAGGCAATCTCTGCGGTGTGCGGTACATTACTCATGGGTGCACTGGTTAGTCCCTGCAGTAGTCGGGACATGCTAAGGGATCAAAGGAGTATGACCAGACGCAAGCTCCAGTGTATGCACAAGTACATGAGCCTGTGGGGGTGAGCCAGATGTGCGAGCGAGGCCGGACTTATGTTGGTGAGCGAGGCAGGACCAATGTTGGTGAGCGAGGCTACGGTTGTCGAGGTGTGCAAGCTAGCATTGGATAGGGTCGTGCCGGGACCCGGAGTGGTCAAGGTGAACCATGTGGGGATCGGTTCGGCGACCAGAGTTGTCGACCCATCACATATGGGGTGAATGCTAATGGCTGCAATGCAGGGTTGAATAAAGAGCGGTATAGTGATTAAGACAAAAAAGACCATTGTGGAACAAAGTCAGACTTAGCCCAGTTTGGCATTAAAATGTTTTTGTTGTGGTGATAGAGGAAGAGAGTCATGAGTATCTGGTCACTTGTCACAATAAGGAAAGAACAAGAGTGGGAGGCTGAAGCCCAGCAGTGCCTACAGGAAGGGGCAATACCCATGATCCACATGGTCTTTCCCTTTGGCCGAAATTGTCTATACGAGACTGTTAAAATGAAATATAAATTAAATTTGGAGAAGCCATGGCAGGACTATGGTTCCTGGCTTCCCATTTCACTACTCTTACATGAGAAATACTTAACTAACATTACAAATACTCAGTGAAGTTAGGACAAAATAATAATTGTGCATGAAATATAAATTCTAAGTCCCATAAACACAATATTTACATCTTTAATAATTCCAATCCTTCAAAGCAAAACATCACAATAAATACAGAAATTCTTATTTCCATAAAAATACATTTGATGTAATTTAATATTGACACTAAACATTATCATCTTTCTTTTTTTGGCAAACTATTCAGAAAATGGTTCAAATTGCTAATGGTTTTAAAAGACCTCTTTGGAAGCACAATTAATGTTTCCAAAAACTAGAAACTGTACTTAATTTCATAAGGAACTTAATTTCCATAATCATTGGTGATTAATGTGTTGTGTTGTGAAATTAAGTTAAATAGTTACATCTTAATATATTGCTTGCAACTATATTGTTACAGACGCGGTTTAGATGTTACTTTGGGCCGAGCGGATGGTCCACCGCGACCGTTACAGGATCCCCAATTGGCCCGACTCCCCCAACGTTGACCAGATCGCACCACAGATATTCAATCGGGAAACCTCTAAAGCGACCGAAAGAGAAGGAAGAGAGAAGAAGACAGAGTACGGAGGAATAACAGGATTTATTATGTATTTTCACAAGCCAGAGCAACGAGAGCAATCGGTTATATTCAGCGAATGGAAGGAGCAGATACACAGTGCATCGTTAGCTTATACTAGTCTATTTACTTAACCCCAGGACAACGATTAAGACAGACTACGTTCACACTTACACGGGGGATATTGCAGGCAGGTATGGCTTGAGGATGGATGGTTGTTTTTGGGAGGCAATGGAGGGTCCTGCGTCGATTGCTGCCTGGCGCGTCCTGTTCGTGGCCTGCGGCCCCTTAGCTGCCCCCTTAGCTGCAGCACAGCTGGTCGCACGATGGCTCGCACACACCTGCTCGTTCAGGCGTCTTCCTTCTCCCCAGCAACAACGAGGGACAGCAAGCAAGAGGATGGGGTCAAAGCAAGAGCTTGGAGGACGCAAGAGCAAGAGGAGCAAGAGAAGAGGGTGGAGTGCGTCCCGCGGCGACTTATTATGGTTTTCTCACCGAACCTTCGCACACTTTCTCGGGGGTTCCCGCTCCGCCCTCTCTTAGCCAAACCCCTTGTTCTGGGTTGGATGAGCGGGGCCGCCTTACTCCTCCCCCCTATGACGAGGGGGGCGACCCGTCTTCTCTAGCCACTCCCTGTTGTGGAAAACCATTCAGGTCCGCACAACTTTAGTCCAACGGTTTGGTTTAATTGCATTTAGATCATCAGATCATTCCTGTAAGTAGAAATACACAATAAGCATACGATGCGACATCTCATAAAGCCATTCATATCAGTCAATGCAAGCAAGCTAGATATTCTATAAAGGCGTACCATTAACGAGGCTACCGATGTAACATGTCACAAGGGAGAAGTCTCGGAGCACTGACACAGCAACGGGTCTTATAGTCACGCCCCTAGTGGGGACAACAATGACAGCGAGCAGCGAGCATCCCCACCCGGGTTCAGTACGGATACGATTTCACTACATTCACCCCCCGTCAGAATTATACGGCCGCGTGGCTAAAAGCGAGTGAGCGTCAGCATGGGCGCGGAGTATCAGTCGGCCCAACCGTAGCGGGCCGGGCGGCGAATTTCTCTGCCAGCACGCGTTCGAAATTCCCCGGGTACGGCGTCTCGTAACCCTGTATCCCCGGTGTCAGAGGCGTTAACAGGGTCGGGTGATGAAGGGGGTAACGCCAAGTCGTCGGACCCGGGCAGTCTCGACGGGGGGAGGGTCGGTGGACTATCGGCGATGGGAGCGTCGGGAGAGGTCATAGTCTCATAGATGGGTTCGACCGGTTCGTCCGATTCCCTACTAAGGTCGTCGACCCCGCAAGGGGCAAGATGACGAACGGAGACAGTAGTCTCACGACCATCAGACGTCATCACACGAGCATGCTCAGGATTAGCCTGGAGAATCTGCACTTTGTCCACAAGGGGGTCGTACTTGCTCGCGCGAACTGCCCGTTTAAGGTAGGCCGGCCCGGGCCCAGCGAGCCAACTGGGCAAAGACCGTATACACCCCGAGCTCCTGGGGTGGTGGAAAAGACGCTCGTGGGGAGTTTGGTTAGTTGCCGTACTCAGGAGTGCCCGGATTGAGTTCAACGCCGCAGGTAGCGACCAAGCCCATTTATCGAGGCCCCGGCCGTGGGTCCGGAGATGGAGCATGACGGCCCTCCAGATAATCCCGTTGAAGCGTTCGATCTGCCCATTAGCCTGGGGTCTATACGGCGTGGTGTAACTAGACGCAACGTTGTTTTGGAGCAGATAGCCGCGCACCTCCTGAGACAAGAAGACTGCACCCCGGTCGGTATGGACATAGGCCGGGTAACCGAACATTGAGAACAAGTTCTGTAAGCAACGCATCACCGTGGCAGCAGTCATGTCCGCGCACATATAAGCAAAGGGGAATCGTGAGTACTCATCAACGATAGTGAGCAGATAGCGAGAGCCGCTCGACACCGGCAAAGGGCCCTTGAAATCCATCGCCAAGCGTTCCCACGGGCGTGTAGCCTTCACCAGAGTCCCCATAGGGGGGTTATAGAAACGCGGTTTGATTTCCGCGCAGATAGCGCAGTCGCGACAGATACGGCGGATATCGTCAATCGAGTAAGGGAGATTCCCACTCCGCACGAAATGAGCGAAACGCGTTACGCCGGGATGGCCCGCAGTAGCATGCAGCACCCGTAGGCCCTCCAACGAGGTGATACCAGCACATGTAGTGGGGCGCGATAAGGCATCGGCGGCCTGGTTATCCTTCCCTGGGCGATATTTGATGGTGTAACAGAAGTCGGCGAGTTCGATACGCCAGCGAGTGATTTTCTCGTTCTTAATGCGCTGGGCGTGTAAGGTGTCGTACATGAACGCAACGCTTTGCTGGTCCGTGATGATTTGGAAGCTCCGCCCGAGTAGGTACGGGCGCCATCGCCGAATAGACTCGACGATCGCATACGCTTCCTTTTCAACGGACGAGTGCCGCCGCTCAGCGGAGGTAAGAGTCCGTGAAAAGAAAGCCACGGGACGTCCCCCTTGGGAGAGGGTCGCCGCGATGGCCTGATCCGAGGCGTCACTTTCGAGGACGAACGAGCCGCTCTCGTCGATGGTTGCTACGGCGGCTCGGGCGATGTCGGTCTTAAGACCTTCAAAGGCCGTCAATGCGGCCGTACTCAGGGGAAAAGTGTCGCAGGCCACAAGGGGGCGAAGTTTCGCGGAGAAATTTTGCACCCATTTGGAGTAATGGGCGAACAGCCCAAGGGCGCGTTTCAGGGACGCCCGATCGCAGGGAGGGGCCATGTCGAGCAAAGGTCGCAGACGTTCCTTATCCGGAGAGACAGAGCCATGGGTCACGGTGTACCCCAGAAGATCTATGGTGCGTAGGGAGTATCGGCACTTATCCTCGTTCATAGTTAAGTGATACCGTTGCGCGACCTCAAGGAAGCGCTTCAGATTAGCGTCATGGTGCCCTTGGTCATATCCACAAACCGTAAGGTTATCGAGGTAGACGAAAACATCGGTTAAGTGCTCCCACGCAACGAGGTCATCCATGGCCCTCTGGAAACAAGCGACCCCGTTCGTCACCCCAAAGGGCAATCGTGTGAATTGGTACAACCGCTGCCCCGACTCGAAAGCGGTATAGATACGATCCGCCCTAGAGATAGGGATCTGGTGGTACGCACTACGGAGATCGAGAGTACTATAGACCGAATACTGGGACACCTGTTGCACTAGCGCGTCCATCCCCGGAAGGGGGTAGGCATCCAGCTGTGTAAAGCGGTTAATCGTTTGGGAATAGTCGATCACCATGCGTTTGCGATGGGCCTCACTGCGCACCACTAAGACCTGGGCACGCCACGGCGACCTACTAGGTTCTATGATGCCGTCTTTCAAGAGCTGAGTCGTTTCGTCCGCAATGAATTGCATGTCCGCGCGAGAGTAGCGTCTCGATTTTACCGCGACAGGGGTACAGTCGGAGGTTAGATTGGGGAACAGTGAAAGCGGACGGACGTCCATTTGCGCTAGGGCGCACACCGTTAGCGCGTCGTCCGCCCCCACAACAAGAGTGTCAGGCCCACCGAACTCCATTACCAGACGTCCATGCAGCTTAAGAAAATCGTGTCCTAGCAGAATATCAGCACATAAAGCGGGTAAAACCATAAGGTGTACATCAGGGAAAACCCGTCCCTTTAGCACTAGTTTCAATCGGCATTCCCCTTTTGTGCTAAGCCGGAGTCCCTGGGAAGCCATGAAGATCCGTCTCGTAGACCGCCCGATCCGCCATCCATGCCTGAGCACAAGTCGCTGGTCGATAAAACTATCCGTAGATCCGGTGTCCACCGAGGCCTGAACACAATGGCCCTCAACCATAAGGGGAATAAGGGCTTGAGCCAGGCCAGACGAGGCAGCTGGGAGCGGGACCGAGCCCCCCGAATGGGTCGGACCAGCCTCGCGGGTGGATCCTACACCAGCAGCAGTTTTGCGATCGTGGCCGGTGTCTGCGTTGACCATGGGGAATCCATTATCGTCATCAGAGGGCTTTCCCCAGCATTCCGGTGTTTCGCGATTCAAAATCCGACGAGAAAAGGCCTCCGTAGTATTTGGCATCGCCTTTTGACACTCCTGGCAGATAAAGGCTTCCGTTGTAGCCGAAATCGCCTTTTCCGTTTGGTCGCTTTGACAAAAGGCTTCCGTAGTATTCGAAATCGCCTTTTTCGTTTGGTCGCTTTGACAAAAGGCTTCCGTAGTAGTATTCGAAATCGCCTTTTTCGTTTGGTCGCTTTGACAAAAGGCTTCCGTAGTATTCGAAAGCTGTTTCTTCCCTTGCGTGGCTCGAGGTTTGGCCAAGGACGCGGCCTTTGTCCCCGATGGAGAATGAGACGTTGGTGGCTGTCCGGTGGCGCCAGTCAAGGTTGTCTGCGCGCCCAGCGGGCCGCGGAGAGGGGCCCTCCCCTTCGAAGTCGGGTAAGGCGCTGGGCTCGTGGGTTCTGCTACAAGCCCGTTCAAGGTTGCCGCGCCTGCGCGACCGCGGCTGCGCGAGTCGAAGGGCCGCGAGCCGCGTGCCGATTTCTTGCACACTTTCGCGTAATGTCCCTTTAGCGAGCACAAATGGCAAATAGCGTCACGTGCCGGACACACGACTCGGGCATGACGAGGCCCTCCACAAAAAAAACATGCGGCCCCGCGCAAGGCCTTGGGTCTGCTGGTCGTAACGGCAGCTGTCAGGGTAGGGTCATCCTCCGGAGCCTCCCGGAGTTCAGCAGGCGGATCCACGTCCTCGTCAGTGGTACTCTCCGGCCGGGCGTGTAGTGAGGTGCCCGCCAAAAGGCGCGTGCGATCATAGGCGTTCGATTGCATCCGCGCTTCGGTATACACCGTCGCTTGCTCAACCGCCGTAGCGAAGGTCAGGTCGGTCTTCTCCAAGAGTTTGAGACGTAGTTCCTGGGAGGAGACCCCTGCTATGAAGGCATCTAAAAGTCGATCATCTTTAGCCTGCTCGGGAGTCCGTGGCTCCTTGGCGCTGTCCAGCATGAGCTGCCGGAGCTCCTGGGCGTAATGATCCATAGGCTCGTTGGGCTGCTGCCGCTGCGTCTGCAGCAAATAACGCGCATACACAGGGCTTTTTTCTTTTATATAAAGCCGCTTGAGCTCCGCGATGGTAAGATCATACGTCGTGCATTGAGCGACCGCGTGGTAGACCCGGTAGTCGATTTTTGAGTGTAATATTGCCAGCTTCGCGGCAGGCGTCGGAGCGGTCTCAGGCTCATCAAAGAGATGCTCCAGTTGTCGGAGCCAGTGCTTGAGTTGCAAGCCTCCGTCCGTGGCTTGTGGGTCGGCGCTGAAAATGGACACCGTCAACGTCTTGTTGCCAGCCATGTCAGCAGATCTTAAATGCAATTAAGTGTTGTGGAAAACCATTCAGGTCCGCACAACTTTAGTCCAACGGTTTGGTTTAATTGCATTTAGATCATCAGATCATTCCTGTAAGTAGAAATACACAATAAGCATACGATGCGACATCTCATAAAGCCATTCATATCAGTCAATGCAAGCAAGCTAGATATTCTATAAAGGCGTACCATTAACGAGGCTACCGATGTAACATGTCACAAGGGAGAAGTCTCGGAGCACTGACACAGCAACGGGTCTTATAGTCACGCCCCTAGTGGGGACAACAATGACAGCGAGCAGCGAGCATCCCCACCCGGGTTCAGTACGGATACGATTTCACTACACTCCCCTTGTTCGTAATGGCCGCAAATGGCGAAAACCGGTCAGCAGCTGCAGGTAAGGGCCGTCACTTTGCTCATCAGTTCAGTACTGCAATAAACGGTTGCTGTGAAAGCTCAAGTGGGGGAATCCCTGGCACTTGAGCTGCCATGGATCATCGGAGGGGCCTACGCTTTATTTCGTTTGATGCAATGCAGAGTCAATCTAGTGGGAAACACATATTTAGCCTACATAGAATAAGGAAATAAACTATTTAAAAAGATATATCGTGGCCTGTGTGTAAGTTTCATGGAATTAACTAGGAGGACGGCTGCGACCATTATTTACATTACGAGGGTGTTACACACAACAAAACCATACTTTTCACATTCGTTACACTTTCTCCAAAATTGTTACACTTCTCAAAACCGTTACCCTTCTCAAAACCGTTACACTTCTCAAATGCGTTACACTGCACCCTCCTTTCTTCAGGCCCGTCCTCAGGCCTACAAAACTTTAACTTAGTGTGACACGTAGGTGTAATTCCCTCTACAATTAACCTGACCCTGAGTGTGACAATCTTAAAACACAAATAAGTATGTCCCCCTATTGCATTGCACCCTGTCTAACAGACTCAAGCCCACAGCTAACCGAATTACGGAATTGTTCTCAAACTATACATTTATGGTGGGGAGCATTATTTACAGTGACGTTATTTCTTATTTACAACGCAACCCAGGACCTGTGTTTTTTTTTTTCTTTTTAGGGAACAAGAAAAAGAAATTCCTGTTGGGAGGGAGGAGACAGCACGCATTGCATCGATGCACCAGTACCAATACCACCAAAGCACCCAAAAGCACCACAAAGCACCAAAAGCACCACAAAGCACCAAAAGCACCACTCGGTGCACAGTCACCACGGTTCATAATAAACACAACAAAACAACTGGTGGTGGTCTTCTCTTTCTCTGCTGGGCCGATGTTCTTCCCGACGTCTTCTGGCTTCATGCGGCCTACTTGGAAATAATAAAAAACACAACTTGTGTTCATTTTTATTTAGGGCCTCAGGGGCCAACTAAGGGTGGTCCACCTGTTTGGCATAGGTGCCGCCTTACCGAGGTCCGCAAGCAAGATTCCCTGGCCACTATGGCCGGTCTCCAACAGAGGTGCCCTGCCCCAGAACCTGGGGTCCATCAAGTGGTACTTGGCCGCAGAACAGCGGTCCATAAAGTGGTACATCAACGCAATGCATGCTGGTTCTGAGAATCTCGTGCGCACAATGGCCATCTCACGCACGCTCCCCTCGGCACCCAATGGCGCACAGGTCCCCAAGTGGGAGACAAAAGGGGGGAAGACAAATGAGCGAGGGGTAAGGTCACAAGGGTACACGTCAATAAAGGCAATGCAGGGTGAAGTGCGTACGGAGAGCGAAGTGAGAAAAACTCGTCCCTACCGTACGTCACCCCCCCTGTCACCTACACTACCCTTGCCCTTACCCCATATTTACAAGAATTTACACCTTTACAAATTTGTCACTACGTCTTGTCTTCCCCATCTTTCCCTTCTACACCAAATTTGTCTCCAATCCCTCTACTTCAAAATTTGCCATCACCAATTCATCATCAATCCTCATAAGGAGGGAGAGATGGAATTGCGCACAATGTCACACCCACGTCATGATGCGTCTCACAATCCAAAACATTTGCATTAATGAAAAATAATAAAACATGGCATGGTGTGGAGTTACCTCATCTCAGGTGAGTGGATGCAGATGGTGCGAGGAGACTCCAATCCTAACTATCCTCTAAATGACCTTAACACTCTTTACACTACCCGGGGTCTTTCCCTGCCAATCCATTGGCCACTTACACTATGGGTTCTAAAAACCAAATTCCCATTGACCAAACTGTGGTGCTTCTCAATTTGGGGTCTCACTCCCCCGATTCATCTCCCGGTGCCCTTGCACAATTTCCGGGCTGAGTCGTGTAGCTCTCCCAGCAGGTCTACCCACCTGCACACCTCCACCACTGTAGTTGCCTCCGAGCTTACCTGCTCCTCACCTAACCTATCTAATTGGGGAAGGCCCCTCCTGGCTCTGTCACCCCTCGGTGCCCTCTGGCACTGGGCTACCCGGGTCCGTCCTCCGGATCCTCGGGCCCCATCCACAACTCTACCGGCTCCCAGAGCCCACCTGCGGTCTCACCTGGCCGACATCCTCACAGTGGTGGAGTGCCCAATCAACTACACATACTAACAGGCCACACGCCCAGCCATTTCCACGTCACTAATGCACCCATCCAAATACCATTCTTCCACCATGCACCACAGATGCCAATATCCAACCACAATTTACCTGTACCCTCTACCTAACTCTTACACTCCCCGGGTATTCGTGATGGGGTCCATCCTCCTTTCCCCCATCCACACCTTCGCACCATCCACTCCACTCCACAGTTTCCACCATACTCCCTCCACGACCATCCATTCCATGATACTCCATCTATCCCACACAACCATTCTCCATTCACCTGTAGTTGCACACCTGTGCAATCACACCTGGTGCCACCTGCACCCTCCTTCCTCCCCGGACCATTTGGTCAGCACAACTCACATCACTATCACTCACTCATACACTGCTCCATACACCTGTTCAGTTGCACACCTGTGCAATCTCAATATAACTCACACTCACAATCATTTACTCATACCCTGCTCAATACTCTTTCGATCCTCAAACACACGGCATCATCTCTTCTAACTACTCCCCTCTGGAACTTGCGCTTCCCAGTCGTCCCTTTAAACTATTGCGCTCCCTCGTCATTATTATCCACACTAATCTACCTGCGTCCCCACTACAGGTATCCTTGTCACTACCTAACCTTAACGTCACCTAAGGTCATCTTCGCTAGATCCCTACACACAATATCCTAACCCACCCGGGCTAGTTTTCACTGCCATAAACCCCATGAGGGATGGTGGATTGCCCATCCCACCACATCGGGGAGGTCCCACTATCAATTTCGCTCGTCCAAATCCAACAAATCAAAAATTTGCCATTTACTGCTAATCACCGTACCAATCATCAAATTTTGCCTTTTTCTAATTTTGGGTCCAAAACACTATCCTCATCACCCGTCTACTTATTAGATCCTCTCGGTGCGCCAATTCCCTTCTAAAGCTCGGCTTCGTACAGCCGAGCAATGAACGCGGGTTCTTTGGTGCCGGCGGCTGGATGCGTCCGGCACTCGGTGCAGGGACGGGGGCTTACCCGTGCTGAGATCCCACGCACCACCTCGGCGCGGAGCCATCCAATTGCCGGATCTCGACCTGCCGGAACGTCTCAATAAAAAGTGGTCGCCATGACGACCCTTCCTATCGGGCTGCCCGCTCCGCCGAGTGGAGCCCAGACGCGGCCGTTCCAAGTGAGGCACAGCATGGATCGCGTACGGTGGTCCTTTCGAACCCGCCGTGGCTCGGATCCCCGCTGGTTCTCGCGGCACGCGAAGCCCGGCACGCACCGAGGGCCCGATTCGGCTAAAAGTCACTCTAACCGCTAACCCGGTTACCGTCGATGCCTCACCTGCATGCTTACACGCATACGCTACCCCTTTCTTGCTCATACCTCCAGCTGTTCCCATGCTCCTCGTACCTTTCCTTACACACCTCGGTACACTCATTCCGCTCACAGACTTGATCCCACTCCTAACACCAATTGTTACAGACGCGGTTTAGATGTTACTTTGGGCCGAGCGGATGGTCCACCGCGACCGTTACAGGATCCCCAATTGGCCCGACTCCCCCAACGTTGACCAGATCGCACCACAGATATTCAATCGGGAAACCTCTAAAGCGACCGAAAGAGAAGGAAGAGAGAAGAAGACAGAGTACGGAGGAATAACAGGATTTATTATGTATTTTCACAAGCCAGAGCAACGAGAGCAATCGGTTATATTCAGCGAATGGAAGGAGCAGATACACAGTGCATCGTTAGCTTATACTAGTCTATTTACTTAACCCCAGGACAACGATTAGGACAGACTACGTTCACACTTACATGGGGGATATTGCAGGCAGGTATGGCTTGAGGATGGATGGTTGTTTTTGGGAGGCAATGGAGGGTCCAGCGTCGATTACTGCCTGGCGCGTCCTGTTCGTGGCCTGCGGCCCCTTAGCTGCCCCCTTAGCTGCAGCGCAGCTGGTCGCACGATGGCTCGCACACACCTGCTCGTTCAGGCGTCTTCCTTCTCCCCAGCAACAACGAGGGACAGCAAGCAAGAGGACGGGGTCAAAGCAAGAGCTTGGAGGACGCAAGAGCAAGAGGAGCAAGAGAAGAGAGTGGAGTGCGTCCCGCGGCGACTTATATTGGTTTTCTCACCGAACCTTCGCGCACTTTCTCGGGGGTTCCCGCTCCGCCCTCTCTTAGCCAAACCCCTTGTTCTGGGTTGGATGAGCGGGGCCGCCTTACTCCTCCCCCCTATGACGAGGGGGGCGACCCGTCTTCTCTAGCCACTCCCCTTGTTCGTAATGGCCGCAAATGGCGAAAACCGGTCAGCAGCTGCAGGTAAGGGCCGTCACTTTGCTCATCAGTACAGTACTGCAATAAACGGTTGCTGTGAAAGCTCAAGTGGGGGAATCCCTGGCACTTGAGCTGCCATGGATCATCGGAGGGGCCTACGCTTTATTTCGTTTGATGCAATGCAGAGTCAATCTAGTGGGAAACACATATTTAGCCTACATAGAATAAGGAAATAAACTATTTAAAAAGATATATCGTGGCCTGTGTGTAAGTTTCATGGAATTAACTAGGAGGACGGCTGCGACCATTATTTACATTATGAGGGTGTTACACACAACAAAACCATACTTTTCACATTCGTTACACTTTCTCCAAAATTGTTACACTTCTCAAAACCGTTACCCTTCTCAAAACCGTTACACTTCTCAAATTCGTTACAATATATACGATCAGTTATTTCTGCCATGATATAGCTGCTCTTAGCCAGCTTTGAAAATCTTGTCAAGATGGGTGATTCTGGTACCTGCAAATTCATGACTGTGCATCCGATGCACAACATTATAGAACAAGGAGATTTCATGATTGCTGCTTTCTTTCACATTCATACTTCAGCACCGCCACAGGTTCTGTCTCTACAAAAATAGCCTCTTCCTCCAAGATGTATCAAGTAAGATACTACAGTTTATTTCCCTTATAAATGCACGGAATTTTTTTTTTTTCTGACATCATTAACTTATTACAGCACAGAACAAATTGTATTTTGAGATTTGCACAAGACTCACCCCTCTCTCTCCCTCTCCACCTCAAAACTGAACTTATTCAATACTCTTAAGGTAAGCGTGAGCTATGAAAATTCAGAAAATAGGAAAGTATTCGAGAAGACAAACATTTGAAATTTTCTTTGTGTTTTTCTCATCAACAAACCAGAGAATAGAGATCATCCATTGTTTTAAATATTGATTTATTTTGTGTATCACCGTCAGGTTTGACACCAGAGACTTTATTTGGCTTCTCTCGATGATGTTTACGATTCAAGAAATCAACCAGATGTCGTTGTTGCTTCCAAATGTCTCACTTGGCTATCTTATTCATGATGACTGTGCCAGCACGAGCAGGCTAGTTGATGCCACAATTAATCTAATCAAGACAGAACATATAAATGAAGCCAGAACTGTGTGCACTCCCTGCGCTGCTATCTTTGGCACAAGTTCCACCTTTTCGAGTATCTCAGCACATTTTCTTGGCATTTATGATATTTCCCAGGTAACACATTAATATCCAAGATTTTTATAAACGATGTGGTTTTGACAAACCCATATATTTATGCATCATTGAAACATTCCCACAGTGTAAAATAAACCATGAATGCACAATATGTGAGATTTAACATCGACAATTATTTACTTGCTTTGGTATGAATCCAAGATAACAAACTGGGTCGAATTTTAAATATTGCCTCCTGATAATTTAAAACATCTGGAAAAACAATGGAAATCAAAATGCTTAAAATAGAAGTGTCTCAAAAAGTTAGAATCCACTTATTATAATGTGTATGTGGCTGTTTTATTTCATACCATTCATTACAGGTGAGCTGCACATCAACTTGCAAATGTCTGAGTGATAAAAACACATTTCCATCTTTCCTGCGCACTGTTCCCAGCGATACTTCACAATCGAGTGCGATGGCCCATTTGGTCAGCCATTTTGGCTGGATCTTCGTTGGCACTGTGGAGGATTATGATGAGTATGGAAAACAAGGCATAAACCAATTTTTGGCAGAAGCAGAAGATAAAGGTTTATGCATTGCTTTTCGTGAAATATTACCCAGACCAGAAAAGGAAGAACATGTCGAACTCATCACAAAGGTAATATTCCAGGTTGCTTTGCAAGTAATAATACTCCTTTAGAGTTTCTACTTCTAGTTTTATTGATTGTAGAGTTTTATACAATGCTTGAAGTTTCAAAATAATGCCTCAATTTTATATAACTTGTTCAGGTTGTGGCAACCACAAAGGCAAGAATTATTGTAGCTTTTAGTGGAGCACGACAATTTGCTCCTTTGGCTAAGGAAATGGTGAAAAATAATATTACGGGAAGAACTTGGATTGCCAGTGAAGACTGGGCCATGTATCATTTATTTACTGCAGAAGAATACGTTTCAATCTTCAAGGGGACCATTGGATTTGCTCTGCGACAAGGCAAAATGCCTGGCTTCCGTGAATTCATCCTGAAAATCAAACCTAAGTTATCCTTGACTACACAAAACAATGTTCTGGATCAGAAGCACGCAATGTTAATGAAAACGATCTCAAAGTACAAAATACTTGATCGAAAGCAAGAAGATATTGATGTTTTGCACTCAAGTGGCTTTCACAGACAAATGTTTTTGCCCACAATGCATTCCACTGTAATGAAGCAAAATGAAAATATTTGTTACCTTCGCAACTTTTTAAACAAAGAATGCGCAACATATCAGAAAGACTTAAAGTTCATGGGTTATAAAAACACAATGGACCTTAATGTGAAAAATGATATTTTCCCCATTGACAACAGAAGTTCTGAAATCTACAATGAACCATTCGTGGTGAAGAATACAACATTTTCCGATTCGTATGAGAACTTCATTTTGTTTTTTTGGCAAGTTACTTTCAATTGTACATGGGACAAAGGAAACTTTATGAAACGCCTGTGCACTGGCCATGAAGAACTCGATTTTGATAGTTCAACATTTGCAGACGTGTCTAATCCGAGAGTGGCTTTCCACACTTACATGGCTATTTATTCTGTTGCACACGCTTTGCACGACCTCCGTTCATGCAAACCTCGTCATGGACCGTTTGTGAATTATTCCTGTGCTGATGTTTCTCAATTCGAACCCTGGCAAGTAAGAGATGATGCACTCATGGTGAAGTATTTGCTGTGAACCAGTGGAATGTTGCACAGTAAGACTTGTTTTGAGTAAACGTCCTTTCTTTTTCTAGCTTTTATACCACTTAAAGAGAGTGACATTTCTGGATAATGTAGGACAAGTTTTCAGTTTTGATGAGAATGGAGATCCTCCTGCTGTGTATGACATTGTAAATTGGAAAGTGAATGTTCTTGGAACAATAGACTTGACATCTGTGGGAATATATGACGCTTCAATTAGTTCAGGGAATCCACTGCGATTTCTCCCAAGTGGAATCATATGGAATGAAAATGGCAAGGAGGTGAAACAATATATTCATAATTAAGGATCAAAACTATTCAAACTTTATTCTTAACGTTTCTTATAAGGTTGTCAGATAAATATGTCACTTTTTTTTTTGTTGTTTTATTTAAGGTTCCAATATCTGTCTGTGTGGATCAATGCAAAACAGGAACGCGTAAAGTTTACCGGAAAGGGGAACCCTTTTGCTGCTTTGATTGTCTTCTTTGCACTGAAGGGGAGTTCTCGAATGTTACTGGTAAGATTTTATGTGGAATGGGGATGGGAGATGAATTGGTGTTGATAACTAATTTCGTTTGATGTGAATTTCAATGAGAACAGCACAAATAATTACAAGGAGAGCAGACAATGGAGAACAGCTCAAGGCGTTTACTCAAATGAGAAAGAAAAAGAGCCCAACTCCAAATCAAATTATGAAGCTATCACTTGAGATGTATTTCATATTTACCAATTTATACTTTAGCCTAAAGGTTCTGGGTGTTTCGTGGATCCTGAAGATTTGTAGTGGAGGACTTTCATTCAAGACTACCATTCTTGACGTTGCCGGTGGGTGTCTTGGAAACCACCTCCAGGCGAAGACGAACTTTTTCTCCCAAGGTATACTGGGTAATATCGACCAGTGTCACAGGGCCAGGCTTGATGACAGAATTGAGTTGTTCAGGGAGCTGAGAGATAAAATTGAACATTCGCTGATGCCTGAATGTGGAGTCAGAGCCAATGGGATTACTGATTTCCTGGGTCAAAACCAAGATCCAGGCTTTCAATGACATATTTTATGCTACTGTCTTGTCTGTGCCTGTTTGTGGCGAAGATGTTGAGGTCACGAAGAGATTCACTTACCTGGGTAGTGATATTCATGTCTCCGCATGTTGTGAGCTAGAGTTTGATAGACATCTGGGTAGGGCCAGTGGAGCCATGGATTCACTGGACCATGGGGTGTAGCACAGTTGGTGATTATGCAAGAGGATGAAAGTCAAAGTGAAGTCCTTGGTGCTTTCAGTCTTGCTCTATGGATGCAAGACTTGGACTCTGACCAAGGACTTGAGAAAAAGACTGAAAGACCTGAAAAAGACCTGAAACCAGGGTTTCGTAATCTTTGACTATTGATGGTTGGACTTTGTGTCTGAGGGAGACTCAGATGAGATTTGTTACCCATATAGTCTGTGATTGTCAGCTGCGGCTGCATGGACATGTGGCTCGTTTTCCTTATGCTTATTCTGCTTACCAGATTCTCTCAGTGAGGGATCCACATGAGTGGAGAAGGCCAACCCAATGGGCCAGTAGATTGATCGGTATCTTAAGAAGATGAGATGGGCCATGCATCTGCCTGGGGGATGTCCAAACATAGGCTCCTGGAGTACCTGAGGAAAGTGGATATGGTGATGCCCTGCTCGGGCACATGTTCCCATACCTGACCTGAATATTTAACTGGTGCTAAGTGCCAATCGTGGGAGAGAGCAGGGATCACATTACTGCAATAAGCAGATAGTGAGACATAATGACCTGAACCCTACCAGGTGAGCAACTAGACTTGTTGCTGGTGCCTTCAATTTGGACTATCGTGACATAACATAGAAACCACCCATATCTGGCTGTTTTGACTTCTGTAGATCATCGACTATTTGCTGTTATTATGCTGATGTGTCCAGAAGCATATTTTGGCCTTCAAGTAAGACTTCTGCAAATCTTAAATCAAAGATGCAAGTGAGGACAGCTATCACAAGTCAATAAAATGTTCTTAAATGTTTTTCTTCGAGTTGATATTCTGTATACTGTATGTATTTTGAATGACGTGAACATTTGATGAGATCATTGGCAACATTAATTATCCTGTTTTATACAACCACTAAACTATCATACTGTAGCGGTTACCGCTGGATGTACATAATCGCCTTGCACCGGCCAGAACACGGCCAGACGCGCCTCTCCCGGGCATGCCCGGACTCACTGTTCCCGGGCACGCCCGAACCTCCCGGGCACGCCCGGTCTCGTCTTTCCCGGGCATGCCCGCTCTCGCCTTTCCAGGGCTCGCCCAGAGCGTCCGGGCATGCCCGCTATCGCCTTTCCAGGGCTCGCCCAGAGCGTCCGGGCATGCCCGCTATCGCCTTTCCAGGGCTCGCCCAGAGCGTCCGGGCATGCCCGCTATCGCCTTTCCAGGGCTCGCCCAGAGCGTCCGGGCATGCCCGCTATCGCCTTTCCAGTGCTCGCCCAGAGCGCCCGGGCACGCCCAGCCTCGACTTGCCAGGCCGCAGCCAAACACGCCCGGGCAGGTCCAGACTCGCCTTTCCAAGGCTCGCCCTTGATACCCGGGCATGCCCGGTATAGCTTTTGCCGGGCAAACTTCCTGACATAAATGTGTATATATATTGTTGCCCGAAAAACGGGCTTGTCAGAATACCTGAGCTGTTTTGTTTCAATAAAGCAACTCGGACGAATTCCGTCTTTGGTCGCGTCAATTCTTTCGACTCGCGTTGGAGCGCAGTTCCTTCATTGGTGACCTACCGACATGGATACGGCAGTGACGCTTAAACTGCCTCCCTTCTGGGAGGCTCACGCGGCTGTTTGGTTCGCCCAGGCGGACTCCCAGTTCGCCCTGCGAGGCATCACCGCGGACGACACCCGCTTCCACCATGTTGTGGCGGCGCTCGGTTCCGCCACCGCGGCCCGCGCCTTGAGCCTCCTCCAGCACCCGCCGGCTGCTGACAAATACGAGGCGCTGAAGACGCTCCTCCTCGGCGCTTTCGCCCTCTCACCGGCAGCACGCGCACGGCGCCTGCTTGACCTGCCCGAGCTCGGCGACACGCGCCCGTCCGAGCGCATGGACTATATGCTCTCGTTGCTCGGCGAGCACTCTCCGGCATTCCTGTTCCGGGAGCTGTTCCTCCGTCAGCTGCCTAACCCGGTACGCCTCGCCCTGGCTGGCACGTTGATCACGGATTCCCGCGCCCTCGCCAGGGAAGCCGATAAGATCTCCTCGGCGGGCCAGCACATCGGCGCGGTTACCTGGAGCCCGCGGCCGTCCGAGGCGACGCCCACGACGCCCGAGCGCCCTGCGCGGTTGGAGGCCGAACTGCCGGTGCAACTGGCGGCCGCCACGCCGCACCGCCCGCTTCCGACACGACGGCCGGGGCCTCCACCTGACCGGGCGTGGTGTTATTACCACGCCAGGTTCGGACACAAGGCTCGGACGTGCCGGCCACCGTGCACTTTCGGCAGGTCGGGAAACGGCCGGGCCGGCGTTCATTCCCAGCCATGAGCGCCGGCCACTCGGGCAACTTGCTGTTTATTCGGGACAAAGCGTCTGGACGGCGTTTCCTGTGCGACACCGGCGCCCAACTGAGCGTCATACCTGCCTCCGAGCAGGACAGGCTGGACGCAGTTTGCGGCCCCTCTTTGGTCGCTGCTAATGGCTCAGCCATACGCACTTTCGGCCCACGCGTTGTCACCCTCTGCTTCGGCAGCCAGCGCTTTCAATGGACTTTTGTTACCGCCAGCGTCCCCGTGGCTTTGCTGGGCGCCGACTTCCTCTGCGCGCATGGGCTGCTGGTCGACGTCAAACGACGTCGCCTTGTCCACGCCGAGACCTTCAGCTCCCTGGCTTGCACAATGAGCAGCTCCGCGCCGACCGAACTGGCGTGCGCCCTCCCGGCATCGAACGAGTTCGCTCGCCTGCTCGTGGAATTCCCGGCCCTCACGCGGCCGACGTTTTCGGCCGTCGCGGTGCGGCACGGGATCGAGCACCACATACCCACTACGGGCCCGCCGGTCTACGTCAGGGCCCGCCGCCTCGACCCAGCCAAGCTCGCCGTGGCAAAGGCCGAATTCGACGCGTTGGAGCACCTCGGCATCGTGCGGCGCTCCGATAGCGCGTGGGCCTCGCCACTGCACATCGTGCCAAAGCCGGGGGGTGGATGGCGCCCGTGTGGCGACTACCGCCGTCTCAATGATGCTACCACCCCCGACAGGTACCCGATCCCGCATATTCAGGACTTTTCCGCCCGTTTGGCGGGACGGGTCATCTTTTCGAAAATTGACCTGATACGGGGCTACCACCAGGTACCTGTCCGGGCGGCCGACGTCCCGAAGACGGCCGTCATCACGCCGTTCGGCCTGTTCGAATTTTTGCGGATGCCGTTTGGCCTCAAGAACGCGGCCCAGGCGTTCCAGCGCTTGATGGACGGCGTGCTGCGCGACCTGCCATTTCTTTTCGTCTATCTGGACGACATCCTCGTCGCCAGCACGTCCCGCGCCGAGCACCTCCTCCACCTCCGAACACTGTTCGGTCGCCTCAGCGAGCACGGCTTAATTGTCAACCCGGTCAAATGCCACTTCGGCGCGACGACCGTTGACTTTTGGGCCACCGCATCACCAAGACCGGGGCCGTGCCGCTGCCGACCAAGGTCGAGGCCATCACCACGTTCCCGCGTCCCCGTTCCATCAAGGCCCTCCAAGAGTTCCTCGGCATGGTGAATTTTTATCACCGATTCGTGCCCCGCGCTGCTCAGCTCATGCGGCCCCTTTACGAGGCCCTCCGGGGCAAGCCGGCCAAGCATGACATTGTTTGGTCCGCGGCCATGGACGCGGCCTTCACCAGTGCCAAACGGGCCCTCGCCGACGCAACGCTGCTGGCTCACCCGGTGCTCAACGCGCCCATCGCCCTCACTACGGACGCCTCCAACTACGCGGTGGGCGCCGTCCATGAGCAATGGGTGGACGGGGTTTGGCAGCCACTCGCTTTTTTCAGCCGGCAACTCCGGCCGAACGAGTTAAACTACAGCACGTTCGACCGCGAGCTGCTCGGGCTATTCCTGGCCGTTCGCCATTTCCGACACCTCCTGGAGGGCCGCCCGTTCACGGCTTTCGTCGACCACAAGCCGTTGGTCTACGCAATGGCTAAGGTCACGGAGCCGTGGTCGGCCCGCCAGCAGCGCCACCTCTCCGCCGTGTCGGAGTTCACCACGGACATCCAGCACGTCGCCGGCAAAGACAACGCCGTGGCCGACTGCCTTTCGCGGGCCAGCGCGAACGCGGTCCACCTCGGCGTGGACTTCACGCTCATGGCGGCCGACCAGACCACCGACGCCTCGGTGCAGGCACTCCGCGTGGCGGACACGGGCCTCCGCCTGGCCGACATCCCCTTCGCGGGCACCATCCTGCTCTGCGACGTCTCCCAGGGCCAGCCTCGCCCCATCGTGCCCGTTTCCTGGCAGCGCCGCATCTTCGCCTCCATCCACGGCCTTTCTCACCCGGGCCGGAAAGCTTCTCAGAAGCTGGTGTCGGCGCGTTTTGTCTGGCACGGCCTTCGACGAAACATCCGCGACTGGGCCAACGCCTGCACGGCCTGCCAGCGAGCCAAGGTCCACCGCCCCACCCAGGCCCCGCTGGCACCTTTCGCCGTGCCTGAACGGCGTTTCGACCATGTCCACGTGGACCTGGTGGGTCCCCTGCCCCCCTCGCGGGGGTTCACCCACCTGCTCACCATGGTGGACAGGACCACCAGGTGGCCGGAGGCCGTGCCCCTCACCTCCACCACCACCGCCGACGTGGCGCAGGCGTTCATCGCCACCTGGGTCGCGCGCTTCGGCGCACCAGCGGACATCTCGTCCGACCGCGGCCCACAGTTCACGTCTGAGCTTTGGGGCGCGGTCGCCCGTTCGTTGGGGGTCACGCTGCACCGCACCACGGCCTACCACCCCCAAGCCAATGGGTTGTGCGAGCGGTTTCACCGCTCCATGAAGGCCGCACTCATGGCCGGCCTTCAGGACGACGGTTGGGCCGACCGGCTGCCGTGGGTCCTTTTGGGCCTTCGCACGGCCCCCAAGGAAGACCTCCAGGCGTCCGCCGCTGAGCTCGTCTACGGCCAGCCACTCCGCGTCCCGGGCGAATTCGTGCCTGACGCTACCAGTCCCTGGTCCGCCGCTCGCCAGTGCTCGGACCTCCAGGAGGCCGACCGACGATTTGCCCCCGTGCCGACGTCCCGCCACGGTGGCCCCCAGTCCTATGTCCCCCCGGCGCTTCGCACAGCGGAGTACGTCTTTGTGCGTCATGACGCGCACTGGGGGCCACTCCGGCCGCCGTATGATGGGCCCTTCCGGGTCCTGCGACGGGGCGACAAGTCTTTCATCGTCGACTTCGGCGGCCGGCCGGACCGGATTTCTGTGGACCGCCTCAAACCGGCGCACATGGACGTCGACCAACCACCACAGTTGGCCCTTCCTCCGCGGCCAGGCCGCCCCCCGTCCACAGTCCCCCCCGTTCGACCACCCACCACCACATCAGACCCCTCCCCACGACCCTCCAGGGGTCGCTTCGGCCGGGTCATACGGACCCCCCTTAAATTGACCCTGCCGGTGCAGGTCGATTCTGGAGGGGCGTGTGTAGCGGTTACCGCTGGATGTACATAATCGCCTTGCACCGGCCAGAACACTGCCAGACGCGCCTCTCCCGGGCATGCCCGGACTCACTGTTGCTGGGCACGCCCGAACCTCCCGGGCACGCCCGGTCTCGTCTTTCCCGGGCATGCCCGCTCTCGCCTTTCCAGGGCTCGCCCAGAGCGTCCGGGCATGCCCGCTATCGCCTTTCCAGGGCTCGCCCAGAGCGTCCGGGCATGCCCGCTATCGCCTTTCCAGGGCTCGCCCAGAGCGTCCGGGCATGCCCGCTATCGCCTTTCCAGGGCTCGCCCAGAGCGTCCGGCCATGCCCGCTATCGCCTTTCCAGTGCTCGCCCAGAGCGCCCGGGCACGCCCAGCCTCGACTTGCCAGGCCGCAGCCAAACACGCCCGGGCAGGTCCAGACTCGCCTTTCCAAGGCTCGCCCTTGATACCCGGGCATGCCCGGTATAGCTTTTGCCGGGCAAACTTCCCGACATAAATGTGTATACATATTGTTGCCCGAAAAACGGGCTTGTCAGAATACCTGAGCTGTTTTGTTTCAATAAAGCAACTCGGACGAATTCCGTCTTTGGTCGCGTCAATTCTTTCGACTCGCGTTGGAGCGCAGTTCCTTCAATACTCCATTTCAACTCATAACATCAACAATCTTAACAATAATATTAATATACCAGAGTAACTGAATCGATGCTTTTATGAAAGATTCTCAGGAATGCCACCGTTGTGAAAGCCATTACTGGTCCAATGAGGGACGTGATGGCTGTGTACCTATGCCTGAGGAGTTCCTTACCTCCACCGATCCGATTTCCATTGTGCTGTTGTCCTTTGCTCTACTTGGACTGTTACTTGTGCTGGTAATTGGTTTCTTGATTTTTAAGCACAAAGAACTCTCAGCGGTGAAGGCTGCAGGTTTTGGAGTTTATGCTGTATTGCTGATGGCACTGGGTGGGTGCTTCTGCAGCAGTCTGCTGTTTGTTGGAAGGCCTTCTGCAGCTGTCTGCCAGTGGAGAGAAGTAGCAACAACAACGTTTGTTGCGCTCACCATTTCCTGCTTGATGCAAACCACAATAACCTTGCTTATCGCTAATAAAGGTTTGTTTGCATTGCTTTAAAGTGGCGCATCACATTCAAATGTAGGGCTTCTTCGGACAAAGTGCGATTCGATTCATATAGTTCAAGGTCTGACTCACACGGCCTATCCTCGGATAGAAAGTGTGAAAATTCCTTGTAACCGGTACAGTGTTTCTCTCTTTGCTTTTTTCTTCCCCAGGTATCTTGCTTCTCCCTCCTCACTCACTATCATCGAGTTTCCACTCCTCACTTTAAAAAATCCCCCCCAAAATAAAAAGAACAACTATAATTTTCACTCCGTAGTTAATTGTTCCATATCAACCCTTTTGTTCTGCCGCTAAACCTCCTGGTCCTGGTACCTGGTACTAGATGATGGTACATAATTTCTGTGATGATTCCTGTCAGCAGTTTGTATGTACTGTAGTTGGTAGGCATTGTATTGGCCGGTATTTGTGGGGAAGTTGGGTTTCCTCAGTTTATGAGATGAGAAAGGTGTTCCCTTCTATGAGCCACTCATCCACTGCCTTTTCCTTGTGGATCAGGTCGTTAAATGTCCTGGCACAGTGATTGTGAAGAGCATCAAGTTGTTTTCGGCAGAAATTTGGAATTCCATCTGAGCCTGAGCTTTTGAAGTTTTGAATTTTTTGAAGTTGTTTTCTAATTTTCTCTTCATCATCTATCTATAATTCCAGTAATCTCTGTGTGTCTGTGTGTCTGTGTGTGTGTCTGTGTGTTTGTCTGTGACCGCTGTTTCGCGACAACCACGGGTCCGATATACTTGCAACTTGCCAGGTATATTGCTGGGGACCCGAGGATGTGCCTTTTCAACGTTTCATATTAATCGGACAAGTAGTTACGGAGCTATGGCGATTTCTTTACCAAACTCCGCAAGCCGTTCGCTTTGGACCAAACCATTGCATGTAAATAGAGGGGGGGGATTGTCACCGTACTCGCAAGCCGTTCGCTTTGGACCAAACCATTTCATGTAAATAGAGGGGGGGGATTGTCACCGTACTCGCAAGCCGTTCGCTTTGGCCCAAACCATTTCGCACATGGACCAAACCATTTCATGTAAATAGAGGGGGGGGGATATAATTTTAGATATATATATAGTACGGGCATGCCCTAATCTCTGTGTGTCTGTGTGTCTGTGTGTTTGTTTGTTTGTCTGTGACCGCTGTTTCTCGACAACCACGGGTCCGATATACTTGAAACTTGCCAGGTATATTGCTGGGGACCCGAGGATGTGCCTTTTCAAGGTTTCATATTAATCGGAGAAGTAGTTACCGAGCTATGGCGATTTCTTTACCAAACTCCGCAAGCCGTTCGCTTTGGACCAAACCATTTCATGTAAATAGAGGGGGGGGGGGGATTGTCACCGTACTCGCAAGCCGTTCACTTTGGACCAAACCATTTCATGTAAATAGAGGGGGGGGGGATTGTCACCGTACTCGCAAGCCGTTCGCTTTGGACCAAACCATTTCATGTAAATAGAGGGGGGGGGGATTGTCACCGTACTCGCAAGCCGTTCGCTTTGGCTTTGCGAATGGACCAAACCATTTCATGTAAATAGAGGGGGGGGGGATATAATTTTAGATATATATATAGTACGGGCATGCCCTAGTCTATCTATAATTCCAGTAATCTCTGTGTGTGTGTCTGTGTGTTTGTTTGTTTGTCTGTGACCGCTGTTTCTCGACAACCACGGGTCCGATATACTTGAAACTTGCCAGGTATATTGCTGGGGACCTGAGGATGTGCCTTTTCAAGGTTTCATATTAATCGGAGAAGTAGTTACCGAGCTATGGCGATTTATTTACCAACCGTTCGCTTTGGCTTTGCGAATGGACCAAACCATTTCATGTAAATAGAGGGGGGGGGGGTTCTACCGTACTCGCAAGCCGTTCCCTTTGGCTTTGCGAATGGACCAAACCATTTCATGTAAATAGAGGGGGGGGGGGTTCTGTGGTCGTTACTGCTACGTGGTTTCAAAGTTTTTTTTTGTTGTTGTTGTTTGCACGCATGTTTTTTTGCACCCACGTACGGGCACGCCCTAGTCTATCTATAATTCCAGTAATCTCTGTGTGTGTGTCTGTGTGTTTGTCTGTGACCGCTGTTTCTCGACAACCACGGGTCCGATATACTTGAAACTTGCCAGGTATATTGCTGGGGACCTGAGGATGTGCCTTTTCAAGGTTTCATATTAATCGGAGAAGTAGTTACCGAGCTATGGCGATTTATTTACCAAACTCCGCAAGCCGTTCGCTTTGGCTTTGCGAATGGACCAAACCATTTCATGTAAATAGAGGGGGGGGGGGATTGTCACCGTACTCGCAAGCCGTTCGCTTTGGCTTTGCGAATGGACCAAACCATTTCATGTAAATAGAGGGGGGGGATATAATTTTAGATATATATATAGTACGGGCACGCCCTAGTCTATCTATAATTCCAGTAATCTCTGTGTGTATGTGTGTGTGTCTGTGTGTGTGTGTGTGTGTGTGTGTGTTTGTCTGTGACCGCTGTTTCTCGACAACCACGGGTCCGATCTAATTGAAACTTGCCAGATATATTGCTGGGGACCCGAGGATGTGCCTTTTCAAGGTTTGAAATTAATCGGACAAGTGGTTCCCAAGGTATGGTCACCGTACTCGCAAGCCGTTCGCTTTGGCTTTGCGAATGGACCAAACCATTTCATGTAAATAGAGGGGGGGGGGGTTCTGTGGTCGTTACTGCCACGTGGTTTCAAAGTTGCCAATGGACCAAACCATTTCATGTAAATAGAGGGGGGGGGTTCTGTGGTCGTTACTGCCACGTGGTTTCAAAGTTTTTTTTTGTTGTTGTTGTTTGCACGCATGTTTTTTTGCACGCACGTACGGGCAAGCACGTACGGGCAAGCACGTACGTGCGGGCACGCCCCAGTTATAATCAATGGGGGCATTTCCTCAAGGTGTTGCTTCTTCTTTTCCAAATTTAGGATCCATTCTGCTTTCTTGGTATGTTATTTTCAATCTTCATAAATTAATTTCCAGAATTTTCCAGCTCTTCTTTTTCAGGGGGAGTTGACACATTCTGCTTTTTTTTTTGCCCAATTCACAGTAAAATCTCTTTGCACACTAAAAATTTCAATTCACAATAAAAACTTTCAAACATGTTATGTTTTCTCCTGCTGTTTCCGTCTTCATCGTTTTTTTTTTGTTTTTTTTGCTTCCTTGCTATCATTTCTATTTTGAGTTTGTTTTCAGCACCCAACCAACCACTCGAGGTCTTTGTCTTCGATTTTGTGTTTGTGTTTTA
Source organism: Myxine glutinosa (assembly GCF_964187855.1). NCBI lineage: Eukaryota > Metazoa > Chordata > Myxini > Myxiniformes > Myxinidae > Myxine > Myxine glutinosa. Next base: position 174,222,390 of record NC_136263.1, on the reverse strand, counting down.
TTCTTTCGATTCTCTTTTTTAGTTTGGGTGTCTGTTTCTTTTCCTGAATAAGTATTCGTCCGACTTCCTTCTGCAGTTGCTCCCTTTGGGTCTCTAATTTCTGTCTCCAAGATGGAATTTAGTTTCTATTTGTAGGGCCTGGTTTTTTCTTCTTCTGGTGTTGTTTGCCCGTTACTTTTTCTTTAATGATTAGTGCCACTGCGAAACCACACGACATTGATTTCCTTCAAGGTGGATGATTTTTAATACCATTTTTCTAATTGAATAGTTGATTTGCCTCACACAGATTTTTGTCCATTTATTGTTTTCTATGCGATGCGGTTTTGGTCTTTCTCCGAGTTTTATCAATTCCATCTCTTCTATTTTGTAGGCTAACTCTTTTGTAGGTTAACTTTTGCAATAAATGTTCGTTTTCCATTAATCGTACAACACTTTCTAGAATCCAAACTCACCCCTCCCCTCCAAATCTTCCCCATCACCCATCCCTTTCAAATCTCCCCCCTTGCCCCTTCCCTCCTAAACTCCCCCCACACCCCTCCCCTCCTAGACTCCCCCTCGCGCCTCCCCTCTGAAAATCCCCCCTCACGCCTCCCCTCTGAAAATCCCCCCTCACCCCTCCCCTCCAAATCTCCCCCATCTCGCATCCCTTTAAAATCCCCCCTTGCCCCTTCCCTCCAAAACTCCCCCCTAACCCCTCCCCTCTGAAAATCCCCCCTCTCCCCTCCCCTTCAAATCTCCCCACCCTCATTTTTTCTCCATTTCCACCCTCTCACCCCTCCTCCTCCAAGCATCCTCCCCGCTTCTTCCCCCTTCCAACTCTCACCTCCATCTCCCCCAACCTTCTGCCTCGCTCTGACCCCCCCCCCCCCTCAAATAACACCTCACTGGCCTCACCCAATCACCATCAAACCTTTTGTCCACCCCATCCTTCCCTTTCTCCGAGCTATTCTGAAATCTCTGACACACTTTCAACAGCTCTCCCTACCTCTTCCTCCTCTTCCACATCTTACCCTACCCTCCCCCCCCCCCCCCCTGTTCTGTAGCTGATGCTCCCCATTCCTCTTCATTCACGGTATGGACCTCAAACATCTGGGGCCTTCGATCAAACTTGACTGATCTCTCCATACAGGTTGCTTCTGACAAACCAGACTTGATCTGCTTAACAGAAACTTTCCTCCTTCATGATATCTCTGATTCCTTAATATCTCTCCTGGGTTACTCCCTCCTCCGGTATGATAGACCTGAGCCTCGTCCTGGAGGTGGGGTTGCTATCTTTATCAAAAACTATCTTCCTCACACGCCCTGCACTGCCCTCTCTCCACCTCACCCCCAGGAATACCTCTGGCTACGGCTTCCCCTTCGCTCCCACCTTTTGTTCATATGTGTGTTATACCGTCCACCAAACAGTGATGACTCCATCTACATCTTGCTGTCTGATAATATGGACCATCTTCTATCGACTCATCCCAACTCTCTCTTCCTCATATGTGGTGATTTCAATTGTCACCATGCAAGTTGGCTGGGTGTGGGTACCTCTCTCACCAGCCATGGCTCCTCAGCAAAGGACTTCTGCGACTCACTGGGACTGACACAATCTGTCAATTTCCCGACCCAGATCTCAGTCAACGGAGCATCTTCTCTTCTAGACTTGGTTATGACAAACTTCCCTGCAAAGATCTGCTGCTCTTCTTCTGCTCCTATCGGCTCATCTGATCATGTGCTTGTTGAAGTGGACATCTTTCTGACCATTCTCAGAGAGCCTCCTCAGTGTCAACGAGTCTGGCATTTCACTCAGGCCAACAGGCACGGCCTTCAAGCAGCCATCAATCATCTGCACTGGTCTCCCATCTTGACCGCCTCTGACATCAACTCATCCTGGGAATTCTTCCAAAGTAAATTGCTCTCTCTCATGCACAGATTTATCCCATCTCATCTTCAGTTGTCATACCCTTCCTCCCGTCCATGGTACACGGAATCTTGTGGTGAGGCTGTTGCCCAGAAACAACTTGCCTTCGCCTCCTATAAAGCAAATCCAACGGAAGGAAATCTCATTTCCTTTTACAAAGCCCGAAACAAGTGTGTGTTCACCCTCAGGAGAGCCAGGAAACAATATCTCTCCACTCTCAAGACCAAACTCTCAAATCTATCTCCCTCTTCCAAATCCTGGTGGCGTCTGGTCAAATCTGTTTCTGGTGTTTGTTCCCCCTCCATCCCCTCCCTTACCTCAAATGGCTACACAACTGACTCCGCACGTGAAAAAGCTGAATGACTCAACTCTGTGTTTGCCTCTAAATCTTGTGTCCGAAACCCATCCCTCTCTGTACTCACCGTACCCAGTCGTACCCAGCTGCTCCTGGACTCTGTGTCCTTTCCTCCTGGCAAGGTGGAAAAGTTTCTTTCAACCCTCGACTCCGATTCTGCAACTGCACCTGACAGCATCAGCCCACCTGTTCCTGTTAAAATCCTGTTCTGCCGCTCTTTCACTCCCTCTCTCTGTTCTCTTCACCCTCTCTTTTGCTCAAGGTCATCTGCCATCAGCTTGGAAATCATCCAACATCACCACTTTACACAAAAAATGTGCAAAAACAGATCCTTACAACTGCAGACCAATCAGCCTTTTCCCAATTATCAGCAAAGTCATGGAATCCATCATTGCTTTGGATATGAAAACTTTCTTCTTCTGCAATGGCTTGATATCTGATCATCAATTTGGTTTCAGACCAGGTCACTCTACTCTGGACATGCTGCTTCTGCAGTCTCAACAATGGATGGAGGACCTCAATGCCAAACAGGAAATTAGAGCTGTCTCCCTTGACATATCACGCGCCTTACATATCACGTGCCTTCGATTCGGTCTGGCACACTGCTCTGCTCACAAAACTCTCCTCCTATGGTATCCATGGAAATCTCCACGCATGGCTGGCGGACTTCCTCTCGAGTCGTACTCAACATGTGGCCCTGAATGGGTTTCTCTCATCTCCCCTTCCTGTTCAGGCTGGAGTTCCCCAAGGCAGTGTTCTGGGCCCTGTGCTTTTTCTGGTCTTCATCAATGATCTCTCTGACACTCTTGAAAATCATCTCTATCTCTTTGCTGATGACTCCACTCTCTGCCGCTCCATTCCTCATCCCTCAGATCGGCAGTCGGCAACCTCCTCACTCTCTGCAGACCTGGACAAAATCACAGACTGGTCAAACAAGTGGAACATGTCTTTCAATCCTGACAAATCTCACACTCTTACTATGTCTCTCTGAAAAGACCGACTGGACAACCCTCCCATGCACTTTCTGAATAATCCTCTCCAAGAAGTTCTGTCACTCAAGCTTTTGGGTCTCACATGAGCATGTGCCATACCATGCCATATCTGCCATGACCTTTCCTGGGAAAACCACATTTCAAATCTGGCCTCCAAATCCAGTCGCCGACTGGGTATCCTCCATCGTGCGAAGTCCTTCCTTGGCACACCTGAGCTCCTCACCACATACAAGGCTTTCATCCGCAGCTCTATGGAATACTGTTCTCCCCTCTGGCCCGGTGCTCCTGCCTCTCACCTAGCTGGGCCTCACGCTGTTGAAACTAAAGTTTTCAGAATCATTGGAATCTCCCGTGATGAAGCTAACTCTGAGGGCCTTTCGCTTACTCACCGCAGGCAGATTGGTGGTCTTTCTGTCTTCTACCGCCGACTCCTCTCCGGCCTTGCTCCCCCTGCTCTCTCTGGGCTCTGTCCCACAAATATTCCTACAGGTCGCACAAGATCTGCCTGCAACCCTCTTATTGTTAAACTGCCAAAATCAAGACTCTCTGCTCACCTTCACTTCTTCATTCCTCTTTTCTCTCGCCTCTAGAACAAACTCACTCACTCTCTTCAATCCCACTCCTCCCTCCAGGTCTTTAAAACAGCTGTTCACCACCATCTTTTCGCCCATCCAAAACCTTGATCTTTTCTACCCCCATTTCACCCTATATCCACTTTTTTGAAATACCAACTTCTTTCCTGGACGTCCTTGCAGGGTCCTTGTGTTTTATACTTCTCCCAACCCCCACCCCCTTCTCACGCCTACTCCCCCCAAGCCATCTCTCTCCCACAGATCTCCCGATGTCCCTGCTCTCAAATGTTGTGTTTGTGTGCCTCCCCTTCTTTCCCCATCTTATCTACCGCTCCCCTTATTATATACTTTGTGTCTCTCTTTGATTTTTTTGTGTGATAAATGTTAGCTCTTTCACGAGCCTCGATTCTGTATACAAAAAAAAAAAACTCTTCTTCCAGTCCATGCTGCACCATCCTCCTCTCCCTCATTCTGCTACTCTCCCTTGTCTTTCTTCCCTTCACCATCTGCATTGTCCACTCTTTTCTCCTTCATTTGTGCCTGGGTCACCTGGTCCTTATCTCTAAACCGGTCTTGCCACTCTTTCAGGGGGATACCGTCATTCTTTCCTTTTGCCACACGATTTGGACTGGCTCTATGTTGGGGTTTGGTCCCCCGTCGTGTGTGTGTGTGTGTGTGTGTGTGTGTGTGTGTGTGTCTGTGTGTGTGTCTGTGTGTGTGTGTGTGTGTGTGTGTGTGTGTGTGTGTGTGTGTGTGTGTGTGTGTGTGTGTGTGTGTGTGTGTGTGTGTTACCATCCATCGGTATGTTCTCCCCAGTATGCATGCATTTTCCAGGGGTCTCCACCATCTTGTTCTTCTGTTCTGATTAGTTATTGCACTTCCACATTCCTGCTCGGCTTGGATGCTTCAACCTATTGACATCTGTAGTCGGGTGGCCAATTTTCATATAGTATTTTTTATATATATCGCACACCCTCCCATTTTAGGGGGTTATAGGAAAAAATAACACAGTAAAAATGTTAGGGCAATCGAATAAGAAAAAGCGCTCTCCCAGAACCCTCTAAAAGTACTCTGTGTGACAGCATTCGGTGAAATTTCTGATGTTTGATGATGATGACGATGATGATGGTGATGATGATGTCTGATGGTGTTGATGCAGTTTTTGATGGACCAGCGTGGCCCCCGACAGATGGCAATGACGACAGAGGACATGAACTATCGGCATGCTGCTGCCAAGTATGTGAAGCACAAGCAGGATGAGGAACGCCTTCACCACCGACAGCAGGCGGAGTCAACTCCAGCAGCTGCAGTAGCTCTCTCTTCAGAGAACTCATCATCAGATGTTGACGATCCTGCCAATGATCAACCATCTTAAGTATGGCTAGACATCACAACACCAAAACATCAGTTATCCGAGCAAGCACTGCCCAAGTCCAAGCGCTGCATTATTGATGACCCACTCTTCAATGCAGCACTGGATCGGACCCGGACATCAACTCGTCAGGCAATGATGATTGTCACTCCTGCTCTTACTGCAGCAGGAGTTGATGTCAATCGGTTGTCACTGTCACGGACCTCTCTCATGCAAGCTCGCAATGACTCACGCAAAACACTTGCAGCAACAGTACGACAGAACTTCCAACCAACAGTTCCACTTGTTGCGCATTTTGACAGCAAACTGCTGGCACATCTGGATGGAACCAAGCATGACTCTTTGGCAATTGTTGTATTTGGCTTGGATGTTGAGAAACTACTTGGCATCCCCATGCGGTCAGTTTGAACTGGAGCTCTCATGGGTCAAAAGGTGGTTGAGTTTGTGTGTGAATGGACTGGTGTTGAGGAGCATCTGGCAGCCCTTTGTTTTGACACGACAGCAAGCAACACCGGAATTCATACAGGAGCTATCACTGTTGTGCAGCACTCGTTCAATCGACGGCTGCTCTTTCTCGCATGCCGTCACCATATGTTTGAGATATATGCAGCCACTGTGTTCGATACTTTGTTTACCTCAAAGGGACGAGAGATTGAGCTTTTTCGTCAACTCAAGTCACAGTGGGATGTTATCGACAAGTCGAAGTTTGATGCTCTTGATAGTGACGAGGCTGGTGCAGGTAGTTTGAGTGCATCAGAGAAAGCATGGCTGGAATCTCGCCGTACTCTTGTTGTCCATAACCTTCAACAACACCTGGAGACAGTCCATCCTCGTGAAGACTACCTATAGTTCGCGAGACTCACACTTTGGCTCCTGGGAGAGGATATGGACATTGGTACAGGATTTTGTTCTCCTGGTGCTTATCACTGCGAGAGATGGATGGCAAAAGGGATTTATTGTCTTAAAATCTTTGGATTTCGCCATCAATTCCACATGAGCAAGCGCGAGATGGACTCATTGCGACGAATTTGTTTGTTTGTTAGTACAATCTATACAAGCTTCTGGTTTGCAGCACCTTTGGCGACAGCTGCTCCTCCAAATGACTTGTTAATGCTACAGCTGATCGAAGATTACCAACAAGTTGACAGCAAAATTGCCAAAGTCGCAGAAAATAAAATGCAGCTGCACTTGTGGTACCTAAGTGAGGACTTTGTAGCACTGCCTTTGTTCAGCAATGACAGCACTGATGAAGATAAGGGGGCTATCGTCAATGCTCTGCAGAGAGATCCACTCCCAGAAGATGTTCGACGTTTGGCTCCAACAAGATCCCTGAGTTCTGGAACCTTTCCGTGGCGCAGTTTGTCACACAGCGCTCGCTCAACCTCTTTGAGTCACTTCAGTTGTCACAGGAGTTCCTGACGGCTGCAGTAGACACATGGTTTGAGCGTGATGACTACATTGCAGCGTGCAAGACTGTTCGTGCGCTGAAGGTGGTGAACAACTGTGCAGAACATGCAGTCAAATTGGCTACTGACTTTAATGAAGTCCTTACCAACAATGACCAGCAGCGCCAGCTCCTCTACCAGGTTGTTGAGCATCACCGGAAGCTTCTGCCAACCAGTGCCACTAAAAATCAACTGGTCAGGAGCACCAAGTAACACTGATAGCCTGAGATTTTGTTTTTAAACACTGTTTTTGTTTTTGTTTGGGTTAACAGAATGCAGTTTCACATTCACAATTATTTAAATAAAGTGTGTTTGATTTTGGACTCGATGATGTTGTTCATGGGGGACTTTGGGGGCCATTTGTGGGTCAATTGGGATGATGTGTTTTTTATTATATGAAAGGACTTATTAGATCAAGCTAAAATTTGGGTCCACATGGAGGCTGGTGTCGATTTGAAAAGAATTGGTCCAGAGAGAAAAAAGTTATGGACACCAGAAATATCAACGAATCCGGTCTTGCAGAGTACTTTTAGAGGGTTGTGGGAGACCACTTACTCTTGTTGGATTGCCCTAAGAGTCTATCACTAGCCTATTTTTTTCCTCTCTGCTCTCCTCTAAAGTCTAAAGGACACAACATCTGCTGTCAATTTGAGGCGGTCATTTTCACCAACCTCAGCTACCACAACAAGAGACGTTCTTTCCAATATTACATCAAATCTTCCTCTTGCTTCTGTAGCCACTGTTACTGAATGAATGAATGAATGATCGTTTTAAGGCCATTCTTCCCCGCTAGAGCGGGGGTTAGCCTTGCGGGCCCCATGACAATCATGGTTCCCTGTTTGAGGCAATGTTTTTATGGCCGGATGCCCTTCCTGACGCCACGTTACTGTTTAATGGTATTTCCACACACAGTTTGTCCAAGAAGAACTATCCAAGCCTTTTGGCCTCTGAGTTGCTTGGTTATTGGAGTCAATTATATCAGTGCTTGGGGAGATGGTGCCCATCTGGGAATGGCCCTTTTGAGGATATGCTGTGCTTTTTTAAGAGCGTGACTTACTCCTCAGTCACATTTGCTCTACGGCTAGGATACGGTGGCCATACCACCCCTAAATTGACAGAAACGTGCGGTGGCCGCAGAGTTTCTGAGGTGGCCTCAGGGTGGCCCTAGGGCGTATGGCTATCTTTTACAGGCCGTAGGGGTCGCCGTGGAATTATAGCGTGGTTATAACTTTTTTCGTTTCTAGGGTGGCCGTAGCAATTCGACAAGCCATAGCCATGACGATATGAGATATGATATACATATGAAACAGAACTGGTATATATACCCACTCGTTACCGTCCGTCTGGCCGCACGTTCGCCTTAGGGCCCCCCTGCGGTCGCCTTGCGGGCACCTTGAGGCTACCTTGCGTCTGCCTTGAAAATTATATGGCCACCGCAGGGACGCCCTAAGGTCACTGTGCGACATCAAATCAAAGACCGTACGGCACCCCCACGTTTTCGGTCTCCACAATTTCTAAATACCCCGTGCGGCTACCCGAAAAATAAAAACATATGTGACTGCTACATTGTGTGACCGTGGAAATACTGCGGCCGCCCTATAATTGCTAGTGGCCGTAGATTTTTTAGACCCTACGACCGCCGAGCCAAATGTGACTGAAGCATTAGTCATCCCACCCCTGTGCGGCGTGCGCCATCTCAACACCCAGGCAGGTAGTATTCTTCACTCAAATTGCATGTGTAATTTTATATAATGTCAGGCTCGTTCAGAAATGCTTTGACTACTGCTTTGAAATTTTTTCCACTCTTAGTTATTGATGGACCATAATCTTTGATGCTTTTTGTGGTGTAGCCCGGAGGGCAAACCCGTCTGGAACAACGTTTGTCTGTCCGTGCAGTGTTTGTATGTATCTATGTATGCCCCTTTCACCAGCATTTTATGGGTTTATTCCCTTTAAAATTCGTTTTCTCTGTAACCGTTGATCCGATTGGCACACAATTTTCACCATAGGAGTGCCTCCTCTTGTAGATTAAAAAAATTATCATGACGTCATCGGTCACGTAGTGAGGGTGCCATCTTGGAAAAACCAAAAAACTTTGCACCTCTATATATACAAAACCCGCTGCATGGAAAAATTGAAAGATGGCTCATTGTAAAGTACTCCTCATGGGGAATAGCATATGCTTATAATGATGTCGTAGGTGCCTTTATTATGACGTCATAAATAGAAAAGTAGAATACTTGATCTGATCAGTATGAAAGTTATTGAGCAAGATGTAGAGATAAATTGGTCAAGAAAATATTTTTTTATGAGGTTATCGCTCACATGGTTCGGCAGCCATATTTTTATGGTGTAGCCTGTGGGGCAATGCTGTCTGGAACAGTGATTGTCTGTCTGTCGTGTGCATGTATGTAGGTCCCTCACAAACCTCCACCAATCAGAGCTGAGGATTTGGTCATATGCAAGGTGGACAGCAGATCCTCCACTCAGCAGAACCAAGCCGGCTACGCCGTTGTTAGACTTTCGCCCTTGTTTGTCGTGACAATCTCCCTTTGTGTCAAAGTTTCAATTTATGTGAGACAAAACACAAATTGAAATGCTAAGTATTGTTAACCATGCCTAAAAACAAGGTCAAAGCTCCGATTAATGATGTTGATATGTTTCCAAGCAGAAACCACACCCTTTTATGGATTACTCAAGTGCATCAAGTATTGGCAAAATATGGCGTGGATCATTGTGTTTTTTTGTCCTCACATGGCCTTATCTATGGCATGGGGGTTATCTGGTCGCAGTTCACCTCACAGTAATTTGCTGTATCGACCTGGCACCATCATTGTTGAATGCTCAGGAACATTGTCAATCTGGGCTGTGTGTTCCCTTACCTACCTGGGGTTTATCAAAATTTGTTGTTTATCCTTAGCCATCAAGGCTCACAAATGTGTAACATCACAAGATGAGGCAAAGCTGGTTACTTTCAGTATGCTCATCTGCTTCTTGATTGTCTTTGCCTTTGTTCCAGCATACATCACAACATACGGTCGCTTTGCTGTCGTCACAGAAATGTTTGCTATCATTGCAATTGGCTATGGGATTATTGGGTGCATTTTTGTTCCCAAATGTTACACTTCCTTGAAGGCTAAATCATCTTGAACTCTGCATGATAATTGATAGAATTTTCATAATATTTGCTCACAGTTATTGCAGTATCAGCAATAAATCTTTTTTCTTTTAATCATCATATTTCACATTCTGCTTTACAGTATTTGCAGGAAGTTGTTTCATTATAAGCTCATCTATGACGAAGTCGAGATGTGCTGTTGCAGCCATAAAGATGTCCTTCAGTCATTCAGACAGTGGGTCCATTAACAATTTTTGTTTTTCCCCTCTTCCTTCAATGCGGCTCAAAGGATCGTTTTGAAACTCGAATCGTTTCAAAACTCGGCCTGCTGATTCATGATGCTGATGCACAAAAACTAGTGGAGCACTACTTTAAAATTTCCATTCAGGTTATGAAATAATTATCTAATTAACTAAAAAATTAACGACCTTAAATTCATTGTGAAGTGTCTAAGCTAAGTGTCTAAGCCTGTTATTTTCGCATCATACTGGTTGGTGGCCTCTGTGTATTCTTCTGCCTCCTTTTTGGTCTTGCACCCACTGCCCTCTCTTGCATCTGACCCGGCCAGGTTCCTGCAGTCTGCACATGGTCTACCAGTAACCCTCTTCTTGTTAAACTTCCAAAATCCAGGCTTATTGCACACCTCCATTCATTTGTTCCTTTTTTCTCTCGTGTGTGGAACCAACTTCCCCAGTATGTTCAGTCACATTCTTCCATCCAGAGATTCAAGACAACAGTTCGCCACTACCTCAGATCATCCTCCATCCATTCTCATGATGTCTTCTTACACCATGACATCACTCATGGTCCCTCTTCTTGCTTTGTTTTATTCAGCCTGTGTGCAGCTTGTTCACCCCCATGTTTCCATCTTACCCTCCCCTTGATTTTCTTCCCCTGATCTCACTCTCACCTCTACTTTGCTGGTGACGTTTCCCCCGATCCATTTTGTTCCCTTCCATTGTGCTCTCACTCTTCCATGAGCCTCGATCATGCAAACACAACAGTGCTCTATTTTCCTCCAATTCCCCCCCTCCTCACCCCATCCTTTGAAGTGTCCCTACTGTGTGGAGTGGTTGTTGAGGGGACCGATTCCACCTGACACTACATACTGGATGCTCCATGACCAGTGGCACATTTGTATGAAAATCCAATGACAAATTGTTTTGCCACGCATGAAGCAGCCTGCATGAAGTTGCTCGGCCAGGTTGCGCGCCCAATCAAATTCCAAAACTTAGAGCAGTTGTGGAAGAATGGATGATTGGCATGTCTGATAGAGAAAGAGAAAGAGAGAGATAGAGAGACAGAGATAGAGAGATAGAGACATAGAGAGATAGAGAGACAGAGAGATAGAGAGATAGAGAGATAGAGAAAGAAAGGAGAGCGGTGGGCATCAGCTCCATATTGCAACAGGCGTGAGAGCAGATCGGTTCCATGACAGATCAAGATAAAGCCATTAGCTCCATGCTGGAAAGTTGTGGAGTTACGGAGTTGTGGAGTTTGAATGCACCACCATGAAAAATAGTTCAAGCCTGGGCCATGCAATGAACTCATCACCAATGAATGAGAGTTTAAGGCCCGTTGACACGATCACATTGGGACCACTGCAAACTGTGCCACGATGAGGGCAGTTCAAAAGCTCACAGCATCATTCTTTTTCTGTTTTCCTTTTTGCATGTCTTTCTATCCTCCTGTGTGTATCTGGTCTTATCAAGGCTTAGTTTTAAGTCAGCGAATCCGTTTGTGTTTTTGAGATAAGCACTTGTACCTTCACCGTCACAGTCATACTACAGAACTGAGGACGACTTTAAAATGATCAATACAATGGCGTTTCTTGAGTTCAACGGCATTAGACAGAGCTTGGAACAGTGCTATTTATCAAAATGGAAGCGTCAAAGCGTTCACCGTGTCATGTGTGTGGAGGCTTCTTTGAAGCGAGGTTCATCAAGAAGCAATGTTGTACCAACTGTGGGGGTAGTGGATCAGCAATTGGGCACAATCAGCAAGGGAATGAACAAACAGGATAAGAAGAGACAGAAGGGGAGGAATCACGAAAACCAGTCAGTAAGAGGGATGGGTTAGGAAGGGTTATTGGGGGTAATAAAGACAATAGGTCAGGATGGAGGATAACATGTGATGGTGGTACACTGCCTGCTTGAAGCTCTGGGAGGAAGAATGGTAAATAATGGCCGATGGAAGAAGGTTGATTCATAAATTGGATAAGCGAGGAACAAAAGGAGTGGAGGCTTGTAATCAGCGTGTATTTTAGAAGTTTAACCAAGCGGGTTAGAGGAACAACACATACATCCTGGTTTTGCTGGGGAGAGTCTGAGGACTGAGAGAGCAGAAGGTGAAGGAGGGGAAGCAATACTGGAGAAGAAAAGGTTTAAAGAAAAAAAACAGCGACCACTAACCTTGCAATCTGAAACCAACAGATCTTGTGATTTATGCTTTCGATTGTTGTGCAGATTTTCCAATTCATCCTGGAAGATTCCAATCATGTTGAGGGTTTTAGATTCCTTAGAATACCGGGGATACAGATATTATGCTGGGACACCAGCCCCTAGGGGAGAGCTGTACTCCACTGAGCTGCGGATAAAGGCGTGAAGAATGTGAGAAGTTATGATTTTCCAGGGCAAGACTTGGATCGATGGAGGATGCCCAGTCTTTCGCTGGATTTCAGGACCATCTTTGCTATGTCACTGGCCCAGGAAGAATCATTGCTGATGGTGAGACCTTGATCTTCAAGAGAGTGAACCTCTTCCAGTGGCAGACCATGGATATACAGTCACGTGAAAAAGTAAGTACACCCCATGTAAAATTTTGACTTTTTCAACATATTTCAACATACAACTATTTGATCTTCATTTCAACAATATCGATAGATAAAGGTGATATAATATAACAAATATCACGAAACATTTACATTTTGTAGTCCATTGTATAATTTAAATAAACATAAATGCAAATTTCACATGTGGAAAAGTAAGTACACCCCTACATTTATCACTACTTCAAATACCTAAAATTAGAATCTGGTGCACCAGCTCAGGTGCAAATGATTAGAACATCGTTGGAGAGGATCTTGGAGGAACCTGTCTTATTTAAACCTCAGACATTTAGTTTGGTTTGCTCTTTGTTGTTGAAGTGTGCGGCGTCACCATGCCTAGATCAAAAGAGCTCTCTGAGGCCTTCAGAAAGAAGGTTATAGATGCCTCCGAGTCTGGGAAGGGGTTTAAAAAGATCTCCAAACAATTTGAAATCAATCATTCCACTGTCCGGAAGATCATCTACAAGTGGAGAAGATTCCAAACAACTGCCAACTTGTTCAGGCCAGGCTGCCCCAGCAAGTTCAGCCCGAGAGCAGACAGGAAGATGCTGAAAGAAGTCTCTAAGAACCCCAGAATGTCATCAAGGGACCTACAGGTAGCTCTTGCCACTGTTGATGGCAAAGTGCACGAGTCTACCATTAGAAAGAGGCTGCACAAATTTGATCTACATGGGAGGTGTGCCAGGAGGAAACCTTTGCTGTCCAGAAAGAACATCAGGGCAAGACTGAAGTTTGCCAATGAACACCTCGGCAAAGACCAGCACTTCTGGAACAATGTGCTCTGGACAGATGAGTCAAAGGTAGAGGTATTTGGCCACAGTACCAGAAGACATGTTTGGCGAAAACCAAAGACAGCATTTGGCCACAAGAACATGATACCAACTGTAAAGCATGGTGGTGGAAATATTATGGTTTGGGGCAGCTTTGCTGCATCAGGGCCTGGGCAGCTCACCATCATAGAATCCACTATGAATTCTTCATTGTACCAGAGGGTGCTTGAGGATAATGTGAGGCCATCTGTCAGAAAGTTGAAGCTCAACCGAAGGTGGACCTTGCAACATGACAATGACCCTAAACATACCAGTAAATCCACCAAGGAATGGCTGAAAAGAAAGAAATGGAGAGTTCTGGAATGGCCAAGTCAAAGCCCGGATCAAAATCCCATCGAGATGTTGTGGGGGGATTTGAAACGAGCTGTGCATTGCTGTGCAACAATTTTTTGTTGAATAAATTATTGCAAAGTCAATCTTTCATTGTTTTTTGTTCAATTAGATCACCTTTATCTGTAGATACTGTTTAAATGAAGATCAAATATTGATATGTCCCCATACGTTAAAAAGATTTAAAAAACATTTCATGGGGTGTACTTACTTTTTCCACATGCAAAATTTGCATTTATGTTTATTTAAATTATACAATGGACCACATTATACTCCGGGGCCTTCGCTCAAACCTGCTTGATCTCTCCATTCAGGTTGCTTCTGACAATCCAGACTTGATCTGCTCAACAGAAACTTTCCTCTTTCAAGACGTCTCTGATTCCTTAATATCTCTTCCTGGTTACTCCCTCCTCCGGTATGATAGACCTGAGCCTCGTCCTGGTGGTGGGGTGGCTATCTTTATCAAAAACTCTCTTCCTCACTCTCCTTGCACTGCCGTCTCTCCACCCCACCCCCAGGAGTACCTCTGGCTACGGCTTCCTCTCCGCTCCCACCTTTTGTTCATGTGTGTTCTGTACCGTCCTCCAAACAGTGATGACTCCATTTACATTTCGCTGTCTGACAACATGGACCAACTTCTATCAACTCATCCAAACTCTCTCTTCCTCATATGTGGCGACTTCAACTGTCATCATGCCAGCTGGCTGGGTGTGGGTTCATCTCTCACCAGCCATGGCACCTCAGCAAAGGACTTCTGCGACTCATTGGGACTGACACAATCTGTCAATTTCCCGACCTGGATCTCAGTCAATGGAGGATCTTCTCTTTTGGACTTGGTTATGATGAACTTCCGTGCAAATGTATGCTGCTCTTCTTCTGCTCCAATCGGTTCTTCTGATCATGTGCTTGTTAAAGTGGACATCTCTCTGGCCATTCTCAGAGAGCCTCCTCAGCGCCGACGAGTCTGGCATTTCACTCAGGCCGACTGGCATGGGCTGCAAGCAGCCATCAATCATCTGGACTGGTCTCCCATCTCTACTGCCTCTGACATCAATTCTTCCTGGGAATTCTTCCAAAGCAAACTACTCTCTCTCATGCACAGATTTATCCCATCTCGTCTTCAGTTGTCTTACCCTTCCTCCCATCCATGGTACACTGAATCTTATGGTGAGGCAGTTGCCCTGAAACAACTTGCCTTTGCCTCTTGGAAGGCAAATCCAACTGAAGGCAATCTCAGTTCCTTCCACCAAGCTTGGAACAAGTGTGTGTCTACCCTCAGGAGTGCCAGGAAGCACTATCTCTCCACACTCAAGATTGAACTCTCAAACCTGTCTCTTTCCTCCAAATCCTGGTGGCGCCTGGTCAAATCTGTTTCTGGAGTTTGTTCCCCCTCCATCCCCTCCCTTACCTCAAATGGCTACACAGTTGACACCGCACGTGACAAAGCCGAATGCCTCAACTCTGTGTTTGCCTCAAAATCTTGTATCCCAAACCCATCTCTCTCTGTTCCCACCTTTCCCAGTCGAACCCAACTGCTCCTGGACTCTGTGTCCTTCTCTCCTGACAAGGTGGAGAAGTTTTTGTCAAACCTCGACTCTGATTCTGCAACTGGACCAGACGGCATCAGCCCACGGGTCCTAAAATCCTGCTCTGTCGCTCTATCTCACCCTCTCTCTGTTCTTTTCACCCTCTCTTTTGCTCAAGGTCATCTGCCAGCATCTTGGAAATCAGCAAACATTACTGCATCACACAAAAAGGTGCAAAAACAGATCCTTGCAACTACAGACCAATCAGCCTGCTTCCAATTATTATCAGCAAAGTCATGGAATCCATCATTGCTTCGGATATCAAATCCTTCCTCTTCTACAATGGCTTGATCTCTGATCATCAATTTGGATTCAGACCAAGTCTTTCTACTCTGGACATGTTGCTTCTTCTGTCTCAACAATGGATGGAGGTCCTCAATGCCAAACAGGAAATCAGAGCTGTCTCACTTGACATATCACATGCCTTCGATACGGGCTGGCACCCAGCTCTGCTCACCAAACTCTCCTCCTATGATATCCATGGAAATCTCCACTCATGGCTTGCGGACTTCCTCTCTGGTCGTCGGCAACGTGTGGCCCTGAATGGATTTCTCTCATCTCCCCATCCTGTTCTGGCTGGAGTTCCCCAAGGTAGTGTTCTGGGCCCTGTGCTATTTCTGGTCTTCATCAATGATCTCTCCGACTCTCTGGAAAATCCTCTCTATCTCTTTGCTGATGACTCCACTATCTGCCGCTCCATTCCTCATCCCTCAGATCGGCAGTATGCAGCCTCCTCACTCTCTGCAGACCTGGACAAAATCACAGACTGGTCAAACAAGTGGAACATGTCTTTCAATCCTGACAATCTCACACTCTTACAATGTCTCTCCGAAAAGACCGACTGGAAAACCCTCCCATCTACTTTCTGAACAATCCTCTCCAAGAAGTTATGTCGCTCAAGCTTTTGGGTCTCACTATCTGCCATGATCTTTCTTGGGAAAACCACATTTCCAAGCTGGCCTCCAAAGCCAGTCGCCGACTGGGCATCCTCCGTCGTGCGAAGTCCTTACTTGGCACACCTGAGCTCCTCACCACATAGAAGGCTTTCATCCGCAGCTCAATGGAATACGGTTCCCCCCTCTGAGCTGGTGCTCCTGCCTCACATCTAGCTCGGCTTCACGCTGTTGAAACCAAAGCTTTCAGAATCATTGGAATCTCCAGAGATGAAGTTAACTCCGAGGGCCTTTCACTCATTCACCGCAGGCAGGTTGGTGGTCTTTCTGTCTTCTACCGACCCCTCTCCGGCCTTGCTCCCCCATCTCTCTCTGTGCTCTGTACCCCCCAATATTCCTTCAGGTCGCACAATATCTGCCTGCAACCCTCTTATGGTTAAACTGCCAAAATCTAGGCTCTCTGCTCACCTTCACTCTTTCATTCCCCTTTTCTCCCGCCTCTGGAACAAACTCCCCCACTCCCTTCAATCCCACTCCTCCCTCCAGTTCTTTAAAACAGCTGTTCACCACCATCTCTTATCTTCCCCCATCCAAAACCTTGATCTTTTCTGCTCCCGCTAATTCACCCCAGATGCACTTTTTTTATTTATTTTGAAATTCCAACTTCTTTCCTGGAAGTCCTTGCAGTGTTCATACGTTTTATACCTCTCCCACCTCCCCCCAAGCCCTCCCCCTCCCACATTTCTCCCGATGTCCCTGCTCTCAAATGTTGTGTTTGTGTCCTTCCCACTCTCTCCCCTTATTTTTTGTGTTTTATGTGTCGGTTTGACTTTTTGTGTGATTAATGTGAGCTCTTTCACGAGCCTCGATCTTGTATACAAAAAAATAAAAAAAATGAAAAATGTAAATGTTTCATGATATTTGTTATATTATATCACCTTTATCTATCAATATTTTTGAAATGAAGATCAAATAGCTGTATGTTGAAATATGTTGAAAAAGTCAAAACTTTACATGGGGTGTACTTACCTTTTCACGTGACTGTAGATATTTGGGTTAGGTCAAGAGAATACTTCCAGAGCAACAGAATGAGATAGTGCAATTTTCCAGGATTGAAGCATGTTCCATTTTCCAGACGAGCAATTTATGAATTCCATATCAACAAAAAGTGAAGATTCCAGCTTACTGGAATAACAGCTGTATCTCTAATAATAAACAATTTTCAAAACAATATCATTCACTTTTCAATATCAAGCAATTTGGAAAATAATTTGAACTGTTAATACAAGGAGTTTAAATGTATTATGTCAATTCTGGCAAGAGTTAACTTTTCATAATTAACAATGATTTGTGAAAATGTGTTGTTTTGCAAAATTAACTTAAATAGTTACTAAATATATTACTCCAAAGCGTGTTTGATGAAATACGATCAGTTATTTGTGCCATTATATAGCTGCTGTTAGCCAGCTTTGAAAAGCTTGTCAACATGGGTGGTTCTGGTACCTGCAAATTCATGACTGTGCATCCGATGCACAACATTATAGAACCAGGAGATGTCATGATTGCTGCTTTCTTTCGCATTCATACCTCAGTACCGCCACAGGTTCTGTCTCTACAAAACGCCCCTCTTCCTCCAAGATGCATCAAGTAAGATATCACAGTTTATTTTATATGTTAACATTTGAGAAGTTTTTTTCACTTTGTGTGTTTTCTATGACGTCATGACACTCATATTACAAAACAAAATTGGCCGTATTTTGAGATTGCTGGGAAAATTTCCCAAATTTTGATCAACCATTCCGTAATGTGTCACGTGTTTGAACGGCTTTTTGATTTTGATCGACAGTCATTTCGAAACAACATCTTTCAGATTTTGTCAGAAGATGCTCAAACAAAGATTGAAGATGTTTAGTTTAATTGTCGAATGGATGACTCACAGTACATCAACATATAAAACACAATGTCAGTTTGTGTGTTTGTGCAGATGTCCGTCCACCTTCATAAGAAAAATTTCAGTCGGGTTTTAAAGGTCAAACTTTTAACACGAATGTGTGTTCACTACGGTCTATTTTTCGGATAAAACAAACTCAAAAAATATTTTCCATAAAAGAGTAATTATGCCTCTTCTTTTGGGATTGTAAACGGTGGCTTGCAAACCGAGTCTCAAGGGCGGTGGACAGAGCGTTTTTTTTTTTGAACAATAAAGACAAGGCGCAAGGAGGTGGAATTTGCTGCACGTGATGTGCAATGCACGCAGAGTAGAACGAGTGTTTATTTGCGTCCGTATGATGTCTAGTAAATAAAGAAGATATAAGCACACCTGGCTGTCGGTCGAGGCTTCATACTTTGAAACGCTCATGAGACTGAACCATTTAATAAAATGTTCAAACCTGTCATTTTTGATGGGCCTTTTACTCGTGTTTTCATATTTCATTGAAGAATGAACGGTTGTTTATGTTAAACTTCACATCGTCGTTTTGACGAAAAATTAAAATAGCAAAGTTTATTGTGAATATTCGGTTTTATAAAGAATTTTCAACCGTCCCCCCTGCAACCACCCCCCCCCCCCCCAATGCAAATAATTCACATAAACTATTTCCTAACAGAATGTTATTTTTGAAAGTGTCCATAAATACACTGATGGTGATCATTAAGTTTGTGACTGAACAAAAAACAAAAAACAAAAAAAACATGAGTGCTTATTGATTTCAAAAGATGAAAAGTGCAATCAAAACAATAGTTTAATTTTGGCGTATTTAATATCGAGGGCTGGAATGATGAGCAAGAGGTGTACTAAGCGGTCTATCCTGGGTTTGAATCCAGACCCAGATATAAATTGTTATCCAGGTGTTTCACACTCGGGGAGATTCAAGAAAATGTGTGTGCCGCCCCAGAATATGGTACATCAGAATCAGAAATTTCTGCAATATTGTTTAAAATGCGCTCGTAACTAATGTACGGTGCATTCAGAAAGTATTCAGACCCCTTCACTTTTTTCACATTTTGTTATGTTGCAGCCTTATGCTGAAATCGTTTAAATTCATTTTTTCCCTCATCAATCTACACTCAATACCCCATAATGACAAAGAGAAAACAGGATTTTAGAAAGTTTTGCAAATTTATTGAAAATAAAAAACTGAAATATCACATTTACATAAGTATTCATACCCTTTGCTATAAACCACCTTTTAGAGGCCATTTTTCCACGCAAAGCGGGGGTTGGCCTTTTTCGGGCACTGTGGTTGTTGTTGTTTTTGTTGGTCCCCTTTTTGAAGCAATGTTTTACGGCCGGATGCCCTTCCTGCCGCCAGCCCTTTTTGTCGCCTTTTAAGACAAACAGGAAATTACCAGTGAACTGGTACTCAACTAGCCGACCTCGGAAAGATGACAGGCTGAGTAAACCCCCCTGGCGTTAATTCAGCGATCGACCGGGATTGCGAACCCAGGATCCTCGGATCCTATCGGATCCTAAGCTGGCACCCCAGCTGCTAAGCCAACACCAGGCTATGACACTTGAAATTTAGCTCAGGTGCCTCCCATTTCTCTTGATCAACTTTGAGATGTTTCTACACCTTGATTGGAGTCCACCTGCGGTAAATTCAATTGATTGGACATGATTTGGAAAGGCACACACGGAAGCCCGCTTGGAGTTTGCAAAAAAGCACCTAAAGGAGTCTCAGACTGTGAGAAACAAAATTATGTTGGCTTTCATGTGTCTTTCACTGAGGAGAGGCTTCCGTCTCGCCACTCTGCCATAAAGCCCAGATCAGTGGAGTGTTGCAGTGATGGTTGTCCTTCTGGAAGATTCTCCCATCTCCACACAGGATCTCTGGAGCTCAGCCAGAGTCACCATCGGGTTCTTGGTCACCTCTATTACCAAGGCCCTTCTCCCCCGATTGCTCAGTTTGGCCGGGCGGCCAGCTCTAGGAAGAGTCTTGGTTGTTCCAAACTTCTTCCATTTAAGAATTATGGAGGCCACTGTGCTCTTGGGAACCTTCAATGCAGCAGAATTTTTTTTTCGGCTTCCCCAGATCTGTGCCTCGACACAATCCTGTCTCTGAGCTCTGCAGGCAATTCCTTCGACCTCATGGCTTGGTTTTTGCTCTGATATGCATTGTCAGCTGTGAAACCTTATATAGACAGGTGTGTGCCTTTCCAAATCATGTCCAATCAATTGAATTTGCCACAGGTGGACTCCAATCAAGGTGTAGAAACATCTCAAAGATGATCAAGAGAAATGGGAGGCACTTGAGCTAAATTTCAAGTGTCATAGCAAAGGGTCTGAAAACTTATGTAAATGTGATATTTCAGTTTTTTCTTTTTAATAAATTTGCAAAACTTTCTAAAATCCTGTTTTCTCTTTGTCATTATGGGGTATTGAGTGTAGAATGATGAGGGAAAAAATTAATTTAAACGATTTCAGCAAAAGGCTGCAACATCACAAAATGTGAAAAAAGTGAAGGGGTCTGAATACTTTCTGAATGCAGTATAAATTGTTTCAAAGTAAATACTTTGTGGTCGATTCAATTTCTTGTAGTTTGTATGTTATTGATGCCTTGCTGCTGGAGGTCTGTCCTGTCCCCTGAGCTTCGTCTCCGTGTACGCACCGACGGATGTAATCCAATAAACTGATTGTCAAATATTGACACAAATGGCTTAAAGATGAAAGTTGTTGGAGACTATAATGTTTACTAGTACCGACTGCAAAGCCGCAATGAGCCGGCGAAGCCAAAGCCTCTTGCCACTATTTTACCCATCACTATGGCATCAGTAGGTTCGGTAGTTGGTAGTTGGTATTAGGTAGGTGTAGTCGGTACCATACCTAGTTCAAAACGACACCATTTGCATTCTGGATGAGATTAAAATTTATAAAATTTCCTGCATTAATTCGGTGAATTCCGTCTCAACTTCGGATATTTCTGGCCGTGAAAAACTATCCCCTACGGCCGCGAGATTTCTAAAAAATAATTCTTCGTCAATTTTAGAATATTTGACGCCGTTTTCAGCCTCCGAAACGCGGTAATAAGCTTTTTTGAAATATTTTTTCAAATGCTCGAATCTCATTTGTTCCGGTGTTTGGTGACGATTTTCGTTGAAGATAACCAGGCCCGTGCGGGCCCGGGGAACGAGGTTGGTCTTAAAGTATTTTCATTACAAATTAGAGGTGCATAAGATTGTGAATCACAAAAAGACGGGTGAAACAAACTCCTATTGAACTTTTTCTCATTTTTTTATGCATACTTCCACATCCGGAAGACGGCGGCCTCCATTGAGTGATTTGGTTTTTGAAATATTTTTCAAAATGCTCGAATCTCATTGGTTCCGGTGTTTGGTGACGATTTTCGTTGAAGATAACCATGCGGGCCCGGGGAACGAGGTGGGTCTTGAATGAATATGAATGAATGATCGTTTTAAGGCCATTTTCCCCGCTAGAGCGGGGGTTAGCCTTGCGGGCCCCATGACAATCATGGTTCCCTGTTTGAGGCAATGTTTTTTTTATGGCCGGATGCCCTTCCTGACGCCAACCCTTGGTCACCTCTTACGATGCGCAGGGATACGGTGTACCTATTTAAATCGGGGTACACACCGTGATCATTCATCCCAGCAAGCTGGTACTCAATTTTCCGACCTCGGAAGGATGACAGGTTGGTCTTAAAGTATTTTAATTACAAATTAGAGGTGCATAAGATTGTGAATCAAAAAAGACGGGTGGAACAAACTCCTATTAATCTTTTTCTCAATTTTTTATGCATACTTCTGCATCCGCAAGATGGCGGCCTCCATTGAGTGATTTGGTGCGTCAAAGCTTGGAATTCTCAAAGGATCCAGCATAATCTGGTTTTTCAACATAATACGTACGCGTTCATTCACAATACCGGCTTCGCCGGCTATTATTCTCCCAAAACTCCATCAAACACAAAGTAAAATGTATTGATTTCATGTCCAACATCTTACATCAGTCTTTAAAGAGCATATGTTAACCCTGAAAAATAATTTTCAATGACATTTTAACACCAACATCTAATAAATTAAACCTTATCACACACCCAACCTGTCTACCAAATTTCGTTCGAATCTGTCCAAAACGTTTTGAAATATCTTGCTCACAGACAAAGAAACAAGAAAGTTGTCATGCATAGCACAATACTTGCAAAATCCATATAAACAACAGTTGCCATGGAAACAGGAATTTCGTAAGTTAGAAAAATTGACCGAGATCAAGAGGTTTTACATGATGGAATGTTGTGCATAACAAATTTAGTTGAGTTGGTCTTCGGAGTCTAAAGGGCCTTTAAAAGGTGTAAGGGCTCTAAAGGTCTACATGTCCAAAAGGTATGTTCCAATAGTCCATAATTAATAGAGGTAATTAACAGACGAAGTCAAGGTCCAAGAATAAGCAATTGGTAGACGAAGTCAAGGTCCAAGTCATGTTCAAACAGTATGTTAAAGCGCGGCGTTACGCGCGCTGCTTGCGAGCAAGGAGGAAGCGGACAAGCGGTAACTTATAAGCGTCTTTATTTCAGGAGCTCACTGTAACACTGGCACGCTCCGGGCTGCGCGCCCGGTGTATATCATGAGGCCACGCCTACCCCCCGGGCGTGGCCACCGCCCACTTGGTGCGCGGAATGATGTCACCCCGCCAGTGGGCTTTTGTGTCCGCCACACGCGCCCCCCCAGAATTCCCGCGCACCTGGAGGGCCAGTTTGCGGGGCAGACGAATGACCTGGCCGAAGCGCCCCCTGGCGATCGGCGGCGTCCGGGGTGCAGGGATACCAGGTGGGATGCCCCTGGCTGCCCCTAGGATGGGCGCAGGACCGGGGGGCGGCGTGGCGGCGGGACTGGGCGGTGCCGGGGGTCCGCCCGCAGGGGGGCGGCCCCGACGTGGGGGTCGGGCCACTGGCGGTGGATGGTCCACGTCGAGGTGGGCCGGCTTGAGGCGGTCTACCGAAACGCGGTCAGGAGTACCGCTGATGTCCAGGGTGAAGTGCTTCGCCCCGGTCTCCAGCACGCGGAAAGGCCCGTCGTACGGGGGCCGCAGTGGTGTCCGGTGGGCATCGTGGCGGACGAAGACGTACACCGCCGTGCGAAGCTCCGGGGCGACGTGCGTCGGTGGGTGCCCGTGGCATGCCGTTGGCACCGGGGCGAACCTCTGGGCGGTCTCTTGCAGAGCGGGGCGCTGCTGTGCCGCGGACCATGGTGCCGTGGAGTCGGGGAGGAACTCGCCCGGCACCCGCAGCGGTTGCCCGAAGACCAACTCCGCCGCGGATGCGCGCAGGTCCTCCTTGGGCGCCGTCCGGAGGCCCAGCAGGACCCAGGGGAGCCTGTCGACCCAGCCGCCATCGCGGAGGGTGGCCCGGAGCGCGGCCTTCAATGAGCGGTGAAATCGCTCACACAGGCCGTTAGCCTGGGGGTGGTAGGCCGTGGTTCGGTGCAGCCGGACCCCGAGCCCCTGCGCGACCGCCCCCCAGAGCTCCGAGGTGAACTGGGGGCCGCGGTCGGACGAGATGTCTGAGGGGGCGCCGAACCGGGCGACCCAGGTGGCGATGAAAGCCTGCGCGACATCGGCCGCCGTTGTCGACACCAAGGGCACGGCCTCCGGCAACCGGGTGGTGCGGTCCACCATGGTGAGGACGTAGGTGAAACCCCACGAGGGGGGCAGAGGTCCCACCAGGTCCACGTGGACGTGGTCAAACCGGCGTTCCGGCACCGTGAACCTTGGCCAACGGGGCCTGGGTGTGCCGGTGCACCTTGGCGCACTGGCACGCGAGGCACATCCTGGCCCAGCCGCGGACGGCCTTCCGGAGGCCATGCCAGACGAACTTGTCGGCGATCAGCCTTTGGGAGGCCATCGCGCCCGGGTGGGACAGGCCGTGGATGGCGTCAAACACCTGGCGCTGCCAGCCCGCGGGCACGATGGGGCGAGGACGCCCGAGGGAGACGTCGCACAAGAGGGCCGCGCCCGCGCCGTCGAACGGCACCTCGGTGACGCGGAGGCCCGTGACGGCGGTCCGCAAGGCCTGGACGTCGGGGTCAGCGGCCTGGTCCGCTGCCATCCGGGCATAGTCGATGCCGAGGTGGACTGCGTGGGCGACGGCCCGGGAAATGCAATCCGCCACCGGGTTGTCCTTCCCCGCGACGTGCTGGATGTCCGTCGTGTACTCGGACACGGCCGAGAGGTGACGCTGCTGCCGGGCCGACCACGGCTCGGTGACCTTGCCCATCGCGAAGATCAGCGGCTTGTGGTCGACGAAGGCAGTGAACGCACGGCCCTCGAGCAGATGGCGGAAGTGCCTGACCGCCAAGTGAAGCCCGAGCAACTCGCGGTCGAAGGTACTGTAACGGCGTTCGGGCGGGCGAAGCTGCCGGCTAAAGAACGCCAGCGGTTGCCAAGCTCCATGCACCCATTGCTCGTGCACCGCGCCCACCGCGTAGTCCGAGGCATCGGTGGTGAGGGCGATCGGTGCATCGGGCGCCGGGTGCGCGAGCATGGTGGCGTTAGCCAAGGCAAGCTTCGCGCCCGTGAACGCCGTGTCCATCTGCTCGGTCCAGGTAACGTCGCCTTTGCCCGGCTTACCTCGGAGAGCTTCATGCAGGGGGCGCAGGAGCTGGGCGATACGGGGCAGGAACCGATGGTAAAAGTTCACCATGCCCAGGAACTCCTGCAGCCCTCTGATCGTGCGGGGGCGCGGAAACCCCTTCACCACCTCCACCTTGGCCGGCAGGGGGACGGCTCCGTGCCTGGTGACACGGTGCCCCAGAAAATCGATTATGGCGGCGCCGAACCGGCACTTTGCGGGGTTCACAATCAGGCCATGCTGGCCCAGGCGTTCGAAGAGCGTGCGGAGGTGGCGTAGGTGCTCTTCGCGGGACGCGCTGGCGACGAGGATATCGTCCAGGTAGACGTAGACAAAATCAAAGTCGCGCAGGACGCTGTCCATCAATCGCTGGAACGCCTGAGCCGCATTCTTCAGACCGAAGGGCATGCGCAGGAACTCGAAGAGTCCGAATGGTGTGATGACCGCCGTCTTCGGGACGTCCTCCGGCATGACGGGGACCTGATGGTAGCCGCGTATGAGGTCCACCTTCGAGAAGAAGGACCTGCCCGCCAAACGGGCAGAAAAGTCCTGAATGTGGGGGACGGGGTAGCGGTCGGGAGTCGTGGCGTCATTGAGATAGCGATAGTCCCCGCACGGTCACCATCCCCCGCCGGGCTTTGGCACGATGTGCAGCGGCGTCGCCCAAGCGCTCTCTGAGCGCCGAACGATGCCGAGTCGCTCCAGGGTAGCGAACACCGCTTTTGCCACCGCCAGCTTCGTCGGCTCGAGGCGGCGTGCCCGGGCGTAGACCGGTGGCCCGACGGTGGGGATGTGATGGGCCACCCCGTGCTTGACGGCCCCCGCCGAGAAGGTGGGCCGCGTGAGGGCCGGGAAGCCGGCGAGGAGGCGGGTGAATGCGTCCGCTGCCGGAAGCGTACAGACCAACGTGGCCGGAACCGAACCGTTCAGCAAGCCGCTTGGCAAGCCGCTCGTTGAGCTGGGCAACGCACAAGCGAGCGAGCTGAACGTCTCGGCCTGGACAAGACGTCTGCGCTTGACGTCGACCAGGAGCCCATTAGCACACAGGAAGTCCGCGCCAAGCAGTGCCATGGGCACGTCGGCGGTGACGAACGTCCATCGGAAAACCTGCCCTCCGAACCGCAGAGAGAGGCAGCGTTTTCCGTACGTACGGATGGGCGTCCCGTTCGCGGCAAGCAGCGCGGGGCCCCCACCCGCGGCGTGCTTGTCTGACGTGCCGGCGGGAACGACACTCACCTGCGCTCCCGTGTCGCACAGGTAACGGCGCCCGGAGAAAGTGTCCGTTATGAACAGCAGGCCGCTCGAACGGCCGGCGCTCATCGCCACTATTGAGCGCCGGCCCGGGCGTTTTCCGACCTGTTGAAGGAGCATGGCGGATGACACTGCCGAGCCTCGTGGCCGAATTTGGCGTGGAACCAGCACCAGGTGGTGGAGCTGGAGGAGCGCGGCTGGCTCCGCCAGGCCGGTGGAGTTGGCGGGTTTCCCCGCGGTGGCGGTTTTCGCCGCGGCGGTGGGCGGGGCGTGGCGGCGGTCACGAGGTGCGTATCAGCATGCTGCGTATGCTGTATAAGCTGATGCTGTGGAACAGCAGCATCAGCAGCATCAGCAGCATCAGCCTCGAGGGCCGTGACGGCCACGCCGACTCTCGCCCGCGTGTCCGAAGCGGCGAAGTACCTGTCCGCCTCGGCTGCCAATGCTCGGGGTTCCGTTAGCCCGGTCCCGGCCAACGCGAGGCGAACCTGCGCTGGAAGTTGGCGACGGAAAAGCGCCCGGAATAGAGAACCGGGGGCTTCGTCGCCCAACAGTGACAGCATATGGTCCATTCGGACCGACGGGCGCGTGTCACCGAGCTCGGGGAGATCCAGGAGGCGGTCGGCCCGTGCGTCGTCCGTGAGGCCGAACGTGGCTAGGAGTAGCTGCTTGAGTGCCTCGTACTTGTGGCCGTCCGGTGGGTGGCGAAGGACGGACACAACTCGAGCGGCCGTGCCGGGCCCGAGGGAGGCGACGACGTGGCAATAGCGCGTGTCATCGCCGGTGAGGCACCGAAGCTGAAATTGGGCTTCGGCCTGGACGAACCAGACTTCGGCCTGAGCCTCCCAAAATTCGGGAAGTTTGATAAGGTTGGCCATGGCAATGGCGTCGCGTGTGGAAGGATCGCTCCGGCAGATCCAACGTCGATGGGGTCACCAGTAAAGCGCGGCATTACGCGCGCTGCTTGCGAGCAAGGAGGAAGCGGACAAGCGGTAACTTATAAGCGTCTTTATTTCAGGAGCTCACTGTAACACTGGCGCGCTCCAGGCTGCGCGCCCGGTGTATATCATGAGGCCACGCCTACCCCTCGGGCGTGGCCACCGCCCACTTGGTGCGCGGAATGATGTCACCCCACCAGTGGGCTTTTGTGTCCGCCACAATGTAATTAATAGACATACTCACTGGGGTCGACCAAGATGTCACCTTGACGAGGTTTCACCATCCACCCGTGTTTTTCACATGTCAAGAAACCCAAGTATAGTTATCCTTGCAGTATATTGTGTAGTTAATTCACCTCCACCCCACCTATTGGAAGACCATGGATTGGAGCCTTCCACAGTACCCTGCGCTCGTGGAGCGAAATGCGCGGTTAAGAAATTGTGTGCGCACATGTGCCGTGTGCCGTACGTGTGCCTTGTGCTGTACGTGTGCTATGTCGGCATTTTAAAAATCCATTTTCTCGGCAACCGTTGGTCCGATTGACAATAAATTTTACAGGAGGAGCATCTCTTCCTGTAGATTTTTTTTTGCTGATAATTATGACGTCATAGGTCACGTGGTACAGACGACATCTTGGAAAAACGTTACACCTCTATATCTCCCAAACCGCTTCATGGAAAACATAGAAACATGGCTCATTGTCAAGTACTCACCATGGGGAATAAGATATGTTAATGATGATGGCATAGGTGCCTCCATTATGACGTCATAATTCGACAAGTACAACGCTTGATCTGATCAGTATGAAAAAAAAAAAAAGTCCTCTGCAACTGTGAGTCCGATGAACATGAAATTTTCGGAATATGAGCGGATCCTCCTGTAGAATTGATCTAAATTAATTATGACGTCATTGGTCACGTGGTGCAGGCGTCATCTTGGAAAAATCGAAAAAAGTTGCACATCTATATCTCTGACCCCGCTCCATGGAAAAAATTGAAATATGGCTCAATGTCAAGCACTCCTCATGGGGAATAAGATATGCTAATGATGATGTCATCAGTACCGTAATAATGACGTCATAATTTGGCAAGTACAATGCTTGATTCCATCAGTATGAATTTTTTCCTCTGCAATTCTTGGAGCGATTGACACGAAATTTTCACCATAGGAGCGCCTCCTCCTGCAGAATATTTTAATGATAATTATGACGTCATAGTTCAGCCGTAAAGACGCCATCTTTCAAAAACCTAAAAGATTTTGCCCCTCTATATCTCCAACACCGCTCCATGGAAAAAATTTAAACATAGCTCATTGTCAAGTACTTCCCATGGGGAATGAGATATGTTAATGATGATGTCATCAGCGCCTTCATTATGACGTCATAATTCGACAAGTACAACGATTGATTCGATAAGTAAAAAAAATAAAATTCTTTGCAACTGTTGGTCCGTTGGACACTAAATCTTCACCATAGGAATACGTAGGTATTTTCTTGACATACAAAGCCCTCCATAACCTGGCCCCATCCTACCTGGCTGACCTCCTCTCCAGACACACTCCCACCCGCAACCTCCACTCTGCTGGTACCAACCTCCTGACCCCCTCCATCCGGACCAAATTCAGATCCTGGGGGGACAGGGCCTTCTCCATCGCTGCTCCCACCCTCTGGAACTCAATACCTCACACCATCAGAGACTCCTCCTCACTCACCACATTCAAAACATCACTAAAGACCCACCTGTTCAACACTGCATTCAACATTCAACCCACAGCATTTAACCCCTGACTATCTCTTCTCCTTCTCCCTCCTTTTGCTTTAAATATTTCCCTATTGATTATTGTCTTTTTGCAATTGTTGTTTTCATGTATTTTTATGCATTATGTTTTCCACTCTGTCAAAGCGCCTTTGGGCTTCTGGAAAAGCGCTATACAAAATAAATGAATTATTATTATTATTATTATAGGAGCACTTCCTCCCGTATAATGTTTTTTAATGATAATTATGACACCATAGGTCACGTAGTACAGGCGCCATCTTGGAAAAAACGAAAATCTTTGCACCTCTATATCTCTGAAACCTCTACATGGAAAATAAAAGTGACATCATCAGTCACTGGTCTGGCAGCCATATTGGATTTTTAAAAACCCCTTAAAAAACAGAAGAGTTGGCTTGCACCAAGTTCTTCTCAAGACTGCGGAGGGTAAATATTCAATGAATAGCATCGAGTTCTTCCTTGTCGTTTCGATTATTGAGAGATAAATGGAGGAATATGTGTTGTGTTGGATGATTAGCCGCGTGCCAATTTTTTTTAGGATTCATTATTGAGTGAATGGTACGAGGAGGATGCTTGTGTGGACCAGAGTACACCTCCATGTGGAGGCGAACCCTCTCCTGCATTGGCGTTAGATTAGAGGGTTTTAGAAGGTTAGATTAGAGGGATTAGAGGGGGAAGCCAAATTGAAGTGCCCTGGTGCCCGTAGAGAAGACTCTACGCACCACGTGCCACAGAGAGAGTGCATTCGATGGGGTTCCCCAACAAGCTGGGAATGGCTCCTCAACAATTTGACATGGAGCAGGTAAGCTCGTTGGTGGCCTCTGTGGCTTGGTGGTGCCGTGATCGAGTATGCAGTTGGGTAGGCCTGAAGGTGGAGCCACACTGTCCAGCCACGATATTGTGTGGAGGCACAGATGGAAAAATTGATGGCCAGGCCCGAACGTGACATTTGGCTTTGGTCAAATGAAACCATATTTCAAAGTTGGCCTCCAACACCAGCATCTTTCGATGTTAAATGCCTTTCTGGATGTGGATGGATTTCTGGACTTTCTGGATGGACATGTGCCTTTCTCAGGTTAACGCTGTGGAAACCAAGGTCGTCAAGGTCAATGGAATCTCCGCGATGAAGTTGAGTATGTTTCCCGTGATGAATTTGAGTGTATTGGATGAAGTATATTGCTTCACGGCATGAAAAAAAATCAGTCTAAGCGTATCTACTGGGGGTTTAAATTGAGTCCAGGTTTGACCCCCCAAATACGTAGGTATTTGCCTTTTTGAATGAAACTTGACCACAACCTTCATCACCCGTGATGCACCAAAATTTGGATTGCCCAACATTTTTTTGTTTGTTTAAAGTCCTATCATTATATTAGTATGATTCAACATTCTGCTCTGTCTCCCAGCAAACCATTGAAATTGGTTTAAAATAACTTTAGTCAGTGTCGTGTACTGCTTTATTCTACCAGGTGAGCGCCCAGTGGTATTGCCCCTATTTTTATATTGTCGTGTATTATCCCTTGGGTTTATTCATCACTTTATTGTAATTTCTGTCGTTTGTATGCAGCCTGTGGCTGCTGGTTGCATCATTTTCTGGAACCACAGCTGTGCCTCTGATGCAGTGCCCCTTGTTATCAGTAAGCTGGTACTCATTTTGCCGACCTCGGTAGGATGACAGGCTGAGTCAGCCCACCTGGAGTTATTTCAATGCCACGACAGGGACTCAAATCGAAGACCCTAAGATCTTAAGCTAACCATCTTCATATTGACATATGATACTCGTCCTGCTTGCAGATGCATTGTGTTCCTCTAAGCCTGTCCCCAGGTGCACTGCGGTTAGAGCAGAGGGTGGTGGCCTCTTGCCAGAGAATTCTGAAGTGAAGGCCCGCTGGGCCGGTTACTTTGAGCGGCTTTACCAGGCTGACCCACCAGCTGTTGAGTTGGATGTCAGGGCTGTTGCTTTCCCAAACGCTGACCCCCAATTAACAGTGAACCGCCTTCACTTGTGGAAACCCAGGTGGCGGTGAACCGGTTGAAAGGGGGCATGCTGAGCTTCCATGCTGAGCTTCTCAAGTCTGGTGGAAATGCTGCACTTGATTCGCTTCCATGCGAATCAAGCTTCCATGCTTCCATGCTGAGCTTCTCAAGTCTGGTGGAAATGCTGCACTTGATTCGCTGCATGCAGTTCTCTGCTCTGTTTGGAGCACAGGCATCACCCCAAACTGACTGGAAGAGGGGCTTTGTTGTCCCCCTCTGGAAAGGAAAGGGTGATCACCAGGACTGCATCAACTACCGAGGGGTAATGCTACTCTCAGTGCCAGGCAAGGTCTTTGCTTGGATCGTTCTTGAGAGGGTTCTCCACCATCTGCTCTAGCACCAGCAACCAGAGCAGTCGTGCTTTACACCAAAGAGGTCAATGATTGACCGTATCCTTGCAATTTGGGTTCTCACCGAACGCAAGCAAGAGTTTCGTCAGGGGCTGCTTGCAGCCTATGTTGATCTCCGCACAGCGTTCGATTCGGTGAATCGGGATGCCCTCTGGAGGATTCTTGGTCTTCATGGGGTGCCACCAACGCTGATCAATCTAATCTCTGAACTATACTCTGGTACTGAGAGTGCTGTGAGGTGTGGTGGCTCAATCTCTGACTTATTTCTAGTTGTTACTGGAGTTCGGCAGGGGTGTGTACTAGCTCCCACACTCTGCAGCGCTTTGTACTGGCTCCCACATGGACTGTATTCTGGGGAGGATGTCGGAGAGGTCAGGCTGCGGTGCATCGTTTAGAAGTGTCAAGATATCTGACCTTGATTTCGCAGAGGATGCAGTCATCTTTGCGGAGATGCTGGATATTCTTACGGGGGCCCTTCAGGCACTGAATTAGGAGGCTAAATGGGGTCTAAACATTCCAGGTGTTTCAGTGGATCCTAAAGATTTGTAGTGGAGGACTTTTTTTTCAAGACTACCATTCTTGACGTTGCCGGTGGGTGTCTAGGAACCCACCTCCAGGCGAAGACGAACTTTTTCTTCCAAGGTATACTGGGTAGCATCGACCAGTGTCACAGGGCCAGGCTTGATGACAGAATTGAGTTGTTCAGGGAGCTGAGGCATAAAATTGAACATTCGCTGATGCCTGAATGTGGAGTCAGAGCCAATGGGATTACTGATTTCCTGGGTCAAAACCAAGATCCAGGCTTTCAATGACATATTTGATGCTACTGTCTTGTCTGTGGCTGTTTGTGGCGAATATGTTGAGGTCACGAAGAGATTCACTTACCTTTGCAGTGTTATTCATGTCTCTGCATGTTATGAGCAAGAGGTTGACAGACATTTGGGTCAGGCCTGAGGTGTCAAGGATTCACTGGATCATGGGGTGTGGCGCGGTCAGTATCTATGCAGGAGGACGAAAGTCAGAGTCTTTCCGTCCTCTATGGAAAGTCAGAGTCTTCAGAGTAATCACCTTGGTGCTTCCAGTCTTGCTCTGCGGATGCGAGACTTGGACCCTCACCAAGGGCCAGAAAATGAGGTTTAACTCCTTCGGAACCAACTCTCTTCGGAGAATCCTTGGCTATCGTTGGTCGGGCATTTGAACCACATTTCAAATCTGGCCGCCAAAGCCAATATCCGACTGGGCATCCTCCGTCGTGCGAAGTCCTTCCTTGGCACACCTGAGCTCCTCACCACATACAAGGCTTTCATCCGCAGCTAAATGGAATACTGCTCTCCCCTCTGGGCTGGTGCTCCTGCCTCACACCTAGCTCGTCTTCACGCTGTTGAAACCAAAGCATTCAGAATCATTGGAATCTCCCGCGATGAAGCTAACTCCAAGGGCCTTTCACTCACTCACCGCAGGCAGGTGGGTGGTCTTTCCGTCTTCCACCGACTCCTCTCTGGCCTTGCCCCCCCCCCCAGCTCTCTCTGGGCTCTGTCCCCCAAATATTCCTACAGGTCGCACAAGATCTGCCTGCAACCCTCTTATGGTTAAACTGCCAAAATCAAGACTCTCTGCTCACCTTCACTCCTTCATTCCTCTTTTCTCCCACCTCGGGAACAAACTCCCTCACTCTCTTCAATCCCACTCCTCCCTCCAGGTCTTTAAAACAGCTGTTCACCACCGTCTCTTATCTTCCCCCATCCAAAACCTTGATCTTTTCTACCCCCGCTAATTTCACCCCAAATCCACTTTCTTGAAATACCAACTTCTGTCCTGGAAGTCCTTGGTGTCCTTGTGTTTTATACTTCTCCCACCCCCCACCCTGCCCCCTTCCCACGCCTCCTCCCCCCAAGCCCTCTCCCTCCCACACATCTCCCTGCTCTCAAATGTTATGTTTGTGTGCTTCCCCTTCTCTCTCCATCTTGTCTTCCGCTCCCTCTTTTCATATATTTTGTTTGTCTGGTTGATTTGTTTGTGAAATAAATGTTAGCTCTTTCACGAGCCTCGATTCAGTATACAAAAAAAAAAAAAAAAAAAAAAAATTGTGAACAACGAGTGGTTGCTGAGAAAGGCTCAGATGAGATTTGTTACCTGTATGGTCCATGAGCATCAGCTGCGGTTGTATGGACTTGTGTCTCGTTTTCCGGACACGGATCCAGCTCACCAGATACACTCAGCAAGGGAACCTCGTGAGTGGAGGAGGCCAACGGGCCGACCGCATGCCTCGTCGTTGCAGCAAGTTGATCAGTATATCAAGGAGATAGGGATGGGCCAGGCATCAGCCTGGGGGATGGCCATATGGAAGCCCATGGAGTACGGTCGGAAAGTGGATGCAGCGCATGCTCCCATACCTTACCTGACCTTAACCTTTCACCTAAATATGTATACATTGCTGCAAACATGGAAATGAACCCCATGCATTCCGAGACACTTTTAATTTTCCCAAGACAGATCTTTATTTAATTTGAGCAAACACCAGGCTTACTTTTTAACTTACCTGGAATGAAGTCTAGGGGAGTTTATGCGATGGCGCGTCGTCCGTACGTCAGCCCGTCCGTGCGTAAACACTTGAAACTTCTCTGAAAGCGCTGATGGGATTGTGACCAAATTTGGCACAAATTATATTTGTTATGTTGTGACTTAAGTTTGTTCACGGTATTTAAAAAAATCGGGGTCAAAGGGGGTTTACCATGGGGTCAAAGTGGGTCCAGGTTTGACCCACCAAAATAGGAATGTGCTTTTTCCTCTGAAACTACACACGCTATTTCGATGAAACTTGACCACAACTTTCACCAACCATGATGTACCAAAGTTTGTTCATGGAATTTAAAAAATCGAAGTCGAAAGGGGTTTACCATGGGGTCAAAGTGGGTGCAGGTTTGACCCACTAAAATAGATTTTTGCTTTATTCTCTGAAAATACACGCACCATTTTGATGAAACTTGACCACAACCTTCACCAACCATGATGTACCTAAGTTTGTTCACGTCATTAAAAGAAATCGGGCCCTGAGGGGGAATAATGGGGGCGGGGGGGGGGGGAGGGTTGCCCCCACAAATAAGTATTTGCTTTTTCCGCAGAATCTACACACGCAATTCTGATGAAACTTGACCACAACCTTAATCACCAGTGTTGTACCAAAGTTTGTTCACGGCATTAAAAAACATCGGACCATGAGGGTTTACTGGGGGGGGTGGGGGGGGGGGGTTGTTTGTATTTTTGGGGTTTTGGGTTTACCCCCACAATAGATATTTTTTTGTTTGTTTGTATAAAGTCTTATGATTATGTTTGTATGATTCGACATGCTGCCCTGTCTTCTAGAAACCATTGAAATTGGTTAAAAAATACCTTTAGTCCATGTGGTATACTGTTTATTCTTCCAGGTGAACACCAGGGGGATTGCCCCTATGTTTTGTAATAATATTATGAAATGATTTGAAAACATAACAATGAATTCACAGTGAAAGAAAACAAAACAGCGAATAGAGATCATCCATTTCTTCAATAAAAATTGATGGTTTTTGATTATCCCCTTCAGGTTTGACACGAGAAACTTTATTTGGCTTCTCTCAATGATGTTTGCAATTGAAGAAATCAACCAGATGTCGTTGTTGCTTCCAAATGTCTCACTTGGCGATCTTATTCATGATGACTGTGCCAGCACAAGCAGGCTAGTTGATGCCACAATTAATGTAATCAGGACAGAACATATAAATGAAGCCAGAACTGTGTGCACTCCCCGTGCTGTTATCGGTGGTGCAAGTTCCACCTTTTCGAGTATCTCAGCACATTTTCTTGGCATTTATGATATTCCCCAGGTAATAGATTTTAATTTTTTTTTTTGAAAATCTGCTTTTGACAAACCTCTATATTGATGCAGCATTTAAGCATTTCCAACATTTACTCTTTCCTTATCAATTATATACAGTGCTTAGAGAAAGTCTACACGCCCTTTCAAAATTGTCACCTTTTGTTGCCTTATAGCCTGGAATTAAATTGTATTAAGCCGGACTTTTTCCACCTTTATTTACACATCGTAACCCACAACTTACAAGTGAAAAGCAAATTATACAAATTTCAGAAAATTAATTTAAAATACAAAACTAGAACATCTTGCTTGGATAAGTGTCCATCTGCCTGAGTTAACACTTGTTGGCAGCAACTTGACATCAATTACAGCTGTGAGTCTGTTGGGATAGGTCTCTACCAACTTTGCACATCTTGATTGTGCAATATTTGCCCATTCTTCTGTACAAAACTGTTCAACCTCAGCCAAGTTGCTTGAGGAGCGTTGAAGGACAGCAATCTTCAAGTCATGTATGTAGGGTGTGTGATGTTGATACAAGAGGGCTCGCCAATAAGTAACCTTAAAATGGCGATATAAATTCGAGAATGTAATGTGTGTAGTTGTAGACGACATATTTTATATATATGGGTAAGAGTCATATTTTGCCTGTTTTAGATCTGGCAACATTGAGTGTATGACGTCAGTAGAGCAGTT
Source organism: Myxine glutinosa (assembly GCF_964187855.1). Lineage (NCBI taxonomy): Eukaryota > Metazoa > Chordata > Myxini > Myxiniformes > Myxinidae > Myxine > Myxine glutinosa. Next base: position 174,186,696 of record NC_136263.1, on the reverse strand, counting down.
CCAAGATGGCGGCTCCGTTAGAAGCATGCACCAGGGAGGAGCAACGTTTTGTTATCCGTTTCTTGGTAAGTGAGGGTGTGAATCCCAGTGAAATCCATCGAAGAATGAAGATGCAATATGGTGACGCATGTTTATCGCTGCAGCAGGTGTACCACTGGGACAGGAAGTTTAAACGTGAAGTGTCCAGTGTGGCAGATGCTGCACGCTCGGGCCGGCCTCACACAGCGGATACACCAGAAATGGTCGCAGGCATTGAGCGCGTGCTCAGGGAAAACCGGCACATTACGCTGGATGAAGTGGTCTCCGAATTGAGCATTAGCCATGGTTCAGCACACCATATCATTCACAACGTGCTGGGGTTTCGCAAGGTGTCTGGAAGGTGGGTGCCGAGCCAACTCGCACCTGAACTGAAAGAACTGCGAGTGTACGCATGTGAAGAACTTCTGCGACGTTACGAAACAGAAGGCGATGCTTTCTTACAAGGCGGAGTGACTGGGGATGAAAGCTGGGTCCACTACTTTCAGCCAGAAACTAAGAGGGCAAGCAAAGAGTGGCGCCTTTCAACTTCACCGAAGCCCGAAAAATTCCATACACAGCCGTCCACTGGAAAAGTGATGCTGACGCTCTTCTGGGATAGCCGAGGCCCACTTGTGCAGCATTACGTGCCCAGAGGGACCACAGTCACCAGTGCATCATATTGTGACCTCCTTAAAAATCATCTGAAACCAGCAATCAGGTCAAAATGTCGTGGACTACTCACCACCAGTGTTTTACGACACCATGACATTGCTCGGCCCCATACAGTCCACGCTATAGCTGCAACAATCGAGGTCCTGCATTTTGAGTGTCTTCCTCATCCACCCAACTCGCCAGACCTTGCCCCTTCGGATTACCACGTCTTTCGGCCACTTAAAGAGGCATTTCATGGAACCACTTTCCGATCCGACGAAGAGGTCCAAGAGGTGGTGCATGAATGGCTACACAAGCAGCGAAAATATATTTTTTCTCGAAGAATTCAGGCCTTAGTAAAGCGCTGGAAAAAAACCATTGAAGGTAATGGAGATTATGTTGAAAAATAACATAGTTGTTACACACGTAAATGCAATAAACAAGTTGTGAAAAATATTTTAAGGTTACTTATTGACTGTCCCTCGTGTGCATATACACACACATACATATATATATATATATATATATATATATATATATATATATATATATATATATATATATATATATATATGCATAAATATATATATATATATGCATAAATATATATATATATATATATATATATATATATATATATATATATGCATAAATATATATATATATATATATATATATATATATATATATATGCATAAATATATTCCATACACAGATATATATATATCAGATACAGATACAGATATATCAGATACAGATATATATATATATCTGTGCAGCGTCTGTCCTGTCCTGTCCTGTGTTGTCTTGTGTTGTCTTGTCACTGAACTACTTTCTCAAACTTTTATGAAATCGTACCAAACTTCTGGTATGCACATATCTCTCCCGTCGGTATGTCCTAAGGGTATTTTTTGAAAAATTTTACAATCTTTTTTTTTTTGAATTTTTTGGGGAATTTTTTTTTTTTCAACTTCAATTGTTTATAAAATGTGATATCACGTATATTACAAATACATTTGTGCAAAATAATTGTTTGAATTATGATTGGTTTAAACCATGACAAAACGGCAACTCGGGTACAGTCATTTATCTATATATCTACACATCTGGGCAGTGTCTGTGTTGTCACTTAACGGCTCCCTCAAACTTTTGTTTCCGTGGTTGTGAAGTGTTTTTAATAAGGTTGTGGTGGTTTTCAATCACGTAGTGGTGAGGTGTTTTGAATTACGTGGTAGTGAGGTATTTATAATTATGTGGTGGTGAGGTGTTTTGAATTATGTGGTGGTGAGGTGTTTTGAATTAGTTGGTGATGAGGTGTTTTGAATTACGTGGTGGTGAAGTGTTTTTAATTTCGTGGCTGTGAGGTGTTTTTATTACGTGTTTTATGGCTGTGAGGTGTTTTTATTACGTGTTTTATGGCTGTGAGGTGTTTTAATTACGTGTTTTATGGCAGTGAGGTGTTTTTATTACGTGTTTTATGGCTTTGAGGTGTTTTTATTACGTGTTTTATGGCTGTGAGGTGTTTTCAATTTCGTGGTGGTGAGGTATTTTTATTACGTGTTTTATGGCTGTGAGGTGTTTTTATTACGTGTTTTATGGCTGTGAGGTGTTTTTATTATGTGTTTGATGACTGTGAGGTGTTTTCAATTTCGTGGTGGTGAGGTGTTTTTAATTTTGTGGTGGTGAGGTGTTTTCATTACGTGTTTTATGGCTGTGAGGTGTTTTAAATTACTTGGTGGTGAGGTGTTTTGAATTACTTGGTGGTGAGGTGTTTTGAATTACGTGGTGGTGAGGTGTAATCGTCCCAAATTTCCAGTCTGCACCTACCCCTCCCCGAGGTATGTGCTGAGGGGTTCTTTCTTGAAAAAAAAACATTCAACCTAAATCTTCAACCCAAATTGCCTATAAAAATGTTATATCACAAACACAACAAATACATTTGTGCAAAGTAATTGTTTGTATTATGATTGGTGTAAATCATGACAACACAGCAACTCAGGTACAGTCATTAGCCTCAGCTAAAATGAGCCCGTTCCTCACTAACGACGCGCGAGCCGAGCGAAGCTTGTATATATATATATACATATATTATATATATACCCCTGACTATCGCTTCTCCTTCTCCTTCCTTTTGCTTTGATTATTTACCTATTGATTTTTGTCTTTTTGTATTTGTTTTTTGTAGTCTGTGAAAGCGTCTTTGGGCTTCTTGAAAAGCGCTATATAAAATAAATGTATTATTATTATTATTATTATTATTATTATATGTATATATATATATATAATGTATGTATTTATATATAGATATATATATACATATATAAATATATATTAAAAAATTGCCCTAAAAATAATTACCTTTTGCTCTTCTCAGGAAACCCGATGAACAAACCAGGTGCCATTATAAGTAATGCGTCAGGATAGTTTCAAACTTCTGGAAAAAAACAATTGCTGCAATTAAAATGCTTAAAAATGAACTGTCATCAAGTTTAATCCACTTACAGTAATGGGTGGCTGTTTTCTTTTATACCATTCTTTACAGGTGAGCTACACAGCAACCTGCAAATGTCTGAGTGATAAAAACACATTTCCATCTTTCCTGCGCACTGTTCCCAGCGATAATTCACAATCGAGTGCGATGGCCCATTTGGTCAGCCATTTTGGCTGGATCTTCGTTGGCACATTGGAGGATTATGATGAGTATGGAAAACAAGGCATAAACCAATTTTTGGCAGAAGCAGAAGATAAAGGTTTATGCAATGCTTTTCGTGAAATATTACCCAGACCAGAAAAGGAAGAACATGTCGAACTCATCACAAAGGTAATATTCCAGGTTGCTTTCCAAGTGTTAATACTCTGATACATGACAATTTTTACTGTGTAGGTCGTTGGGGCAAAGCCGTAGAGAACAATGTTTTTCTGTCCATATTCTGTATATATTTACAGTGCATTCAGAATGCATTTACAGTGCATGATTTGGAAAGGCACACACCTGTCTATGATGCTAAAGAAGGTCTCACAGCTGACAATGCATATCAGAGCAAAAACCAAGCCATGAGGTCGAAGGAACTGCTTGCAGAGCTCAGAGACAGGATTGTGTCGAGGCAAAGATCTGGGGAAGCCTATACAAAAATCTCTGCTGCATTGAAGGTTCCCAAGAGCACAGTGGCCTCCATAATTCTTAAATGGAAGAAGTTTGGAACAACCAGGACTCTTCCGAGAGCAGGCCGCCTGGCCAAACTGAGCAATCGGGGGAGAAGGGCCTTAGTAAGAGAGGTGACCCAGAACCCGATGGTCACTCTGGCTGAGCTCCAGACATCCTGTGTGGAGATGGGAGAAACTTCCAGAAGAACAACCATAACTGCAACACTCCACCGATCTGGGCTTTATGGCAGAGTGGCAAGACAGAAGCCTCTCCTCAGTGAAAGACACATGAAAGCCCGCTTGGAGTTTTCAAAAAAGCACCGAAAGGACTCTCAGGTTGTGAGAAACGAGATTCTGTGGTCTGATGAAACCAAGATTGAACTGTTTGGCCTCAATTCTAAGCGTCATGTCTGGAGGAAACCAGGCACCGCTCATCACCTGCCCAATACCATCCCAACGGTGAAGCATGGTGGTGGCAGCATCATGCTGTGGGGGTGTTTTTCTGCAGCAGGGACTGGGGGACTGGTCAGGGTTGAGGGAACAATGAACGGAGCAAAGTACAGAGATATCCTTAATGAAAACCTGAAACAGAGCGCTGAGGACCTCAGACTGGGCCGAAGGTTCACCTTCCAACAGGACAATGACCCTAAGCACACAGCCAAGACATCGCAGGAGTGGCTTAGGGACAACTCTGTGAAGGTCCTTGAGTGGCCCAGCCAGAGGCCTGACTTGAACCCAATCAAGCATCACTCCTGAGACCTGAAAATTGCTGTCCACCGACGGTCCCCATCCAACCTGACAGAGCTTGAGAGGATATGCAGAGAAGAATGGCAGAAAATCCCCAAATCCAGGTGTGCAAAGCTTGTCGTGTCATGCCCAAGAAGACTCGAGGCTGTAATCGCTGCCAAAGCTGCTTCAACTAAGTACTGAGTTAAGGGTCTGAATACTTATGTCAATGTGATATTTCAGTTTTTTATTTTTAATAAATTTGCAAAACTTTCTAAAATCCTGTTTTCTCTTTGTCATTATGGGGTATTGAGTGCAGATTGATGAGGGAAAAAATGAATTTAAACGATTTCAGCAGGAGGCTGCAATATAACAAAATGTGAAAAAAGTGAAGGGGTCTGAATACTTTCTGAATGCACTGTATGTCTGTATGTATCTTCGTATGTGTGTATGTATGTCCCTTAGAAACATACACCAATCAGAGCTGAGGATCTGATCACATGACAGGGGTGATTTGATGTCATTACGTCTGTGATGTCATTACGGCGTACAATGGCTGACTCCACACACCACCATTTTCATTTGTATGCTGTACAGGCCTAACATATCGTCAAACCTGTCATATATCACATTCGCCATGTTCTACATTAACGTTTTTCATTTAGTATGAAACACAAACAACCCGATTGTTAAAATGACCATCAAATATTGAAATCATCGGCGTTATGGGTCTTCCAATGACCCAGTATGTATCGGCTTTTGGCTTCATGCCTTCATGGCCTCATCTTCAGGCTGCTTCGGACAAATTAGCCCAGGCTTCTTAATACTGTAGTATAATTTTCATAACAATAATAACCTTAACAAGTACACATACATTCAAAGTACACCGCCCCATGCCAAATAATTAAATATGCTGCAGCGCGGCATTGCCGGGGCGCCTCCGGCGCCCGGCAATACCGCAGTGCAGCTCATTAAGGCTGCATTGGGAGGGAGAGGTGTACACTAATTGATTGATTAATTGTATAATTAAAATCAATAAAAGATTATCACAAAATATTTTCATAATCAATTGGCTAATCGCATAACTAAACCACTAGTGCTTCATCCGAAGATGTATCTTTTAGAAATTTAATTAAATAAGTCATTTATAAAAAATTAAATAATTAATTGATTACTCAATAAATAATTAATCGATTAATCAATAAATACTTAATAGATGAAATGATTAATCAATAAATCAAAAATATCCTTGATAGCCACATCACTTGGTCACTCATGTCCAAATATTAGCTTCCCAGCTCAAAAGGTGCCTGAGATATTGGCCAAATGAGAAAGAAAATAAATAAATGATTAATAATGAAAATAAATAAATAATAATCATAAAAAAATTAAATTATTAATCAATTTGGTCAGAGAACACATAAACTACCACTATTTCATCAGAATCTGTAACTTAAAAAAAAAAAATTTTTTTGTCATTAATCGAATAATTAAATAATTAATCGATTAATTGATTAATTAATAAATCAAAAATATCCTTTGCAGCCAAATCACCTGGTCATTGGCATGTCCAAATATCAGCTTCCTAACTCAAAAGGTGCCTGAGTTAATAATGGTCAGAAGATAAATGAAATTTAATTAATTAAATAAGTACTTAATTAAACGCTAATAATTAAATAACTCCTCAATTAATTGATTATTCAAAAAACAAAAAATACCGTATTTGACAAAGGACTTGCTCACTACTGTGCCGAAATTTCAGCTTCCTAGCTCAAAGGATGGCTGAGATATCGTCCGGACAACCAAGAAAGAAAACAAGAAACCAGAGTGAAAACTGAGTACTCTCTTTCAGCGTGCGTCACTGCCGAGCCCCCTTTGGTGCCCGGCAATGACGATTTGCAATGCCTGGAGATGGCATAGGAAAGGAGCGGTGTACAATAATAATAATAACGTAAATAGCCTCGTTTTAATAATACAGTAACATCCTCTTTGTAATAATAATAACGTTTAATAATACAGCAACATCGTCTTTGTAATAATAATAACTTTCATAATAATGTAGTAAATATAATTGTAACACTGCAATCCCTTTGTCGTGACTGCAAAGTTACTGGGTTGAAGCGGTGTGTGGTTCATTGTTGATTTGAAACATACAGAATAAATCAGTGCCTCAATGCAATCTCTTTACTTCCATGGTGACATATATATATATATATATATATATATATATATATATATATATATATATATATATATATATATATATATATATATATATATATATATATATATATATATATATATATATATATCAAAAGGAGGCACAAAGCACCCCTCCCTTTATATAAGGGATTGTTTCTCTGTGTGCAACTTTAACATGGGGACTGAAAATATGTTTCTCTGCTTCTACTGGACGAAGTCGGCTGCAAATTTCAGAAGTAAATATTCTGTACGTCGATGTAATATGTTCCAAATTTCACCAATCTCTGTTTCTGCATTCTTGAGTTTTATTAAGAAAACCCTCAAATTCACGTTCGTGTTTGTCCGTCCATCCATCCGTCTGTCCAATATGTGTTGGCGCTTGTATCTCAAAGGCTATACATTGAAACTAGCTGAAACTTGGAATATACATCAGTGAATAGGTCTAGTTAATGCTCAATATCTCATGCCTAACGAAGGTGTATTGACAGCATCAAAATCTGAGCACATTAAGGGGATTTGTGGGGGAGGGAGGTGTTAACCCCCGAAAAAAGGTATTTGCTGACTTCTCCAAAACTACACACACAATTTTAATGAAACTTGGCTAAACTTCATATCTGATGCCTAACGGGATTGTACTGACGGCATCAAAATCGGCTCTTATTAAGCCGGTCTGCAGGGGGTTTATTGACCCCCCCCCCTCCCCCAAAAGAGGTATTTGCTCTCTTCTCTGAAACCACACACACGATGTTGAGGAAACTTGACCACAAGCTGCATATATGATACATAACGAAGGTGTATGACCACATCAAAATATGCCTTCATTAAGGGGGTTGAGGGGGAGGGAGGGTTTGACTGCCCCCCACCCCTACCCCCCTAAATAAATAGGTATATGCTCTCGTCTCCAAAACTACACACGCAATTTTGATGAAAGTTGATCATAAGCTTCATGTCTGATGCCTAATGAAGGTGTATGACCGCATCAAAATCTGAGCACATTAATGGGGTTTACGGGGGAGGGAGGTGTTAACCCCTCAAAATAGGTATTTGCTCTCTTCTCCGGAACTACACATACACACAATTTTGATGGAACTTGGCGACAAGCTTCATATCTGATGCCTAACGAAGGTATACTATATAGAAATATAGATATATACAGACTTTATACCTCTTATTACTAATTTTTTTTTAATGTGCTGGTGCAATAGCCTAATGGATAAAGCATCAGGCTCCCTAGCTGGGGATTGTAGGTTCAAATCCAATCTGCATTGAATAATTTTTCACCTTACTTTTTTATATCTTTTATATTATCTTGAATAAAGTCTTGTGCAATGAACAAATGCATTTTGTACGTATTAAAAATGTATCTTGGGAAAAATGCCAAGGGCATGGAAAAGGCCCTGGTACACAATTTTGTATGTAATTTTGTATTCATGCACATGGCATGCACCATGTGGCAAACTATAGAAAAGAAGGGACATTATTGGGAAAAATGCCAGGGGCATAGAAATGGCCCCTTTATATGGTATGTGCCATGTGGCAAAGTATAGAAAAGAAAGGGCATTCCATAGCTTGTAGAAAATGCCAAACAATAGAAAAGAAGGGACATTTAAAAAAGAATCTCGTTTGCATGCTGGACTACCCTTGTGTTCTTAGGAGAAACGAAGTGATCCTCCATAAAAGTTCATCTAAAGGGGCACCCGACAAATATACAGTTGGTTAAAACTCATCAGTACGTAAAGTTTTCTGTGTACCTAGAAAACGAAAACACATAAGATAATGTGAATGTATGTTAAATCTAAATTGTTAAAAAAATTAATAAAGCCAGTATGTACTATGTGCCAACCAATTGCAGACATATTGGGTGTGATGTATTATTCGGGACAAGCTTTGGACAAGCGCGAGGGTGGTGCACATTATGTACACTTTATCGTGCATACACATGTGTGCACACATTATCAGCAACAATTGGATTAGATGAAAGAATTGTACACATGTGCAGTGCAGCCTATTTTATCAGTCTCTTTTGGACCATAATTACACATTACATAAACTTGCAAGTGTTGACATTGCAGACATATTGGACAAATGTGATATGTACATGATGAATACTGATGATATTTAGAGATGATTGATGAATTGTATATGAACAGCTTGTACTACTTCTGCAATAGAATATAAAACTAATTTTATGCATGCCATTTTAATATTTTACAGAACAATCAAGGACCCTTTGAGGTCCCTTTGAAACCAAGAGACTGTAACTGCATTGAAAATACATTTACTTCTTCATGTATCTGTATGAATCAAATTGACACCCCTTTATATGAACTTTTCTAGAGCATTACTTGGTTCCGCCTCAGAACACAAGGGTAGTCCAGCATGCACAGGAGATTTTTTTGAATGTCCCTTCTTTTCTAATGTTTGGCATTTTCTACAAGCTATGGAATGCCCCTTCTTTTCGATACTTTGTCACATGGCACATACCATATAAAGGGGCCATTTCTATGCCCCTGGCATTTTCCAAAGAATATATATATATATATATATATATATATATATATATATATATATATATATATATATATATATATATATATATATGTATATATATATGTATATATATATGTATATATATATGTATATATATATGTATATATATATGTATATATATATGTATATATATATGTATATATATATGTATATATATATATATATGTATATATATATATATATATATATATATATATATATATATATATATATATATATATATATATTGTTACGGACGCGGTTAAAGATGTTATTTACCGAGCGGTTGGTATTACCGCGACCGAACAGTTATTCCCCGACTAATACCCGATTTGCCCCAAACTTTGGCCGGATCGCGCCACCGCTATTCAATCGGGAAAACTCTAAAGCGACCGAATGCAAAGAGGAAAACGAAGGCAAAGAAAGGTTTGGAAATACTACTAAATTTATTTACTATTCACACACATAAGCAAAAAGACAGCAGTCACGTTTATTTACAAGCACATGAGACGCAGGTGACACAGTGAAAATACTAGCTTATACAGACTTATTGTTACTACCCAGGGACAAGACAAAAGACAGACTACGAGCACACTTACACGGGGAATGATGATAGGGATGGCAGGTGGGTGGCTGGTGGATGGCTGGCGGGATAGGGAGGTCCAACTAGTTCTGCAGCTGATCGACTCGTGGGCAGCCGCCGCTCCTTCGCGGCCCTGCTCCAAACTGCCGTCCAGGCCTCACGCTGCTGTGGCTGCAGTTTCGGTGGCTCCAGCTGCAGCAAATGCAGTTTCAGTGGCTCGAGCTGCAGCAAGTGCAGTTTCGGTGGCTCGAGCTGCAGTGAGTGCAGTTTCGGTGGCTCGAGCTGCAGTTCAACCCTGGACTTCTTCTCGTCTCTCTGTCGTCAAAGCTCATCTCCCTTGTCTGCCTTGGGAACGCCCTGCCTGCGGGTTATATAGACCCCGCCCCTCAACCTTCGCGAACCTCCTCGATGTTTCTCTCCACACCCTCTCCAAGTCCAACCCCTTGGTCGTGGTTGGTTGAGTGGGGCTGACTCACTCCTCCCCTCTATGACGAGGTGGAGACACGCCTTTATTCTCCGACCCTGCCTCGTGGTCAATGGCGGCAATTGGAGGGGAGGTTCTTGGCAATGGCAATTGACGAAAAGGGGGAATGGAAGTTTTGGGAGTGGGAATGGAAGTTTTGGGAGTGGGAATTAAGTTTTGGGAGTGGGAATGAAGGGAATCTATCTCTTTCACTGGTGCAATGGAGTATTTCAATTAATGGGAGACACAGCCTTACCCTAAAACACATAATAAGATATAAGCTATCGAACAGGGGTATTCTATGATTAGCTGTGGTGTGGATGCTTTATGGACTAATTATGGGACGCCCTTTGACTTTTACACAGCTCCGGAGGCAGGAGGCGCTGAATAACCAATATTCATAATAAAGCACAATCAAAAAAATACAGTCCTCATATCTGCAACAACATATATATATATATATATATATATATATATATATATATATATATATATATATATATATATATATATATATATATATATTGTTACGGTTTTTAGAACCTTCACATGTAAATTTAGTAGTAAATTCCCTTATAGATGACCCCTGTGTACATTTCCCCTTAATTGGCTGTTAATTAAAGATTGCACCTTAGTTAGTCCATGCACAACACGTAGCGAACCATAGGACCTCTCTGTAGTTATGTCATTAGTATGTGTTTCAGGTAAGGCTGTGTTTACAATAGTTGACTACATTGCATCAATCAAATAAGACAGTTCCCCTTTCAGATCCCCAATCGCCTTTGCCAAGTGCCATTGACAGTTGGGCTGTTTCGTTGGCATTACACTGCCAAAACTCCATTGCCCACGAGGCCAGGATTGGAGAAGAAGAGGGAGGAGCCACCTCCTCATCAAAGGTGGAGCCAGAGAGCCCTTAATGACCAACCAGGGCTCGGTGGGCATGGCTTGATAGGGCGTGGCAAGAAACGTCTGGTAGGTTCGAGAGGGTTCCAAGGCGTGGTTATAAAACCCTTGGCGCGAGGCCCCCACGAGAGAGATGCAGGAGGAGGTTCATGGGAAAGGAGCACTGGAGAGAGACGCATTACCAACCAGCACTGACGACCGGGTTTTCGCCACTGCACCGGAGCGTGGACGCTCACGCGGGGCACCGACGGCGTGCCGCGATTCCCGAACCTCCCTGCCACCAGCCCTGTGGACCGTCTGCCCTTCTCATCCTTCCCGCCATTCCTGCCTGCAAAACCCCATTAGTTTGTTCTGTTTGTCTTGTCCCTGGGAATAAGTAAGATTGTTTAAGAATTGCGATGTGTACCTGCTTCTTCCTCTTCACTGTAAAATACTTTCGTTCCCTTCTTCTTTGGTTTTGGTTTTTGTGTATAGTAATTAATAAATACCTGTTCCTCCTTATTCTCTGGTTTTCATTCTCGTCCGATCGTCTTCGTGTTTTCCCTATTGAATATCTGTGGCACGATTTTGGCAGAACCGCTTTTGCATCGGGTTAGTCCTTTGCTAACGGCTCGGATTCCGGATTGCTAAACCACTTGGCAAACTCCATCTTGTCCGGGATTCGAGCGGTACTTGTCTCCCTGTTTTGCGGAGGGATTGATAAAGGTATTCGGGCTATTACCTGGACCAATAACCCTGATCAATCCCACCCCGCAAAGGAGCTTTACAAGTACCAGGACCGGTCAGACGGCCAGCTTAACAAGACAAGGGGATTAAACCCCCCTTGCTAACGGGAGTGCCGTTCCCCGGGAACCGTAACAATTGGTGTCAGGAGTGGGATTTAGACCCGAACCAAATTTTTAAGAACATCAAAAAATTTGGTCAAAATTTGGAGCGGCCGAAATTTTATTTAATATCCTAAATTAAAGTCGTGCCATGGATGATCAAGGCGGTCGGATGCCGGTGGGGGTAGGAGAAGAGGGTTTCGAGGCAACGCAGGACCCCAGGGAGGAATGGGAAGAGGAAGGCAATGAGAATGCGGCAGAGGGGATTTCAGGCGCACAAGATGGCGGCGCCTCGCATGAGGTTGCGGCAGCACAAAATGGCGGCAGCTCGCACGTGGCGGCGGGGGGCACGCCCACTGCGCAGATGGGGGTTATGGATGTGCAATCCTATCTGGACACCTTCATGGCACAAATGAGGGCCTATATGGTAGAGTCGGGGAGTAAGATGGATGCAATGAGAAACGAGATGGAAAACCAAATTGGAGGATGAGACAGTAGAATGGGGGGGGGGGGGGCGATTAGAAAGCCAAATAGGGGGGCTAGAAGGCAAATTGGGAGGATTAGGGGGCCAATTGGAGGACGTGGGTAACCAAATCGGGGAAATGAAGGATGGGTTAATGGGGTTGGAAAATAGAATGGCCGCCCAGGAGAACCAGATGGAAGGGGTGAAGAATGGGTTAACAAGGCTAGAAAACAACATGGAGGGCAAATTGAGGGAAATAGGGGAGCAATCCGCCCGGGAAATTAAACAGATGGGGAATCAGATAGAGGAGGTAAAAATCGGGTTGGAAAGTAAATTGGATGCCCAAAGGAATGATTTGGAGCAGATGAGGGTGGCATCTACCAAAGAGATGGGAGAGATGGGGGAGGATATAAGACGCGGAGTGGGCGAAAAGGTCGCGGTGTTACGTGACGAGGTTACGCGACTTGAGGAGCATGCAGAGAATGAGCTGGAGCAAAGAGTAGCCAAGTTGACCAGGGCTATAAGGGACAAGACGCGAGATGTAGAAAAGCCGACGACCGTCAAATTGGATAAAAAAATGTCGGGAGCACCGGGGAAGGTTGAATTGGAAGACGAAATTTTATGGGCGCCGACGGTCGAGGTAGAGCAAAGCACAGCCGGGTGGACAGGGGTAGAAATCGCGACCCAGGGTTTGGAAAAGCCGGCGACTGCCGAAGTAGAGAAAATTTTATTCGGACCAGCGGTCGTCGAGGGAAAGAAAAAAGAAATTAAGTCCGAATCATTCGAAGCAGTAGTGGAAATTGGAATTGGAGAGACCGCAGATGTAGAAAAGCACCAGCAGAAGGAAGAAATGGATTGTGCACAAAGTCTAAGCTCACACCTTGATGCCGTGCTTATTAACACCAATGAAAGTTTGCAGGTGGTGTTGGAGCAAAGGAGAAGAAGCACCCAAGTGAGTCGTGCTGTATATTGTGAGGGGAGATTTTGCAGAAGGATGTTTGGCGCAAAAAGAATTTTCGCGCGCTTGCGATCGAGAAAGCACCCGGGCGTTGGTACAGGGTCCCTTGTGAGTGGTGTGAGTGGAATTGGCGCGCTTGTGAGGAAAGAGTGTGCTGTCGAGAGTGAGAATGAATGCACGACAGAGTATGGGAGTGATACCAAGTGGGAGCGAGAATGCACGTCGGAGTGTAAGTGTGATGAGAGTGACACGGAGAGTGAGTTGGTGGTGGCGCGGGTGCGGGAGGGCACATTGCAGCACGTGATGGGGAGTGTTACAGAGGATGTAACTGGAGAGTGTGCGCAAGAGTTGGCGTGAGAGTGTGTGGTGATGATTGGGTGTGCAGAAGAGTGCACACCCGTGGTGAGTGTTATGGAGGATGTAATGGGGGAAGAAAGGTGTGTAACAGAGGAGTGCATGATAACAGAGTGTGCTGTCGAAAGTGAGGATGAGTGCACAAAAGAGTATATGAGCATTTTGAGTAGACCTGAGTTTGTGCGAGGGGAGAATGCACGAGCGAGTGCTGTGAGAATGTGTGTGGGATATACGAGCGGCGTTGGAGTGCCGGGTTTGGAGAGTGTGAAAGGGGTCGCGTATGCGTGTGCGCATGCGAGTAAGGCATCGACGTTAAACGGAGCAGCGGTGAGACCGACGTTTAGCCGACGCGAGCCCTCGGTCCGTGCCGGGCTGTGGGTATTGCGGGAGCCGGCGGGGATCGGTGCAGCGTCGCTCCTCTTCGGAGCGTCGTGCACGATCCGGGCCTCGCCCCGCCCCGCACGGTCGAGTCCGGGCCTTGCCGGGCAAGGCGACCGGCCCGGTTCGAGGGCAGGTAGGTGGGATCGGAAAGGCGCCCCCTTGTGGTGGCAGCGTTCCACCCGGGCAAGGTTGGCCCATCACGCTTGGGAGCGAGAGGCCCTGCGTAGGGATGGCATTTTAAACCTCGGCCCAACCAAACCTCCTCCCCTGAACCGAATGCCGGGCGGACTCAACCGGCAGGCGACCAAACCACCCGAATTCATTGCTCGGCTTTGCGAAGCCGAGTTTTAATGATGTAACGACGCACCAAGAGGCTCAAGTGAGTGGACTGTGATGATAATAGTGTTTTGATTCGAAATTGGGAATAGTGGATAGGATTGGCAGTAATGATTGGCAAATTTGATGGGTAAAAATGATTGGCAGTAAAGATTGGCAAATTTGATTGGCAGAAAAATTGGATGGGCAAAAGTGATAAGGGGAGATGCCCGATGTGGAGGAATGGCAACTCTGCCATCCCTCACCCCCCCCCCCCCCCCCGGGCACATGAGCACTAGTTATGGGGTTTGGCAGTGTAAGCTCTCCGATGGCGGGTTAGGATAATGATTAGGGACTTAGAAATGACCATAGGTAACTGTAGAGTTAAGTAGCGACATTGTACCTGTAGTAGGGGACGGAGGTAGATTAGTTGGATGATAATGACGAGGGAGCGCAATAGTATAAGGGGTGACGGGGAAGCGCGAGTTTCAGAAGGGAGTAGTTAGATCAGATGATGCTGTGTGTGTGTGTGAAGGAGGTGATGGAGCAGCGTATGGTGAAAAGTGTGATTGTGAGTGGCATTGTAGTGAATGAAGAAGCCTGGGAGGAAAGGAGGGTGCAAGAGCTACCAGGTGTGTGTGAGCACATGTGTGCAAGTGAACAGGTGTATGGAGAATGGTTGTGTGAAATAGCTGGTATGGAATGGATGGTGTGGAGTGAGTAGTGTGGAAAACGTGGAGTGGAGTGGTTGGTGCGAAGGGAGTGGATGGGGAAGATGGACCCCCTTCACGAATACCCGGGGAGGGTAGTTTAAGAGTAGGCAGAGGGTATAAGTAAATTGTGGTGGATATTGGCATCTGTGGTGCGTGTGGTAGAATGGTGTTTGGATGGGTGCATTAGTGACGTGGAAATGGCTGGGCATGTGGCCTGTTAGTGTGTATGGTTAAATGGGCACTCCGCCACTGTGAGGCTGTCAGCCAGGTGAGGCCGCAGGTGGGCTCTGGGAGCTGGTAGAGTTGTGAGTGGGGTCCGAGGATCCGGAGGACGGACCCGGGTAGCCCAGTGCCAGAGAGGGCACAGAGGGGGTAAGTGCCAGGGAGGGCCTTCCCCAGTTAGATAGGTTAGGGTAAGGAGCAGGTAAGCTCCGAGGCAACTGCAGTGGCGGAGGTGTGCAGGTGAGTAGACCTGCTAGGGGAGCCACACGACTTAGCCCTGAAATTGTGCGAAGGCACAGGGAGTTGAATCGGGGGAGTGAGACCCCAAATTGGAGAGCGCCACAGTATGTGCAATGGGAGTTCGGTTTTTAGAACCGCATAGTGTAAGACGGCCAATGGTTTGGCAGAGAAAGACCCCGGGTAGTGTCAAGTGTGTTAATGTCATTCAGAAAGTAGTTAGGATTAAAAATCTCCTCACACCATCTACATCCACTCACCTGAGGTGACGACAGGACTCCACACCACACCATGGTTTGGTTATTTTTGTGCAGATGTTTTGGAGTGTAAGATGCATCATGACGTGGGTGAAACATTGTGCTGGTTGTTCCATCTCTTCCTCCTTAAGAGGGATTGGTGATGAATTGGGTGATGGCAAATTTGGTTAGAGGGATTGTGGATGAATTTGGATTAGGGGAGATATGGGGAAGACGAGACGATAGTGACGAATTGTAAATTTGTGTAAATATGGGGTAAAGGGCGAGGGGTAGAGTAGGTGACAGGGGGGGGGGGGGTGACGTACGTTAGGGACGAGCTTTCTCCGCTCGATCTCCAGGCACACCTCACCTCTGCATTGCCTTATGTTGGTGTGTATCCTTGTGCCCTTACCCATCGCTGACCCTGCTTTGTCTTCCTCCCCACCCATGGACCGTGTGCTCCCTGGGCACTGAGAGAGAGCGTGCGGGATCCGCATTTGTGTGCCCGAGCTGCCGCTGCCAGCTGCCTGGATCGATGCACCACTTTATGGACTGCACGTCTTGCGGCTAAGCACCACACCCCTATGGACCATGGTTCTGTTGCCGAGCACCACTGATGGACCCCACGTTTTGGGGCATGACCCCTCTGCTGAGACCGGCCATTGCGGCCGGTCATTGCGGAAAAAACGTTGGTCCCATCTGCTACCTGCAAAACTAAAGTTGGATTATCTTCTTTAAAAGCTCGCTTCGGATACATATGAGAGCCTACCTGGTCTGTTCAGTTGATTGTCGAAGCAGGGATCCCTTTTCAGTTCTCCAGACCAAGGCAAAATCAAAATAAAGCGAAAAAAACGGATCGCTCAAACCCGGGATTTCATCTTCTTGTTCATAATAATAATAATAACTAGAACTGCCACTTTAAAACTGCTGGCAGTGATGACCGCTTTGCGAGCACCCACTTTTGATACAACCCCACTTTTGATACAACCCCACTTTTGATACAACCCCACTTTTGCTACAACCCCACTTTTGCTACAACCCCACTTTTGATACAACCCCACTTTCATTGGACATGCTTTGACACAACCCTCTTGGATACAACCCCGACACACACACCAACCCCCCCCCCCCACACACACACATCCCCCCCCCCCACACACACACACACACCCCACCCCCAACACACACACACACACACACACACCCCACCCCCAACACACACACACACACACACAAATACCATCCAACCCCCCCTCCACACGCACACCCCAACCCCCCCGACCCCACAATACACACATATCTACCCCCCCCAAACCCACACACAAACACCCCCACACCCCTCCCCCCACACCCCTCCACACATACACACACACACACCTCCATACACACACACACACACACACATCCAACCCCCCCTCCTCCACATGCACACACCAACCCACCCCCCACCCCCACATACACACACATTCCCCCTCCCCCCCCACACCACACCCCTCCACACATACACACACACACCCCTCCACACATACACACACACACACCCCTCCACACATACACACACACACACCCCTCCACACATACACACACACACACACACACACATCCACCCCCCCCCTCATCTACACGCACACCCCAACCCCCCCCCCCAACATACACCGATATCCACCCCCACCCCCCCACACACCCACACACATGCACATCCACACACACACACACACACAAACACATCCCCACATGCATACACACACAAACACACACACACATACACACATCCCCAGACTCCCCCCCCACCCCCCCACACACACACGCACCCACCCCCGCACCACACACACACGCACACTTACCCCCACCCCCCACCCATAACACACACACACACACACACACATCCCTCCCCCCCCACACCCACACACACATCCCTCCCCCCCCACACCCACACACACATCCCTCCCCCCCCCCACACCCACACACACATCCCTCCCCCCCCACACCCACACACACATCCCTCCCCCCCCACACCCACACACACATCCCTCCCCCCCCACACCCACACACACACATCCCTCCCCCCCCCACACCCACACACACATCCCTCCCCCCCCCCACACCCACACACACATCCCTCCCCCCCCCACACCCACACACACATCCCTCCCCCCCCCCCACACCCCTCCCCCCCCACACCCACATCCCTCCCCCCCCCCACACCCACATCCCTCCCCCCCCCCCACACCCACATCCCTCCCCCCCCCCACACCCACAAGCACATCCCTCCCCCCCCCCCCACACCCACACACACATCCACACATGTTAATCCATGCACTGATTGCAGAAAAAGCCATTTTAAAAAGAAAATTAACCTGAAATTGCAGAGACAGAATTATTTATTTTATCTGAGAAGCTAAACGATTCTTCTTCTTCTTTAGTTGCTCAAACTTCATGTCGAATGCGATCATGTTAAAAAAAGTCAGAATTTGAGCAAATCTGTTTCATTCGTCTGTTAATGTGCCTCCCCTATTGACAAATCTGCAATTTGAATTTCATTTGAGGTTGAAATGACCGCGGGAGATCGTGTGACTGATCACGTCCTGGAAGGACAAAACAATTCTTCTTCTTCTTTCGTTTTCTAACAACTGTGAATTGCGATCGATTTAAAAAAAATCAGAATTTCACCAAATCTGTTTCATTCGTTTGTTAATATGCCTCACCTGTTGAGAAATCTGCAATTGAAATTTTATTTGAGGTTCAAATGACCGCGGGAGATCGTGTGATATAATGATCACGTCCTGGAAAGAAATCTTCTTCTTCAGTAGCTCATAACTTTGAGTGAAATGCGATCGAGTTTTAAAAAATCAGAATTTGAAAAAATCTGTTTCATTCCTTTGTTAATAGACCTCATCTATTGACAAATCTTCAATTGGAATTTCATTTGAGGTTGAAATGACCGCGGGAGGTCGTGTGACTGATCACGTCCTGGAAGGACAAAACAATTCTTCTTCTTCTTTCGTTTTCTAACAACTGTGAATTGCGATCGATTTTAAAAAAATCAGAATTTCACCAAATCTGTTTCATTCGTTTGTTAATATGCCTCACCTGTTGAGAAATCTGCAATTGAAATTTTATTTGAGGTTCAAATGACCGCGGGAGATCGCGTTGTCGTGATCATGTTCTGGAAGGACAAAATGGTAGGTTTCTTCTTCTTTCAACAATAAAGAGTTATAGCTTCGAGACCGTACATCCAATCATCTTGAAATTTTGCAAACTTGTTAATCTTCATGACTTCTACTATAGTATGAAGTTTCACGTCGATCAATGAAGCGATTCAAGAGATATCCATTAAAAAAAAAATTTTCGTTTAATTAACGATATCTGCCAAACCACGTGACCTATCGCAAATTCTAAAATGACATTTTAGTAGACTGACATGCTGAACAGATCTGTGAAGTTTCTCCTCGATTGGATCAAAAATGAGGGAGGAGCTAGGTTTTAAAGGTTCATGCTTAAAAACGTCATAACTCTGAAACCATGTGATGCATGATGTCATGCTCACTGACTTCTTTTGTTCATCATGGGTATGCGAATCCGCTTGAAAAGTTTGGGCTCGATCCGTTCAGCCGTTGCGGAGAAAAAGGGGTTTTGGTGTTTTTTCACGAAAAACAAGATGGCGGCCGAAACATGTGATGTATGACTTCGAAATTTTTTGCAATCTGAGTTTTTTTAATGAAGCATCTGGGAAAAAAATCCCATTTTCGGGGGAGAAAATTTTTTGTTTGACGAATTCTAACCTCTTAACGTTAGCATTTTAAATATACTCGATACACATGTCTTTTGTTCCAATTGAAGAGTTCTTTAGAATGAGCCATTCCTCAAATTTTTCCATTGAGCCGTTTCGGAGATACAGAGGGGAAAATTTGAATTTGTTTTACAAGATGGCGCCCACACCACGTGACCTATGACGTCATAATTAGCATTAAAAAATGATAGGAGCCGAGACGATCATTTGATGAAAATTTCCTGTCAATCCGACCAGCGGTTGCTGAGAACATTAATTATGAAGTTTTCGGAGGTGCAAAATAGGGCGGAAGAATAATAATAATAAGAAAAACCCTAGCAGTAATGATAGGTTACTCTCCATTTCATGGAGAGTAAACCTAATAATAATAATAATAATAATAATAATAATAATAATAATAATCTCCTTCAGACGGCATATTTCCGTGCACCCTCTATCAATGGCAATGATTCTGCTACCATTCGATAGAGTTTTTACTTCCTGCAACATCCTTTGGTATTATAATTCTCGTAGCTTGAAAGGATTCCTCGAAATGGACAGAAAACGACATTCCTATGTAAAATAATGGGACCGGGGTAGGCGTGGCTATGACTGTCAATCAGCTTCAACTGTCAATGATGGGGGCGGAGCCGCAGGACCCATTTGCATCCGTGTCGGCGTTATGCGTGATCATGTTACGTGGCATAAAATAATATCAGCAGAAATATCATGTCTCGGGAAATGCCTTGTTTTTCATTGTTACATTTATGAAAATAAAATAATAGCGATGTACCAGTGCTGTACACTGCACACGGGACACGTGATCATGAACCCTCCAGTCGCGGGTCAAGGAAAAAGCAAACCGCAAACCACCTGATCAATAAACCTTCTCGAGTCACGGTTTCTCGGCGCCAAATTCGTTACGTCGGCGCATCACTGATGGCGTCGTATAACAGGTTGAACAAGGAATCCACCGGAATTGAATCTACTGTAAATTGTGTGTGTGTGTGTGTGTGTGTGTGTGTGTGTGTGTGTGTGTGTGTGTGTGTGTGTGTGTGTGTGTGTGTGTGTTGATACAATGATGGGACTGGGCGAATGGATGAAATAACAAATTGATAAACATAAAGTACCAAACACACAAATGGCTTTATGGTTGGAGGAGGTAGAGAAACATGTGAAAAGGAGAGTTGTTGATTTGAAAAGAAAAGTTCGAATCAATAATCCGAAAGCAATTTTAAACAATCCAGAGACACGTGATTGCTTAAGGCAGCTTTAAACACAATATGTTATTGTTCCAATTGACAAAGCAAATAATAATATTGCATTTGTATGTAAAACATTCTCCATTGAAACACTTTTGGATGAATTGGGCTTAGACACGGGAATTTCAAAGACCTACAAAATAAGTAACGATAACAAAACAGACTTGATAGAACACCATACAAATCACTCAACGGTGAGAAGACTGTTAGTTCCGGATAAACACCATAAATTACCATCATTTACTGGATCCCAAAAATGCACAAACATCCTTGTAAGATGAGGTTCATCATCGCAAGTAGAGAATGTAGTTTGAAACCTTTGTCGGGCAGAATTACAGCGGCAATGAAACTAATCTATAAATGCTTAAAAAACTACCATGAAAAAGTGAAGTTTTATTCTGGTATTAAGAAAT
Organism: Myxine glutinosa; assembly: GCF_964187855.1. Taxonomy (NCBI): domain Eukaryota; kingdom Metazoa; phylum Chordata; class Myxini; order Myxiniformes; family Myxinidae; genus Myxine; species Myxine glutinosa. Next base: position 174,165,330 of record NC_136263.1, on the reverse strand, counting down.
TCTGGATCATTGACAATTCCAAACCGGTAATCGACAGTATCCACAACATTAACAACAAGGGTAAGGCAAAATGTCTTTCAACTTTTGACTTTTTCACATTGTACACAAACATTCCACATGACAAGCTAGTAACCGCATTGGACAGAGCAGTAGATAAAGCATTTGCAGGAGGTAATGGAGTATACATTAATGTATATCAAAACAGAGCACACTGGTCTGTAAAGGATAATCAATATTCATGCAGTTTTTCAAAACGTAAACTCAAAGAAAGTATTCGATTTCTGCTAAACAACAGTTTCTTTACATTTGGCAACAAGATAGTCCAGCAAACAGTGGGCATACCCATGGGTTCAGATCCCAAGATACTCCAGCAGACAGTGGGCATACCCATGGGTTCAGATCCGGCCCCTTTCTTTGCAAATTTGTTTCTGCACATGTACGAGTTTGATTGGGTCCAGAACATGTGCAGGAATAAATTAACATCTGCACGAAGATGCGGAAACATCTTCAGGTTCATTGATGATTTGTTGGCAATTAACGATGGATTTATATTTGAGCAGCTTCATGATGACATGTATCCAAAATAACTTGAATTAAACAAGGAAAACCAAACTTCCACTTCAGTTTCCTTTTTAGAATTAGAAATTGAAATCCATAATAATAAATTTCAAACCAAATTATTTGATAAACGAGATGCATTTCCATTCCACATTGTCCGAATGCCTTTCTTAGACAGCAACATTCCTAAAAAGCTATTTTATGGTACGGTTACAGGTAAAACAAGCATTATTTTTAATTTTTTTTGTATACAGAGTCGAGGCTCGTGAAAGAGCTAACATTCATCAAACAAACAAATCAAACAAACAAGCAAACAAAGTATATAAAAAGGGGAGCGGTCGACAAGATGGGGAGAGAAGTGGAAGAAGCACACAAACACAACATTTGAGAGCAGGGACATCGGGAGATGTGTGGGAGGGGGAAGGCCTGGGGGGGGAGGCAGGATAGGCATAAAACGCAAGGACACCAAGTATTTCCAGGAAAGAAGTTGGCACCTCAAAAAAGTGGATTTGGGGTGAAATTAGCGGGGGTAGAAAAGATCAAGATTTTGGATGGGGGAAGATAAGAGATGGTGGTGAACAGCCGTTTTAAAGACCTGGAGTGAGGAGTGGGATTGAAGAGAGTGAGGGAGTTTGTTCCAGAGGCGGGAGAAAAGGGGAATGAAGGAGTGAAGGTGAGCAGAGAGTCTTGATTTTGGCAGTTTAACCAAAAGAGGGTTGCAGTCAGATCCTGTGCGACCTGTAGGAATATTTGGGGGACAGAGCCCAGAGAGAGCTGGGGGAGCAAGGCCGGAGAGGAGTCGGTGGAAGACAGAAAGACCACCAACCTGCCAGCGGTGAGTAAGTGAAAGGCCCTCGGAGATAGCGTCATCGCGGGAGATTCCAATGATTCTGAACGCTTTGGTTTCAACAGCGTGAAGACGAGCTAGGTGTGAGGCAGGAGCACCAGCCCAGAGGGGAGAGCAGTACTCCATTGTGTGGTGAGGAGCTCAGGTGTGCCAAGGAAGGACTTCACACGACAGAGGATGCCCAGTCGGCGACTGGCTTTGGAGGCCAGCTTGGAAATGTGGTTTTCCCAGGAAAGATCATGGCAGATAGTGAGACCCAAAAGCTTGAGTGACAGAACTTCTTGGAGAGGATTATTCAGAAAGTAGATGGGAGGGTTGTCCAGTCGGTCTTTTCGGAGAGACATCGTAAGAGCGTGAGATTTGTCACGATTGAAAGACATGTTCCACTTGTTTGCCCAGTCTGTAATTTTGTCCAGGTCTGCAGAGAGTGAGGAGGCTGCAGACTGCCGATCTGAGGGATGAGGAATGGAGCGGCAGAGAGTGGAGTCATCAGCAAAGAGATGGAGAGGATTTTCAAGAGAGTCAGAGAGATCATTGATGAAGACCAGAAAAAGCACAGGGCCCAGAACACTGCCTTGGGGAACTCCAGCCTGAACAGCCAGAGGAGATGAGAGAAACCCATTCAGGGCCACACGTTGACTACGACTAGAGAGGAAGTCTACCAGCCATGCGTGGAGATTTCCATGGATACCAAAGGAGGAGCGTTTGGTGAGCAGAGCGGGGTGCCAGACCGTATCGAAGTCACATGATATGTTGAGGGAGACAGCTCTAATTTCCTGTTTGGCATTGAGGACCTCCATCCATTGTTGAGACAGCAGAAGCAGCATGTCCAGAGTCGAGTGACCTGGTCTGAAACCAAATTGATGATCAGAGATCAAGCCATTGGAGAAGAGGAAAGATTTCATATCCGAAGCAATGATGGATTCCATGGCTTTGCTGATAATTGGGAAAAGGCTGATTGGTCTGTAGTTGCTAGGATCTGTTTTTGCACCTTTTTGTGTAAAGCGGTGACGTTGGCTGATTTCCAAGCAGATGGCAGTTGACCTTGAGCAAAAGAGAGGGTGAAGAGAACAGAGAGAGGGAGTGAAAGAGCGGGAGAACAGGATTTTAGGACCCGTGGGCTTATGCCATCAGGTCCAGTTGCAGAATCAGAGTCGAGGGTTGATAGAAACTTTTCCACCTTGTCAGCAGGAAAGGACACGGAGTCCAGGAACAGCTGGGTATGACTGGGTACGTTGGGTACAGAGAGGGATGGGATTGGGACACAAGATTTATAGGCATACACAGAGTTGAGGCATTCAGATTTTCATGTGCGGAGTCAGCTGTGTAGCCGTTTGAGGTAAGGGAGGGGATGGAGGGGGAACAAACACCAGAAACAGATTTGACCAGACGCCACCAGGATTTGGAAGAGGGAGACAGATAAGAGAGTTCGGTCTTGAGAACGGAGAGATATTGTTTCCTGGCATTCCTGAGGGTGGACACACACTTGTTTCGGGCTTTGTGAAAGGAAATGAGATTTCCTTCCGTTGGATTTGCTTTCCAGGAGATGAAGGCAAGTTGTTTCTGGGCAACAGCCTCACCACAAGATTCTGTGTACCATGGAAGGGAGGAAGGGTATGACAACTGAAGACGAGATGGGATAAATCTGTGCATGAGAGAGAGCAATTTACTTTGGAAGAATTCCCAGGATGAGTTGATGTCAGAGGTGGTAGAGATGGGAGACCAGTCCAGATGATTGATGGCTGCTTGAAGACCGTGCCAGTTGGCCTGAGTGAAATACCAGACTTGTCGACGCTGAGCAGGCTCCCGGAGAATGGTCAGAGAGATGTCCACTTTAACAAGCACATGATCAGATGAGCCGATTGGAGCAGAAGAAGAGCAGCAGACATTTTCAGGGAAGTTAGTCATAACCAAGTCCAGAAGAGAAGATGCTCCGTTGACTGAGATCCGGGTCGGGAAATTGACAGATTGTGTCAGTCCCAGTGAGTCGCAGAAGTCCTTTGCTGAGGAGCCATGGCTGGTGAGAGGGGTACCCACACCCAGCCAACTGGCATGGTGACAATTGAAATCACCACATATGAGGAAGAGAGAGTTGGGATGAGTAGATAGAAGTTGGTCCATATTATCAGACAGCGAGATGTAGATGGAGTCATCACTGTTTGGTTGACGGTACAACACACATATGAACAAGAGGTGGGAGCGAAGGGGAAGCCATAGCCAGAGGTATTCCTGGGGGTGAGGTGGAGAGAGTGCAGTGCAGGGCGAGTGAGGAAGAGAGTTTTTGATAAAGATAGCAACCCCACCTCCAGGACGAGGCTCAGGTCTATCATACCGGAGGAGGGAGTAACCCTGGAGAGATACTAAGGAATCAGAGACATCATGAAGGAGGAAAGTTTCTGTTAAGCAGATCAAGTCTGGTTTGTCAGAAGCAACCTGTATGGAGAGATCAGTTAAGTTTGAACGAAGGCCCCGGATATTTGAGGCCCATACCATTAATGAAGAGGAAGGGTGAGCATCGGATACAGAACAAGGGGGAGGAGGGGTAGGGTAAGATGTGGAAGAGGTAGGGAGAGCTGTTGAAGGTGTGTCAGATATTTCAGAATAGCTCGGGGAAAGGGAAGGATGGGGCGGACAAAAGGTGATTGGGTGAGGCACAATGAGGTGTTATTTGAGGAGGGGGAAGAGCGAGGCAGAAGGTTGGGGGAGATGTAGGTGAGAATTGGAAGGGGGAAGAAGCGGGGAGGACGCTTTGAGGAGAAGGGGTGAGAGGGGGGAAATTGAGAAGAAATGAGGGTGGGCATATTTGAAGGGGAGGGGCGAGGGGGGAGTTTACGAGGGAAGGGACAAGGGGAGGGATTTGAAAGGGATGGGATATGGGGAAGATTTGGAGGGGAGGGGTGAGGGGGGAGTCTAGGAGGGGAGGGGTGTGGGGGGAGTTTAGGAGGGAAGGGGCAAGGGGGGAGATTTGAAAGGGATGGGTGATGGGGAGGATTTGGAGGGGAGGGGCAAGGGGGAAGACTTGAAAGGGATGTGTGATGGGGAAGATTTGGAGGGGAGGGGTGATGGGGAAGATTTGGAGGGGAGGGGTTATGGGGAAGATATGGCGGGGAGGGGTGAGATTGGATTTTAGAAAGTGTACGATTAATGGGAAACAAACATTTATTGCAAAATGAGTTTCTTGTGACCTTCGAGTTAAAAATACGTTTAAGGAAGCTGGAGGGAGGATGGAGTGCAGGAGAGTTTAGGGAATGTAGAAAAGCGGCACTGTAAGAGATGGATTTTTTGGGGGGATGAATAGATTTGGTGAGCAAGTCGAAAGCAACCTTTTAAAGAAGAAGAAGAAAAAGGTGTTATAATATACGACAGAATACAGAACTTGAGGGGAAAGTTTAAACATTTTAAAGTTTAACAGTAAAAACTATCTGGGGAAATGGGGGAGAAACACGTGGTCGAAGAACGAACGATCGAATAAGAATGAATAAACGAATGTTTTTTTGAGACAAAACAGAGAATAAACAACGAATAAACGAAACAGAGAAGGAATTTCTTTTTTTTGTTGTTGTGATTTTAAACAAGGAAGTAGGCTGTGGGGTGAAAAGACTGGGAAAAACAGAGAACGAAAGTTATTGGAGCACAAACGACGGACCGCTGAGAGAAAAACAAAGCCTCAAGGTTGGACACTGTACAAGGCCTCAAAAGACATGACATGAATTAACACGATTTTCTATACAGGTATGAAAGATTTACACCGAGAATCTTCCTCGGGACACACTATACGTACACACACCATAAAATAAATACAGTTATAACGAAAATACAAATGGGAACAATTACTTCACTTCGATTTCGATGGAGAGCGTGGACAGCTGCGAATAAACGAAACCTCGCCAAGGTATATCCAAAGGGAAGGGAAAATAAACAAAGGGAAAATTCCAAAGGGAAGCAGAAGTCCAAATTGCGCTGCAATTGCGCTGCGGAGAGAATTGCAGCGGAAGTATTGCGCTGCAATACATGTCCCCTACCAAAGTTCAAAGTGCCATAACATTGTCCAAAATGATTGAATATGCAAATTTATGCACGATTGATGCTGGTTTTCAAACTTTATCTGAGGTATGCTGAGACACATGTGTGTCACGCCTCGCCTCGTTGATAAGCCCACAAGGTCGCTCGTGGATATCTTGATCTGTTCAGCCGTTGCAGAGAAAAAGGGGTTTTCGTGTTTTCACGAAAAACAATATTGCGGCCGAACCACGTGACCTGTGACGTCATAATTACCATTAAAATATTCTACAGACCGAGTCCCCCATACGGTGAAAATTTGATCTCAATCGGTCCTATTATTTCAGAGAAAATCTTTTTTAACGGAACTTATAACTTAAAATGGCACTGAGTTAAGGATCATCAGAATTATCAGAATTACCAAAGTTCAAAGTGCCATAACTTTGTCAAGAATGATCGAAACGCCGTGAAGTTCGAACTTGATCTGTATCTTATCATGAGGAAACCAGATGCCAAGTTTGAAATCATTAGCATTAAGAGTTTAGAAAAAAAGTCCGGAAAACTGTTCTTTGCGTGACGGACTGACAGACGGAGGGAAGGAGTGCAAACCTATAGTCCCCTCCGGTGTACACCGGTAGGGGACTAATAATTAGGACTGTGAGAGTAACCACACACAGCTCTGAACTGGTCAATAAATTACAACAACGAGTCAGACATACGTTACCACAGGGAGCTGCAGTTGGTAGATTAAAACGTTTTCTTTAAAATCACAAAACGACACCAAATCGAATTAGTAAAATACAATATGAATAGTAAAAATATTATTCATGAGATAATTATGTAAAAACAGTGCAATATAAGAATTAAATATACTACAAATCAATGTTGCTAGGAATCACTGGTTGCTAGGATACGGCAGCATGCAAAAAACCGTTTTCAGTAACAGTTTGAACATTCGAAATACAGTTTTATCAAGAGGTAGGTGGTGTGGTCGTTATGGTTGGGGGAAGACCCAAGACCCAAAACACCCGGAAGACTCAAAAGTCCCTGACCACCCAAAAGACCCAAAGACCCTTAAATACTTTTTAGACCCAAAATACCCTTAAATACCCTGAAGAACCAAAATACCCCAAATAATCTTAAAGACTCAGAGGAAACAAAAGACCCTTTAGACCAAAAAGCCCCTGAAGACACCGAAGACCAAAAAGACCCAAAGACCCAAAATACCCCTGAAGGCCCACAGGATCCAAAAGACCCTGAAGACTCAAATGGCCCTGAAGACCAAAAATACCATGATGACCCAAAAGATACCGAAATGGTCAAAATGCCTATCCCTCCGAAACGACGTGTGGTGAGGTGCGTGGAGCGCGCCGAGTCACGCTAGTGGAGATAATTATAGAATGCTGTTAATAGAGATGTTCATGCAGTTTGTAAGAAGTTGATAATCATGCACTGATATTATAACATTTTACTCAGGCTGCTAATTTGTAGAGTCTCAGTATGTGGCTACACTACAAGAGTAATCAAGTACTGGTGTAACCAGTGGAGTGTTTGTGGAAGCTTGAAGCAATAACTGATTAAGTGTAAATGAGGCAGTGATGTAGGGATTGTTATGTGATGGCAATACTGTTAACTACTCTCGAAACCAACATCATCCCTTTCTTGTTTAGGACCCTTTTTAGACTGTAGTTTGTCATCCCTACATTGCCTTTTAATTTGGCATAAAAAATTGTATTCACTTGTTTTATATCTTTTCCAGTTTCACTCCTTATTCATTGACTTCATGCCTGTGTGACTTCAATAAAACATTGGAGCGAGGAGCTGTTCCCTCACTCCCACGTCGTTCTTGAATGGAGTTTGACTAGCTGTCTAAATGCATACAGTCGCACGTGGGGAGGATAGTACACGTTCAATAGAAGATACATTGAAATGTCTGGATATCTCTACAGAAAATTGATGTTCTCTAGAATTATTCAGATACTCTATAGAACCTGTCTATATAAATTTTCTATCGTACTTTAGGACCAAATTCTACAGAACTATTCCATAGAAATTCTGTAGAAAATTTATTTGGACGATCTATAGAACCTGGCTCTAGAAATATTATAGAGTACTTTAAGACCAAATTCTATATAACTGTTCAATAGAAATTCTGTATGAAATTTATTTAGACGTTCTATCGAACCTGTATATAGAAATGCTCCAGTACGTTAAGACCAATTCTATAGAACTGTTCCATAGCAATTCTATATAAAATTTCTAACATTCTATATAACCTGTCTATAGAAATTCTAAAATACTTTAACACCAAATTCTATGGAACTATTCCATATAAATTTTATTGAAATTTTCTATGGTACTTTTGGACCAAATTCTTTAGAACTGTTCCATAAAAATTCTAAATAAAATTAATATAAACATTCTGTTGAGATTCTACATTACTTGAAGACCTAATTACATTGAAATTATATTGAAAATATCGATTTTTTCCATTGATTCTATTTGTATAAAGATTTTACATAATTTCTCTCGAGTCTAAAGGTTTTTTATTGAACCGTTCGATATACCTTGGTTCTAAAGTACTGTCGGACCCCGCTAATCGCGATTCCGCTATTCGTGGGTTCCACATATTTAAGGGTGATAAAATCTGACCTGTTTCTCTATTTGCCGAAAAGTATCTCATACAATACAATGCCGTGGCATACATTCGCGCGAATTTACTTCGACCTTCGGGGATTATCATCGACATTCTCCGGATTTGCCTCACCATTAGCGGATTTTTCCTTGTCATTCGCGGATTTTCGCGACGCCGGAGGAAAAGGCGCGACGCCGCCTTTTCTCATTGAAAAATGCCCTGCTATTCACGGTTTCGCTATTCACGGATTTTCCAGTAACGTATTCCCCGCAAATAGCATGGTCCGAGGGTACTATGTAATTTATTTAGACTGGTTCTACAAAGCGTTTATAGAAATTTTCGATGGAATTTCTGCAGTCTATTTTTTGCAGGGATTATCCCCTCCCTCACCTCAACTTGATATAATTTATTCAGGTTGTGGCAACCACGAAGGCAAGAATTATTGTAGCTTTTAGCGGAGCACGTGAATTGACACCTTTGGCTCAGGATATGGTGAAAAATAATATTACGGGAAGAACGTGGATTGCCAGTGAAGATTGGGCCATGTATCATTTATTTACTGCAGAAGAATACGTTTCAATCTTCAAGGGGACCATTGGATTTGCTCTGAGACAAGGCAAAATGCCTGGCTTCCGTGAATTCATCCTGAAAATCAAACCTAAGTTATCCTTGACTACACAAAACAATGTTCGGGATCAGAAGCACTCAATGTTAATGAAAACGATCTCAACTTACAAAATACTTGATCGAAAGCAAGAAGATATTAATGTTGTGCACTCAAATGGCTTTCAAAGACAAATGTTTTTGCCCACAATGCATTCCACTGTAATGAAGCAAAATGAAAATATTTGTTTCCTTCGCAACTTTTTAAACAAAGAATGCGCAACATATCAGAAAGACTTAAAGTTCATGGGTAATAAAAACACAATGGACCTTAATGTGAAAAATGATATTTTCCCCATTGACAACAGAAGTTCTGAAATCTACAATGAACCATTCCTGGTGAAGAATACAACATTTTCCGATTCGTATGAGAACTTCATTTTGTTTTTTTGGCAAGTTACTTTCAATTGTACATGGGACAAAGGAAACTTGATGAAACGCCTGTGCACTGGCCATGAAGAACTCGATTTTGATAGTTCAACATTTGCAGACGTGTCTAATCCGAGAGTGGCTTTCCACACTTACATGGCTATTTATTCTGTTGCACACGCTTTGCACGACCTCCGTTCATGCAAACCTCGTCATGGACCGTTTGTAAATTATTCCTGTGCTGATGTTTCTCAATTCGAACCCTGGCAAGTAAGAGATGATGCACTCATGGTGAAGTATTTGCTGTGAACCAGTGGAATGTTGCACAGTAAGACTTGTTTTGAGTAAACGTCCTTTCTTTTTCTAGCTTTTATACCACTTAAAGAGAGTGACATTTCTGGATAATGTCGGACAAGTTTTCAGTTTTGATGAGAATGGAGATCCTCCTGCTGTGTATGACATTGTAAATTGGAAAGTGAATGTTCTTGGAACAATAGACTTCTCAATTGTGGGAATATACGACGCTTCAATTAGTTCAGGGAATCCACTGCGATTTTTCTCAAGTGGAATCATATGGAATGCAAAGAACAATGAGGTGAAACATAATATGTTTATAATTTAGGATCAAAACTATTGAAACTTTATTCTTAATGCGACTTTGAGGGGTGTCAGTTAAATGTCATTTTTTTTCTGTTTTATTTAAGGTTCCAATATCTGCGTGCACGGATCAATGCAAAACAGGAACACGTAAGGTTGCCCAGAAAGGGGAACCCTTTTGCTGCTTTGATTGTTTTCTTTGCAATGAAGGGGAGTTCTCAAATGTTACTGGTAAGATGTGTTACTTTTAACAATGCTATCTTTCTTACAGAAGAATGGAAAACATGAAGGATTGCATTATTATGTCATCAGACAGGTAGAACAATTGATGGAATAAAGAAAACACATATTGAAGCGGTGATAGCATGTAAAGTGCCATTGTGGGGATCAGGGTGTATGTGGGGTAGGAATCACATTTTGGCAAATATAAAAGGGAAGGTTTAGCGATCAGGAGTTAAAATCCAAAGAGTTTGGGACTAGGAAAACTAGGAGGGTTTGAAAAAAGCGAAAAAGGAGGGAGGGAGATGGGCAAAAAGGGTTCACTAAAATGACCCCCAAAATAGGAGGGAATGTGGGAAGGAATGTTTTATTGAACTGAGTGGAATGCCTCCCTATTTCTATTTTTCAAAACAATATATGGCTGTGACCAAAAGAGGATAGGAGAAGAAAAGGGAATCTCAAACAAAGTGGAAAAGGAGAGGAAAAAAAGAGGAGAGCAAGGAGAGAGAAGAGGAAAAGAGTGGAGGCAACACAAAAGGAACAGAAGGAGGCAACGCAAAGGGAAAAGAAGAAGGCTTTCAAGATTGTTGGAATCTCTAAACAAAGCTGAGCCTGTGGGTCTATCACTTCACCATTGCAGACAAGTTGGTGGTCTCTCTGTCTTCTCATACATCCTTCCTGGTCTTGCGCTCTCTGGATTTTCTCTGCCTTGTCCCCTCCCCCAAAGGTTTTTGCAACACAAACACGGTCTACTATCAACCCCCCTTCTGGTGAAATTATTTAAATCCAGGAAAACTGCTGACATCCACCACACATTTGTGCCTCTTTTTTCCAGCCTTTGGAACCAACTTCATCTGTTCAGGCTGGAGTTCCTCAAGGGCAGTGTTCTGGGCCCTGTGCTTTTTCTGGGCTTCACTAATGATATCTCATACTCTCTGGAAAATCTTCTCTGTCCTCCAAAGCCAGTCGCCGACAGGGCATCCTCCACAGTGCGAAGTCCTTTCTGGGCACTTCTGAGCTCCTCACCACATACAAAGCTTTCGTCCGTAGCTCAATGGAATACTGTTCTCCCACCTGGGCTGGTGCTGGTGCCTCACACCTCGCTCGGCTTTACGCGGTTGAAACCGAAGCATTCAGAATCATTGGAATCTCCTGTGAAGCTGATTCTGAGGGCCTTTCTCTCTCTCACCGCAGGCAGGTTGGTGGTCTTTCTGTCTTCTGCCGACTCATCTCCGGCCTAGCTCCCCCTCCTCTGTCTGTGCTGTTCCCCAAATTTTCCTGCAGGATGCACAAGATCTGCCAGCAACCCTCTTCTGTTGAAACTGACAAAATCAAGATTCTCTGCTCACCTTCACTCCTTCATTCCTCTTTTCTCCCGCCTCTGGAACAAACTCCCACACTCTCTTCAATCCCTCTCCTTCCTCCAGGTCTTTAAAACAGCGGTTCACCACCACCTCTTATCTTCCCCCATCCAAAACCTTGATCTTTTCTACCCTCGTTAAAACATCCCAAATACGCCTCTTTAAATCCCCAACTTCTTTCCTGAAATTCCTAGAAGTGTTGATTTGCTTTATACCGTGTACCCCTCCCTCCCCCCCCACCCCCCCGCACCCCCCCCCCCCCGGGGCCCTTTCCCCTTCCACAGATCTACCGACATCCCTGTTCTCTTCTGTTGTTGTGCTTGTGTGCTTCCCTATCTTGCCCTCTTGTCTCCCACTCCCTTCATTGCATGTTGTATGTGTCTGTGCATGTTTTCATGTTCAATGTGTTAGCTCTTACACGAGCCTCGATTCTGTACACACAAAAAAAAAAATTCCACATTCATTTCAATCGTATTCTTTTCTCCAGATCTTCAAGACAGCTGTTCACCACCATCTCAGATTGTCTCCAATCCAAAACCATGGTCTTTTCAACAATCTTTAACCCCTCATCCCCCCACATCCCACTACAAATCCTCATAAATTTTCCCTATTCAAAAACGATGATCTTTGCTACCCTCCTTAACACCTGCCCCTCCCCCACCACCCAACTCAAAGCCATCCTCCTTCCATATTTCTGGTTTTTCCCTCCTGAGTTTCCTTCTGTATCCACCCTGTCCACCCCATGCATCCTTTCCTGCCCCTCATTCCTCCCCACATCCATTGTTTGTCCAAGTCGCCATCTATCTTGTCATTCAACTCTGCTGGTGGGGTCCCACTTCTCCCTATTGGTCGTTTTGGCCTGTTATGTTCTGATCTGTACAGTATACTTGCAAAATAAGTGAACAAAAAAGTTCAGTGTACTTTGGAATCTGTATACAAAAAAGAAAGAAAGAAAAAAACTTTTACCTTTTTACCTTTTCTCTGTATTAAAAAAACTCTGTCTAAAAATATTTTACCTTTTTTTTTATGAGAAGAATTTTACCATTGCAGGCCTTTCTTTAAGACCACTCGAGGTAGGGCCACACAAGGGAAAGTACAGATATTAGACAGAAAGTAGGGATCTATTGACATTCCTCTTGAATTGAGGTAGGTTGGGATGGAGGGGAAAGCAGGATGCAGGTAAACTGTTCCAGAGTGATGCCGTGTCGGGGGGAAAAAACTAGAAGAACACCTCATAGTCTTACTCCTTGGGACAGATACAATGCATGGATGGGAAGAAACTACCAAACATGTTGGGCGACTGAAGGTATACTCAGGTGGAACAACCTGTGATAGACCCGCAGAGCACACACATTCCATGGTAATATCTGTAGGAAAGGCTCAAGGAGGCAACATAGTGGCGGACTGATACAGGTTCCAAGGGGGATGATGCCAACTCCTGTCCCACCAGAATGGCAGCAAGTCGATAGATTCTCTCAAGAAGAGATGGATGACAGGCTGGAGCACCAGCCTAAATATGGCAATGATACTCCATGACAGGACATATAGTGGCTTTGTATAGATGGAGCAGAGCAGCTTGAGAAAGGTACGGCTGAGCACGAAATAAGTAGCCAAGATGTTGGGAGGCTCTTTTAGTTTATACCAGAGATGTACTTTTCCCAGCTAAGGTTTGAGCTGATATCCAATCCAAGCAAATGGATAACAGGGAGTTTCTGCAAAGGTGAAGAATCCATAGACAGGGTCGAAAACAAGGTGATCTTGAACAAGACATGGACAACAATGTGGTCTTTTTTGGTTGAAAGTAACATGCCAGTCTTTTCCCCAGTTCATCACAATCCCTAGGTCCCAATTGAGAGTGGTCCTGGCATGGTCATTGGTAGGAGTAGACAATATTCCTGGCGAGGTAGTATACAGTGTTCAGTCATCTGCATAAATGCTTAATTGAGAAAGAATACAATCAGGCAGATCGTTGATGTATAACAAGAACAATATTGGACCCAACACTCACAGTGTTGCAACCTTGAGCAACACCATCATTCATATTATGGACATGGGATGACTGTCTCTGCAGTACCCTGTATCAGAGATTGTATCACGCAATTTTCAAAAAATGCCATATGATTTTAGCTTTTGGACGAGGCCCTTGTGCCACACTTTGTCAACAGTCTTTGAGATGTCGAGAGCACCAAATGTGGCTTCTCCTGATGATCCAAAGCCCTATTCACATGTTCAGTGATTTGGGATAGAACATCACCAGTAGACCTTGACTGTCGAAAGCCATACTGAACATCAGTTAGGAAGTTGTGGGTTTCCAGATGAGTCATGAGTTGTTGTTTTATGAAGGATTCAAACACTTCGCTGATAATGGGTTTCAGGCTAACAGGCCGATAGTTAAAAGGATCAGATTTCACACCAGAGCTTTTAAAGATAGGGCTACAGAAGCATGCTTCCAGCTACGTGTAAAGACAAATTTTGACACACAAGCAATGCAGTTTTGAGAGAACAGAAGCCAATTCAGGTGAACACATCTTCAAAGCAATTGCAGGGATGCTGTCTGGTCCAGTGTACCTTGAAATGTGAAGCCCTTGAAACATCTTAGCAACTTTCCTTGGTGTGATGATGATAGTGGAAGGCCTGGTGTCAAGATGGGAAGGACAAACAGGCAATGGATGTATGTGGTCTTCAAGTATGCAGTTTGCAGCAAGATGCTCAGCAAAGAGGTTGACTTTATCAATAGGAGAAGTCAGCACTTCAGGGACATTGAAGAGGACAGGAATAATATATCAGCATATATCAGCTATATCAGCAATTCTCCAAAAATTAATGACGGTAAAGGCATTCTTTGTCGTCTTGAAGCAGTCCAGTAACCCCTCCCAGCCCTTTTTGTGTCCTGTCAAGAGACAAACTTTCTGCATTTGTCTTGTTTCAGTGTAAGGGGCTGGTTGTCCAATTTTTAAGTAGCATTAGTTTATAGTTACATTCACGTACATTGAGCCCTGTGTTTGACAACCTGAGGCCGATCACTCTGAAGTGTGCAGGTTGGTTAAAACATGCTGCAGGTCTTGGCTGTCGGATGGTACAGGATCCCAAACTCGAAGGTAATGCATTGAGAGGCTGATTGGGTGTAAAATACTGGGGTAGCTGCACTGCTGTGGGCGAACATGGATGGTGGCCCTTGCATTTACTTCCGGTTGCTTTCCCGAGGCCATCATGGTCCCTCTGCAACTGTTTGGGGTTAATTTGGGCTCTTGATGTCTCTCATTCTGGCCTTGTACATGACATGTAGAATGGTGAACTAATGATCCTTTTTCCCTCTTCTTTCTACCTCTATATTTTTTGACTATTCAATTTCGGGGTGGAACGGAGACGAGGATGAGATGCATCAATGTTCTGAAAATCCATTTGGTATTTTGACATCCGTCTTGCATAATTGTGATGGTTAATCATGAAAAACAACCCAGTGATCGGCGTCAGTGATTCCACAAATAGAGTCATATCATTCGTGGGGACTGCTCTGTCCAGTATTCTGATTTGCTGATTCGTCAACATACATAATCGAGAATTGGGCTGTTTTCCCATGGTCACCATTGCTCATCCTGGTCAAATACTCTTGATAGCTTTCCATCACATTCGAGAGTTCCGGATCGTTGAGGCGATCAAGTAAATTATCTTCCAAGGAGAGAGACTGATGAGAGATTAGAAACGTAGCCATTTATTGCCTCGGAAGGCAGTACGTCCTCCATCGGCTTGATTTTCCACCTTCACATGGTTTGTGTTTTTATGCAAAGGCCTCTCTACCACTTGGCCGTGAGGTCTTCCTTGAGGATAGGCCTCGAGAGTTTATGTGGTTTCGCCTCGCACTTTTGTATTCCACTGGCTACCTGTATTTTTGTATCGCTCTCCATCATCACCCAATTGTGCTATTTTGATGCTATCCCTGATAGTATTGATATGGCGCTGTCTCAACACCCAACTGCTGATATCATGGTCTTTGGAGACTTTATGTTCATCACAAAGAATGATTAATTCACTCTCACAGCACAGATGCTCCTGGTATCAATGCATTTAATTTTAGATTTTTGTGAAGATCTGGATTCGGATCCGCCTACTGGAATTTTTTGAGTGATTCTTCACCATTGGGAGATAGGGCCTAAAACGACACATAGCAGGATATCTCAAAAGTTGTAGACGGATTTGGACGAAAGTTTTTGGACTGGTTGAGTGTCTGTCAAGGACAAATATATTCAATTTTGGTGAAGATTTGAATATGGATTCGGACATGAGAATTATTTAATTTTGTAAGTGATTCTTCACCATTGGGAGATGGGGCCAAAAACTATACATTGCGGGATATCTCAAAAGTTATGGATTGATTTGGACGAAACTTGGTGTGCAGGTTGGGTGTGTGACGAGGAATAATGGATTCGATTTTGGTGAAGATCTGAATATGGATTCGGATATGAGAATTATTTAATTTATGAAGTGATTCTTCACCTTTATTTATTTTTTTTATTTTTTTTTGTGTACTGAATCGAGGCTCGTGAAAGAGCTAACCATTGAGTGATTTGGCGAAAACCAACATATAGCAGAATATCTAAAAACGTTATGGACAGATTTGGACGAAATTTGGTGGACAGGTTGTGTTTGTGACAAAGAAGAATCCCTTCAATTTTGGTGAAGATCCGGATCCAGCTAGTATATGTTTTAAGTGATTCTTAACCATTGAGTGATATGGTCAACCAGGCAGTGGTATGTTCTCAACTGATATTGATCTGTTTTTGTGTTCAAATCCTAGCGATATTCCTGAAAACATTCTCCCCCCTCGAGGAAATTCTGATCATGTCACCATTGAAGTTCAGGTTTCTTATTCTTCACCATCAACTGTTGTTCATCCTGTCCATTTCAATATAGCAAGGCTGACTGGGATTCCTTGCGTTCTTTTCTTGCCGATGTTCACTGGAACTCGATCCTTTGTCTGCAAGGAAGTTACTGAGTGAATCCGTATTGGTATGGTCCTCTTTATCCCTTCTCGGACCTACCAAGTGAAACTACACTCTCAGCCATGGTTCACTCCTGCTTGTTCTGCTGCTTTAGCCCATCGCAATCACTTTTTCAAACAGTATCATCGTGTTGGCTCGAGTGAGGCTCATTCTTTATTTTGCCTTACGAGCAACCACTGTAAATGAGATAATGCTAAGCGACAGTATGCAGAATCTGTTTGTGATTCCTACAAAGAAGCCTCCAAAGAAAACTGGATCAAATATTAAAACAAAGATGCAAAACAGCCAACTTTCACGTCATTCTGATAATTTTTTATATTTTCTTAGATGTTGATATTGTAAATGTATTAGTATGAGAGACCACAGGCTTTCAATTAGGCTCTCACACACAAAAGGTTTGACCTATCCAGAGTAAAGATGATGATGGTGTAATGCAAAAATGTGGATTCTTGCGTGCTCCGAGGTACACTCGTGGGGTCCTGGCGCCTTGAAAAAGGGTGCCAAAATAGGTCTTAATTCGAGTTTCATGTACAAGAATATAGTTCTCACCACGTGATAGATCTCGGCGTTCTGTTCAAAAATATGTATTGTATTTTAGAAGGTGTTCAGAAGGCATTACTGTGGACCGAAGGGGTTTAAGAACGACCCTAATTAAAATTAGACCTTCGAGCCCAAGCATGACATTGATGGCAAAATATCCTCCGAGCTCATATCAGTCAGAAATGGACAGGTAAGAACGATTTCACTTCGACCAAAACTATTTAAGAAGCCCTTATTTACAACTAGATAACCAAGTATTTCCCCAAACATCGGTGCCAGGCCTTCGCTGCTGATTTCAGTCATTGAAGCATTTATACTTTCATGAAAGGGGGACGATAAGAAGAGGAACCTGGATGTGTTTTTATATAGGATTACTCAGCTTCATGAGTCGGAAATAACTTGTCAATGAGTTCTTCATGATTAATGCGCTTCACGCACTCTGATCTTAATGTGTTGGTCTGAAAAAGGGTTCTCAGTTCAGTAAGAAAATAAACAGAAAGCAATATGTGAATTTACACAGCCTCAGATGTCATCTGACCTTTTTGGTTAAACTACACATTTCCTGCCATATTTATAACCTTATTTATTAACTTTACTACCTTCCTCGGCAATAAATGGCTACGTTTCTAATATCTCATCAGTCTCTCTCCTTGGAAGATAATTTACTTGATCACCTCAACGATCCGGAACTCTCGAATGTGATAGAAAGCTATCAAGAGTATTGACCAGGATGAGAAATGGTGACCATGGGAAAACAGCCCAATTCTCGATGATGTATGTTGACTAAATCAGCAAGTCAGAAGACTGGACAGAGCAGTCCCAACAAATGATGTTACTCTACTTGTGGAATCACTGATGCCGATCACTGAGTCGTTTTTCGCAATTAACCATCACAATTATGCAAGAAGGATGTCAAAATACCAAATGGATTTTCAAAACATTGATGCATCTCATCCTGGTCTCCGTTCCACCACGGAAGCTGAGGCATTCACAGTAAGGAAGACAGATAATTCCTTCTCCAGGTGTCTTGTCGATCTCACACTGGAACAAACTGTGAATGCTGACGCAGCGTGCCAGCTGACAGGCATTGTGACAGCCGCCAATAATTATAGTTCTCGTAACCACTGCATGACAACGAGGTCTGCGAGGGCCACAATCGCGAGCCAATTGTGGGAGCAAGCAAGATTAACCAACAAAGGTGAGGGTTGACGTCACAACGGAGGAGTTGTGAGGCCATCCCGGATCCAAAACAAAGTGCTAGAACAAATACAAAGTTATTGTGATCCATTCAGTCTCGAGATGGGTGACCAGCCTCCCTGCAATATTCACATCGAGAAAGCAACCAATGAAACTGTGTCCGATGGTTTCCTTGCATTGCCAATGTTGGGCAAGACACTTTGGTTACAGTTCATCTCGGATTGCCTGGATGATCCTAGCAGATTTGAACGTCCAATCCAGAAAAACAAGGTACTGACATTCAAAAACGAGTGTATTGGGAAGCGTTGGTCACCAAGTCAAAAAAATCCTTGATCTGAAATGCATTCGCGATCTCCTCAGTCCTCTCTTGATGTTGGCGACTGAGCAAAGCATAGACTCTTGACATTCCCAACTTTTGCCAGTTCCCCTCTCCTTATGTGATAGTGATGGGCCGATGGCAAAAACAGATATTAGCAGACCATTTTCTCCATTGGAGGGCAACGTGTGCTCATCTAGGCCAGACAAAATAGAGGCCTGTGTATTCTCCTTGCTTTTTACATTTCTGTGGAATTTTCCTCGTACA
Organism: Myxine glutinosa; assembly: GCF_964187855.1. NCBI lineage: Eukaryota > Metazoa > Chordata > Myxini > Myxiniformes > Myxinidae > Myxine > Myxine glutinosa. The sequence continues at coordinate 174,146,762 of NC_136263.1, read as the reverse complement.
TATGGAGGTGTGGCCCAAACAATACACATCAAAACTGTTTCCCACAGCCGCAAGCGTGCCAATATACCATTTGACATGTACAGACATCCCTCGATAAAGGATGCTGCATGAATGCATAAGGGATCTCTGAACGCAACCCGATGTCATCTCTGGACCAGATCAGGCCCCACCCAGCATTGTCTCAGTTGCTCTCAAATCAGAGTCCCTCAAATGAGAACTTCCATGCTTTTTGGTAAAGGAGTGGTTGATCAGCATCAATGTGCAAAAATCATTGCTGAGCGACGAATACACATCGGAATTGAGAAGGAATACTTCAGGTTTATGCAGACGGATGGTCACAGTAACCTAATATATTCTTGTGATACATATTATTAATCAGGGGGTTCAAAGCTATCTTTTGATCAAGGTTTTTTTTTTAATACTTGGGCTAAGGCTCACTCTGGAGCGCATGTGCGCACGCACACACGGACATACTGATGAGACCAACACTTAACACAGCCACAGATCTTGGGGGAAGTATCGTCACTACCATCACTTCTTGGGATACTCTGGGTACCAGAAATGTCTTAACAATGGTATTTCCTAACATCATAATAACGTCATCTCAGCGGGGCATTTCCTCAAGAGGAATGTTCTCCTTCCCATGGATGCCAAACGATGGGGATTAACCATGCTCTCTCCTTTTCAAGCAAGGAAGCAGCACGTATTTTTAAAGTCTTTGTAATGACTTGAACCAGTCCAAACCGGATGGGTGTTTTTTCGGAGTCACCATCTCCTTACTGGATGGCTGTTGGCTCCATGCATGAACTCATCCTCCTTTTGTCAGGTGTTGTTTTGGGTCCTCGCAGGCTGTCACAGTCACGTTCCCCACTAGCAGAGCCAGTGAGGGGTGTCGGGTTATTCGCCAACAACCCGACCATGCGGCGGGTAGCACTGGGTTACATGTTACCAGTGGCAGTCCCAAAAGACTGACCTGAACATAAAATATAAATTCGTTGATTCATAGTTTGGCTAAGAAATGAAAAGAAAATGATGATTTGGGTCGCTAATTCGCAAAAAAAGAAGCTTTTTGACAGGTTTTGGTCAAAGTGAAATCATTCTTCCATGGTTGATTCTGACTGATATGAGACCAGAGGATATGAAGAGGACCTTGTAGGACCTTGAACCTTGATCAGAGGACCTTGAAGGTCTAATTACAACAGTAATTAATGCTGTGTTGCTGATGGCCATACTTGAACCCCTTCGGTCCACAGTAATACGTTCTTTTGAAACATATTTTTATAAAGGGCACCGGGATCTATCATTTAGTGAGAACTATATCCTTGTGCACGAAACTCAAATAAAGACTGATTTTGGCGACCATTTTCCAGGTGCCAGGACCCCATGAGTCCACCTCAGGACATATAAGAATCCACATTCTTGCATTAGACCATCACAATTTATACTCTAGGTAGGTCAAAGCTTTTGTGCGTGGAGAGTGTAATTCAAAGTCTTTAGTCTCGGAATAAATTTTGAATGACATGAAAATCTGATCAATGGCAACATTAATTATTCTTTTTTTATGCAACCACAAAACTATCATATTCCATTCAAACTAATAAATATAACAACAACAACAATGATAATAGCTGAAGTAACTGACTCGGTGCTTTTATGAAAGATTCTCAGGAATGCCACCGTTGCGAAAGCCATTACTGGTCCAATGAGGGACGTGATGGCTGTGTACCTATGCCTGAGGAGTTCCTCACCTCCACCGATCCGATTTCCATTGTGCTGTTGTCCTTTGCTCTACTTGGACTGTTACTTGTGCTGGTAATTGGTTTCTTGATTTTTAAGCACAAAGAACTCTCAGCGGTGAAGGCTGCAGGTTTTGGAGTTTATGCTGTATTGCTGATGGCACTGGGTGGGTGCTTCTGCAGCAGTCTGCTGTTTGTTGGAAGGCCTTCTGCAGCTGTCTGCCAGTGGAGAGAAGCAGGAACAACAACGTTTGTTGCGCTCACCATTTCCTGCTTGATGCAAACCACGATAACCTTGCTCATCGCTAATAAAGGTTTGTTTGCATTGCTTTAAAGTGGCGCATCACATTCAAATGTAGGGCTTCTTCGGACAAAGTGCTATTCATTCCATGTATTTCATCCTCAGCCTGTCATCTGATTCATTGTCTCCATGTTCCTATTTTTGCTTCTTTCTTCCCCGGGTAACTTACTTCCACATCCTCACCATCATCCGAAATTCCCCTCCTCACTTCAAAAATATATACAAGAAAAGAACAACTTATTTTTCCCTCCGTAGCGATTCTCATTTCAACTTTCCTTTTGCTTCTGGCTCTGCATCCCCCCCCCCCCCCCCCCATCTTTTCTCCAAACTGAGTCTATCTACGTTAAATAAAAACGCTTCTTTACAAAAAATATTTAATGCATTTCAACCCTTGAATCTCTGTCATAAATGCTACACGTATTCTTCTTCACCACTATATATGTCTTTCCATCTCCTTCACAAGCATTATTTTTCAGAGCTATTTATCAGCTCGGCTCCTGATCGACCAATCTTCCTCCCCCCTCCCCTCCCCATTCACTCATATACAGCTCCACGATTCTTCATGCCTTCATCGAGCGATCTCATCGCCCACCCCATGATCTCTATCTCCGCTTGTCAAAGTTGGGAATTTGGAATCACGACAAGCATCCACCCCACATCACTTGCTCAAAGATTCATGTCGCCCACTTCTGTGTGCCTCCTTGCCCCACACTCGAAAAACTTTCCTCTCGCTCTTCCCCCTAAATGCTTCCCACACACCGCACATGCTCAAACCTTCTCCCACACCGCGCACACTCAAACCTTCCCTTCACTCCCACCCACACCCCCGATATTCTTCACCTTGTCCCAACAAAGACTCCTTGTCATCTCAAACATCCAAGGTATTCACTGTCACCTGACAGATCTCGCAATCCAGGCCGCTGCTTCAATTTCCAGCAAGAAATAAATTTCCCACTGCCCAGGTAATGACCTTACACATCACAACCCTCAGAAGTATCTCTGGCTGTGACTTCCCGTATGCTCCCACCTGCCTTGTGTGTGTGTGCACATGTGTGTGTGTTGTGCCGTCCATCTGTATGTTCTCCTCTGTATGCATGCATTTCTCGGGGGTCACCACCATCTCGTTCTGTTCCGATTAGTTCTTGCATTTCCACATTCCTGCTCGGCTTGGATGCTTCAACCTATTAACATCTATAGGTTACAACTCTCTGCCGCAGTCTGTCATTGTCCCATTTATTTGCTCTCTGCTCTCCTCTAATGTCTGAAGGACACATCAATTTGAGCTGGTCATTTTCCCCAGCCCCAGCTACCACAACAGGAGCCATTCTCTCCAATATTAAACCGAATCTTCCCCTTGCGTCTTCAGCCACCATTATTATTTAACGGTATTTCCACACACAGTTTGTCCAAGAAGAACTCTCCGAGCCTGTTGGCCTCTGAGTTGCATGGCTATTGGATTATATCGGTGCTCGCATCTGGGAGTGGTCTTTTTGAGGATTTCCTGTCCTTTTTTAGGAGCGTGACTTTGTCATCATACCCCTGTGCGCACCAGTGGAGTTGGGTGTGGGGGGGGGGGGGGGGGGGTGCAATACCCATACCTTTATGTTTTTAAATAGTTTACAATTAAGATAAAACACACTGTATTTAAACGTGAGTAACAATAATGAACGTAAACTGTATTTGTGATTTCACGTACACTGTGACTACACTAACAAACGGTAATTTTGGAAGTCAGACCTCGCTACCCATTATTAATATTAAGCCCATGCTCCCCCCCCCCCCCCCCCGCCCAAATAGAGAAGTCAAAGTACGCCTATGCCTGTGTGGTGTGCACCATCTCCACATCCAGTCATGTGGTATTCTTCACTCAAATTGCATGTGTAATTTTAGATAATGTCAGGCTTGTTTCAGAAATGCTTTGACTTCTGCTTTGACATTTTCCTTTTTCCGCTCTGTTATTGATGGATAATAATCCTTGATGATTTTTATGGCGTGGCCCATAAGGCAAACCCGGCTGGAAGAGCGTTTGTCTGTCCGTATGTATGCCCCTTCTGCCGGCATTTTGATGGTGAGTCCCTTTAAAATTCGTTATCTCTTCAAACGTGGGTCCGATAACACGAAAATTTCACCATAATCGCACGTGGTATGGGTCACATGGTATGGGCGCCATCTTGGAAAAACCGAAATAACTTTGCACCTCTATTTCTCCGAAACCGCTCCATGGAAAGATTGAAAGGTTGCTCTTTGTAAAGTACTCCCCACAGGGAACAACATATGTTGATGATGATGTCATAGGTGCCTTCATTATGATGTCGTAAATTTCTTGAGCGTGATCTGGGGATAAATTGGTCGAGAAAAAAATGGCTGACTATCGCTCACATGGTTCGGCAGCCATATTTTCATGGCGTAGGCATGGCGTAGGCGATTCTGCGCATGCGCAAGATTGGAGGTCTCGTCTCTTCAAAGCTGTCCATGCACGCTCGCTTTCGAAGTTAAGTAACTTTTCACAATTGTGTTTTTGTCGAAACTGGTCTTGTATGTACCTATTGGGGTGTCTTTAATAGTATTCTTGGCGTTGGTTTTTTGTACCTGTGTACAGAATCGTCGGTCTTTCTCATCGTGTATTCTGAGGCCTAAGTGTAGTACTAGGCTACTGTGTCCAACCTTGGCTTTAGGCTTTGTTTTTGTCTCAGCGGTTCTCCGATCACGCTGAAATTTTTTTCGGGTCTCTGTTTTTCACGGTCTTTTCATCCCATACTTCCTTGTTTTAAAATCTCAAAAAAAAAAAAAAAAAAACCCAAAAACATTTCCTTCCGTTTTTATTCGTTTATTCGTTCTTAGTTGTTCGCTCGTTCATTCTTCGACCACGCTGTTTGTGATCACGTTGTTAAAAAATGTCTCATCTGAACCCTGAAGACCTGTATTCTGTCATATTCTATAACACCTTTTTCTTCTTCTTCTATAAAAGGATGCTTTCGACTTGCTCACCAAATCCATTCATTCCAAAAAAAAATTCCATCTCTTATAGTGCATCTTTCATTCATTCCCTAAACTCTCCAGCACTCCATCTTCCCTCCAGCGTCCTCAAACGTATTTTTGACTCGAATGTCTCAAGAAACTCATTTTGCAATAAATGTTCGTTTCCCATTAATCGTACATTTTTCAAAATCCCATCACCCCAAAATCCCATTTCCCATCACCCCTCCCCTCTAAATCTACCCCCTTGCCCATCCCCTCCAAATCATCCCCATCACCCATCTCTTTCAAATCTTCCCCCTTGCCCCTCCCCTCCAAATCTTCCCAATCACCCATTCCTTTCAAATCTCCCCCCACACCCCTCCCCTCCTAGACTCCCCTCTCACCCCTCCCCCTCAAAGCGTCCTCCCCGCTTCTTCCCCCTTCCAACTTTCACCTTCATCTCCCTCAACCTTCTGCCTCGCTCTTCCCCTCGTCAAATAACACCTCACTGCGCCTCTCCCAATCACCATCAAACCTTTTGTCTGCCCCATCCTTCCCTTTCTCCGAGCTATTCTGTAATCTCTGACACACCTTCAACAGCTCTCCCTACCTCTTCCTCCTCTTCCACATCTTACCCTACCGCTCCCCCCCCCCCCCCTGTTCTGTATCCGATGCTCCCCCTTCCTCTTCCTTAACAGTATGGACCTCAAACATCCGGGGCCTTCGCTCAAACATGTCTGATCTCTCCATACAGGTTGCTTCTGACAAACCAGACGTGATCTGCTTAACAGAAACTTTCCTCCTTCACGATGTCTCTGATTCCTTGGTATCTCTCCCAGGTTACTCCCTACTCCGGTATGATAGACCTGAGCCTCGTCCTGGAGGTGGGGTTGCTATCTTTATAAAAAACTCTCTTCCTCACTCGCCCTGCACTGCCCTCTCTCCACCTCACCCCCAGGAATACCTTTGGCTACGGCTTCCCCTTCGCTCCCACCTTTTGTTCATATGTGTGTTGTACCGTCCACCAAACAGTGATGACTCCATCTACATCTCGCTGTCTGAGAATATGGACCAACTTCTATCTACCCATCCCAACTCTCTCTTCCTCATATGTGGTGATTTCAACTGTCACCATGCCAGTTGGCTGGGTGTGGGTACCTCTCTCACCAGCCATGGCTCTTCAGCAAAGGACTTCTGTGACTCACTGGGACTGACACAAACTGTCAATTTCCCGACCCGGATTTCAGTCAACGGAGCATCTTCTCTTCTGGACTTGGTTATGACTAACTTCCCTGAAAATGTCTGCTGCTCTTCTTCTGCTCCAATCGGCTCTTCTGATCATGTGCTTGTTAAAGTGGACATCTCTCTGACCATTCTCAGAGAGCCTCCTTAGCGTCGACGAGTCTGGCATTTCACTCAGGCCAACTGGCACGGTCTTCAAGCAGCCATCAATCATCTGGACTGGTCTCCCATCTCTACTGCCTCTGACATAAATTCTTCCTGGGAATTCTTCCAAAGCAAACTGCTCTCTCTCATGCACAGATTTATCCCATCTCGTCTTCTGTTGTCATACCCTTCCTCCCATCCATGGTACACGTAATCTTGTGGTGAGGCCATTGCCCAGAAACAACTTGCTTTCGTCTCCTGGAAAGCAAATCCAACGGAAGGAAATCTCATTTCCTTTCACAAAGCCCGAAACAAGTGTGTGTCCACGCTCAGGAGAGCCAGGAAACAATATCTCTCCGTTCTCAGGACCGAACTCTCTTATCTGTCTCCCTCTTCCAAATCCTGGTGGCATCTGGTCAAATCTGTTTCTGGTGTTTGTTCCCCCTCCATCCCCTCCCTCACCTCAAATGGCCACACGGATGACTCCCCACGCGAAAAAGCTGAATGCCTCAACTCTGTGTTTGCCTCTAAATCTTGTGTCCCAAACCCATCCCTCTCTGTACCCACCGTACCCAGTCGTACCCAGCTGCTCCTGGACTATGTGTCCTTTCCTCCTGACAAGGTGGAAAAGTTTCTGTCAACCCTCGACTCGGATTCTGCAACTGGACCTGACGGCATCAGCCCACGGGTCCTAAAATCCTGTTCTTCCGCTCTTTCACTCCCTCTCTCTGTTCTCTTCACCCTCTGTTTTGCTCAAGGTCATCTTCCATCTGCTTGGAAATCTGCCAACATCACCGCTTTGCACAAAAAAGGTGCAAAAACAGATCCCAGCAACTACAGACCAATCAGCCTTCTCCCAATTATCAGCAAAGTCATGGAATCCATCATTGCTTCAGATATGAAATCTTTCCTCTTCTCCAATGGCTTGATCTCTGATCATCAATTTGGTTTCAGACCTGGACACTCTACTCTGGACATGCTGCTTCTGCTTTCTCAACAATGGATGGAGGTCCTCAATGCCAAACAGGAAATTAGAGCAGTCTCCCTTGTCATATCACGTGCCTTCGATACAGTCTGGCACGCCGCTCTGCTCACCAAACTCTCCTCTTTTGGTATCCATGGAAATCTCCACGCATGGCTGGCGGACTTCCTCTCTAGTCATAGTCAACGTGTGGCCCTGAATGGGTTTCTCTCATCTCCTCTTCCTGTTCAGGCTGGAGTTCCACAAGGCAGTGTTCTAGGCCCTGTCCTTTTTCTGGTCTTCATCAATGATCTCTCTGACTCTCTTGAAAATCCTCTGTATCTCTTTGCTGATGACTCTACTCTCTGTCGCTCCATTCTTCATCCCTCAGATCGGCAGTCTGCTGCCTCCTCACTCTCTGCAGACCTGGACAAAATCACAGACTGGGCAAACAAGTGGAACATGTCTTTCAATCCTGACAAATCTCACACTCTTACGATGTCTCTCCGAAAAGACCGACTGGACAACCCTCCCATCCACTTTCTGAATAATCCTCTCCAAGAAGTTCTGTCACTCAAGCTTTTAGGTCTCACTATCTGCCATGATCTTTCCTGGGAAAACCACATTTCAAATCTGGCCTCCAAAGCCAGTCGCCGACTGGGCAGCCTCCGTCGTGCGAAGTCCTTCCTTGGCACACCTGAGCTCCTCACCACATACAAGGCTTTCATCTGCAGCTCAATGGAATACTGCTCTCCCCTCTGGGCTGGTGCTCCTGCCTCACACCTAGCTCGTCTTCACGCTGTTGAAACCAAAGCATTCAGAATCATTGGAATCTCCCGCGATGAAGCTAACTCCAAGGGCCTCTCACTCACTCACCGCAGGCAGGTTGGTGGTCTTTCCATCTTCTACCGACTCCTCTCTGGCCTTGCCCCCCCAGCTCTCTCTGGGCTCTGTCCCGCAAATATTCCTACAGGTCGCACAAGATCTGCCTGCAACCCTCTTATGGTCAAACTGCCAAAATCAAGACTCTCTGCTCACCTTCACTCCTTCATTCCTCTTTTCTCCCGGCTCTGGAACAAACTCCCTCACTCTCTTCAATCCCACTCCACCCTCCAGGTCTTTAAAACAGCTGTTCACCACCATCTCTTATCTTCCCCCATCCAAAACCTTGATCTTTTCTACCCCCGCTAATTTCACCCCAAATCCAGTTTTTTGAAATACCAACTTCTGTCCTGGAAGTCATTGGTGTCCTTGTGTTTTATACTTCTTCCTCCACCCCCCCCCCCCCCCCCGCTTCCCATGCCTCCTCCCCCCAAGCCCTCTCCCTTCCACACATCTCCCTGCTCTCAAATGTTGTGTTTGTGTGCTTCACCTTCTCTCCCCATCTTGTTTTCCGCTCCCGCTTTTTATATATTTTGTTTGTCTGGTTGATTTGTTTGTGAAGTAAATGTTAGCTCTTTCACGAGCCTCGATTCAGTATACAAAAAAAAAAAAAAAAGCCAATGTCGTCTGGAACCGCGATTGTCTGTCCGTCCAGTGTATGTATATATGTCCCTCACAAACGTCCACCAATCAGAGCTGAGGATCTGGTCACATGACAGGTGGACAGCAGATCCTCTACTCAGCAGATCCAAGCCCAGCTTTGCCATTGTTAGACTATTGGTCTTGTTTGTAGTAACAATCTCCCTTTGTATCACAGTTTCAATTTATGTGAGACAAAATACTGTTTAAAATGCTAAGTATTGTTAACCATGCCTAAAAACAAGGTCAAAGCTCCGATTAATGATGTTGATATTTCATGTTTCCAAGCAGAAACCACACCCTTTTATGGATTACTCAAGAGCATCAAGTATTGGCAAAATATGGCGTGGATCATTGTGTTTTTTTGTCCTCACATGGCCTTATCTATGGCATGGGGGTTATCTGGTCGCAGTTCACCTCACAGTAATTTGCTGTATCGACCTGGCACCATCATTGTTGAATGCTCAGGAACATTGTCAATCTGGGCTGTGTGTTCCCTTACCTACCTGGGGTTTATCAAAATTTGTTGTTTATCCTTAGCCATCAAGGCTCACAAATGTGTAACATCACAAGATGAGGCAAAGCTGGTTACTTTCAGTATGCTCATCTGCTTCTTGATTGTCTTTGCCTTTGTTCCAGCATACATCACAACATACGGTCGCTTTGCTGTCGTCACAGAAATGTTTGCTATCATTGCAATTGGCTATGGGATTATTGGGTGCATTTTTGTTCCCAAATGTTACACTTCCTTGAAGGCTAAATCATCTTGAACTCTGCATGATAATTGATAGAATTTTCATAATATTTGCTCACAGTTATTGCAGTATCAGCAATAAAAAAATTCTTTTAAATCATAATATTTCTGATTCTGCGTTACAGTATTTGCAGCAAGTTGTTTCATTTTAAGTTAATCTATGACAAATTCGAGATGTGCTGTTGCAGCCATAAAGATGTTGTTCATTCATTCAGACAGTGGGTCCATTAACAATTTTTGTTTTTCCCCTCTTCCTTCGATGTGGCTCAACGGATCGTTTTGAAACTCGGATCGTTTTGAAATTTGTCATGGGTTTTTATGATATCGATGCACAAAAACTAGTGGAGTGGTTTTTTTAAATTTCCATCCAGGTGGTAAGATAATTAGCTAACTAACAAAAAAATTAAGCTATGTTTGTATGTCCATCACATATAGCATCATTCCGCCATCTCACAAGATTGTGAATTCATGTTTCATCGTTAATTTTATTTAAACCTCTAAATTGAACCTCTTAATTGAATCATAATTTAACTTTAACATCTTAATTACATTTTAACCTCTTAATGTCGTAGTTGCCCTCTTGCTTTGAAGAATGTGAAAGAAAGGTGGAGTGGAGGACAGAGAGTTGAGGGAGTGGGGGAGGCGAGGGGATTGGGGGTGGGGAGGAGCGACAAGGGGGAGGGGGTGGGCCGTGGGGAGAGGAGGGGTTGGGAGGGGTGAGGAAAAGACAAAAAGAATGACATTACTTTTTTGTCCATTTGTGTCCTTTCACACTTTTCCTTCTTTTAAGACCCTTGTAGAAATTTGTGTGTGTGTGAATTTTTATTCACGTGTGGTCATACAGTGGTTAGATACTTGCTGGCACTCCTCAGTCTCCGTTACGCTCAACGAACACGGCGAAACGGGAGTAAAGGTGAATATTCCACCGAGATGCAGCCAATGCTCCCCAGAAGTTGGCCAAAGTTCTCGGCGGTTAAACCCTTTGTGAAATGTTGATTTTCAGGAGAAGAAAATACCAATGCTTCGAGGGTGACCATTGCGGTGGTTAAACAAAATGAATATTCCACCGGGAAAAGGCGATCTAAAATGGCGGAAGAAAAAAATAACCCCGGGAAGTAGAAAGGTTTGTCGGGTTATTGTGAACGGCAAGCGTGCGGTGGAGTAGCAATCGGCTGATAGTCCCAAGGGAAACCCAAGAACGGTGAACCACCTTTCGAGGCCATTTTTCCCCTACAGAGCAGGGGTTGGCCTTTTTCGGGCACCATGGTCCCCTTTTGAAGCAATGTTTTACGGCCGGATGCCCTTCCTGCCACCAACCCTGTTCGTCACCTCCTGCGACACACAGGGAATTACCAGTGAACTGGTACTCAATTTGCCGACCTCGGAAGGATGACAGGCTGAGTGAACCCCCCTGGCGTTAATTCAGCGATCGGCTGGGATTTGAGCCCAGGATCCGAGGATCCCAAGCCAGCACCCCAACCGCTAAGCCAACACCAGGCCTGAAACCAAAGAACAGTGAAGTACAGTATTCACTCACTCCACGTGATCGCTCCTTTTTAGCTCCAAACCCCTCGAGAGGAAAGTCCCCGTAAAAACATGTTCTTCTTCACCACCTGGGCTTTGTCCTCACGTATTCAGAGTTGATTGGTTAATCCTGGTTTTAAACCACGACCACTCGGAGCATGTCAGTATGTGAGGAACATGCTTGGTGAATTGATTCTGTCTGTACCGTCTGCTCATGTAGAAAATGATGCATATAAAACTAGAAGTCACTACAAGCTCATCACCATGAATTAGAGTTTAAGCCCCATTGACGAGCGATCACATGGGACCACTGCAAACTGTGCCAGACTGAGGGAAGTTCAAAAGTTCACTGCATCATTCTTTTTCTGTTTTCCTTCTTCCATGTATTTCTATCCTCCTGTGTGTAGCTGTCTGATTAAGGCTTCGTTTTAAGTCAGCGAATCCGTTTGTGTTTTGGAGATAAGCTCTTGTTTCATCCAACATCGCATTTCCCCATTATTGTACACTGCAAAATCATTAAACCTCCTTGCTTCTATCACTAATGCAGGTTTTATTTTGATTCTCGAGTTGATCCTCCCGTGTATTAACTTGAATAAGAACATCCTTTGAATGAGTGCGCGTGCAGCCAAATTCAGGCCAATTTTCTTTTTGCAGTCATAAGACAGAACTGAGGAAGAGTTTTAAAAATGCTAAGTTCTGTTGAAGAGGAAGATGTCTCGAGATGTTTAAAGTTTCAAAGACATCGACTTCATTTTGTTTTAGAGATTTATTCAGTTATTGCGGAGAAAACCCGACTCGATACAGAACTAATTTACATTACACAGACACACAGCAGTATAACAGTTGAGTGGAGTTCTTTGAAAATTCTCTCGCAGAGTTTCCTTATATATAAGAGCAAAAATCCTATGATGTTCCCAGGGAGGGGCCAAAGGGCATGGAGGGGTTACTTGGGGTTCAGACTCACTGGCGTCTCATGAAGCTATTTCTTATCATGAAGCCACCAGAATGTTTGTCGGAGTCGCACTAATTACTGAGGGTAAGGAAAGGTCATTCTTTAAGCTGGAGGGAGACCTCTTCTGAGGCCTTCACATCTGGTTAATCTCAGATAAACAGCTGAGTCTGCACTTTCCAACAAGGCTGGCATCTGCATCGGGTCAAATGTCATCACACAAGCTCCTCTCCCAGATCAGTTAACATGAGCTCCACTCTCCAATTCGCTTCCATGACAAAGAATACGCATGTTCCACAATTTCAAATGCAGTTTCTTTGGCAATTCATATTTCCAGAGATTCTCGCACCTTAATAATATTACATACAACGTGCATTTCTTTGCACGTTGTATGTATACTGTGGGGGTAGTGGGGCAGCAACTGTGGGGATAGTGGGGCAGCAATTGGGCACAATCAGCAAGGGAATGAGCAAACAGGATAGGAAGAGAGACAGAAGGGGAGGAAACACTAAAACCAGTCAGTAAGAGGGATGGGCTAGGATGGGTTAATGGTGGTAATAAAGATAATAGGTCAGGATGGAGGATAACATGTGATGGTGGTACACTGACTGCTTGAAGCACTGGAAGGAAGAATGGTAAAGAAGAAGAAAAATACATAAAATGTTATCGCCCCCGTGGTTTTAGTAATTTTGTTGTGCGGAGTTAAAGGCCGCCAGTCAGCTCTTTGGTCAGATATTTGATCAGATTACAAAACAAAATCTACTGCATATGTATACTCTCATGTATTGTTTTGTGCCAAGTTTGAACAAAATCGGACCATGCATGTTCAGGAAATGCTTGGAGACACATTCAAGTAACAAAATGGCCGCCAGTCGGCCATCTTGGATCTGATCTTGAAAGAAAATGATGTGCATATGCAAGCCATCATTCATTATCTGTTTGCCAAGTTTCAACAACATTGGTAAATGCAATTGCGAGAAATGGTTAAGGACGTATTCAACATCGGGTTGTTTTTTTTTACAACTAAAATGACCGCCAGTCAGCAATCTTTGATCGCATCGTGAAACACAATTATGGGCATATGTAGAACATCATGTATTGTCTTTGTACCTGTACCAAATATAAACAAAATCGGTCCATACAACTCCGAGATATAGTTGCAGACGCACGCATCCACGGACGGACGGACGGACGGATGTACAGATGAGACCTAATCAATAACTCCCCGTTGAAAGACATGTCTTTTGTTGTCATTTGAAAGTCGTTGAAAGACGTTGAATGACCTCAGTCCAACGGGGGCTAATAATGCCCTTTGGAAGGTTGATCCACAAATGGGAGAAGCGAGGAACAAAAGGAGTGGAGGCCTGTAATGAGCCTGAATTTTGGAAGTTTAACCAGAAGGGGCTATGGGAAGAACGCATACATCCTGATGTTGCTGGGGAGGGTCTGAGGACTCAGATAGCAGAAGGTGGAGGATGGGAAGCAATACTGGAGAAGAAAAGGTGAAAAAAATAACAGCCCATGGTCTCTGTTTTTTTTGATGAAAAAAAAATCTGCTTGCAATGATCTGTTTGCAATGTAAAACCAACAGATCTTTTGGTTTGACCCCATTGTGGGAGATCCCAATCATGTTGAGGGCTTTAGATTTTTTTAGAATACCGGGGATACAGATACAATGCTGGGACACCAGCGCCTAGGGGAGAGCTGTGCTCCACTGAGCTGCGGATAAAGGCGTGAAGAATGTGAGAAGTTATGATTTTCCAGGGCAAGACTTGGATCGATGGAGGATGCCCAGTCTTTAGCTGGATTTCAGGACCATCTTTGCTATGTCACTGGCCGAGGAAGAATCATTGCTGGTGGTGAGACCTTGATCTTTAAGAGTGAACCTCTTCCAGTGGCAGACCATGGATATAGATATTTGGGTTAGGTCAAGAGAATCCTTCCAGAGCAACAGAATGAGATAGTGCAATTTTCCAGGATTGAAGCATGTTCCATTTTCCAGACGAGCAATTTATGAATTCCATATCAACAAAAAGTGAAGATTCCAGCTTACTGGAATAACAGCTGTATCTCTAATAATAAACAATTTTCAAAACAATATCATTCACTTTTCAATATCAAGCAATTTGGAAAATAATTTGAACTGTTAATACGAGGAGTTTAAATGTATTATGTCAATTCTGGCAAGAGTTAACTTTTCATAATTAACAATGATTTGTGAAAATGTGTTGTTTTGCAAAATTAACTTAAATAGTTACTAAATATATTACTCCAAAGCGTGTTTGATGAAATATGATCAGTTATTTGTGCCATTATATAGCTGCTGTTAGCCAGCTTTGAAAAGCTTGTCAACATGGGTGGTTCTGGTACCTGCAAATTCATGACTGTGCATCCGATGCACAACATTATAGAACCAGGAGATGTCATGATTGCTGCTTTCTTTCGCATTCATACCTCAGCACCGCCACAGGTTCTGTCTCTACAAAACGCCCCTCTTCCTCCAAGATGCATCAAGTAAGATATCACAGTTTATTTTATATATTAACATTTGAGAAGTTTTTTTGGTTCTATGTTTTTTCTATGACGTCATGACACTGTTGTCGTACAAAATTAATTTGGCTGTATTTTGATTTTTGGGAAGATTTCCCCAATTTTGATCAGACATTCCGTGATGTGTGTGAACGGCTTTTTGATTTTTATTGAGAGTCATTTCGAAACATGTTTCAGATTTTGTCAGGAGAGGCTGAAGCAAAGAGTGAAGATGTTTAGTTGAATTGTCAAATGGATGACTAACAGTACATCAACCATATTAAACACAATGTCAGTTTGTGTGCTTTTACAGGTGATTGTCCCTCTTCATGAGGGGGGTATTTAAAGGCCAAACTTGAAACACGAATGTGTGTTCACTTCAGTTTATTTATGAGGATAAAACAAACTCGAGAAACATTTTTCCATAAAAGTCATTATGTCTTTCATTGGAATTGTAGATGGTGGCTTGCAAAGTGAGCCTGAAGGGCGGTGTACAGAAGCGTTAAAAAAACAAAACAATAAATACAAGGCACAGTGAGATGAAATTCGCTACACGTGATGTGCAACGCACACAGAGTAGAAAGAGTGTTAATTTACGTTCGTAGGATGTCTAATACATAAATAAGATATAAGCACACCTTACACTTGGCCTCGGCTTCAGACCTTGGCATGCTCATGAGGCTGTACCATCAAATAAACTCCCACCTCGTCATATTTTAATGGCTTTTTACTCGTGTTTTAATATTTTGAAAGAATGAACAGTAGTTTGTGTTAAACTTCACCTCTTCGTCATGACTAACAATTTTAAATTGCAAAGTTTATTGAGGGAATTTTTTTCATAAATAATTTCCGAATTGAAAGTTCTTTTTGGAAAGTGTCCACTGTCCATATATAAACTTACGGCGATGATTAAGCTTGTTACTGAACAAAAAAGAAACGAGGGCTCATTGATTTCAAAAGTTGAAAAGTGCAATCAAAACAATAGTTTAATTTTGGCGTATTTAATATCGAAAGCTGGAATGATGAGCTCGAGGTATACTAGGCTGTCTATCCTGGGTTTGAATCCCGACCCAGATATCAATTGTTATCCCGGTGTTTCACACTCGGGGAGATTCAAGAAAATGTGTGTGCCGCCCCAGAATATGGTACATCAGAATCAGAAATTTCTGCAATATCGTTCAAAATGCGCTCGTAACGAATGTATAAATTGTTTCAAAGTAAATGCTTGAAACGAACCTTTCACTCTGATTAGACCCCAAGGAATGGCTGAGATGTACCCATGCAATTGCAACCAAAAATCGACTTTGCATAGGCTTTATTTGCCATGAACACAACAGAAAAACTTGAATGCAGACCTCCACCATACCTATATCGTTTTTTGGTCCCATATCTCAATAGTGAAGAATCACTTGAAAATGAAAAAAAATCTCGTATCCGGATCTGGATTCGGATCTTCACCAAAATGGAAACAATTCTTCCTTGTCACATACGTCACCTGTCTGCCAAGTTTCGTCCGAATCCGTCGACAACGTTTTGTAATATCCTGCTCACAGCCAAAGAAACAAGAAAAATGTGCAAAGCACAATACTTGCGGAATCCATATAAAGAATAGTTGCCATAGAAACAGCAATTTCGTAAGTTGGAAAAATGAACTTATCAAGTGTTTTTACATGATCAAATGTTGTGCACAACAAATTTAGTTGAGTTGGTCTTCAAGGTCTCAGGGCTCTGAAGGTGTAAAAGCTGTAAAGGTCTGCATGCCCAAATGGTATGTTCCAATAGTCTAATTAATAGAGGGAATTAATAGGCGTAGTCACGGTCCAATAAATAAGTAATTAATAGACGTACAAAAAGGTCCATGTCATGTTCAAAATAGGACGTAATTACTAGACATACTCACAGGGGTTGACCAAGATGTCGCCTTGATGAAGGTTCACTATCCACCCCTGATTTTCAGTTTTATATACAGTATTTTGTGACAGTTTTCGGAAACCCCAGGGAAGTGCATACCTGACACATAAAGAAACCTTAGTATAGTTACTCCGGAGTATACGATATAGATATTTTCCCCCAAACCCCCACTCCACCTCCTTCCTCCTACATTGGAAGACCATAGATTGCAGCCTTCCTCATTTTTTCTTGTCATTCCGGCGAATGAGAGATGAATGCAGGAACGTGTGATGTGTTGGCTGATTAGGTGCGTGCCAATTTTTTTTTAGGATTGATGATTCAGTGTACGAGGAGGGTGCTTGTGCGGACCAGAGTACACCCTCCTGTGTATATGATTCCTCCAGTGCATTGGCGTTCGATTAGAGGGCTTCAGATGTTTTGGAACAGAATATCGTTCTGTGGTTGGTGCTAATATTAGTGCAGTTGTGTTTTGCAGGATGCAAAAGTGAATTGACCTGCTGGGAGTGTGGCTCGTAGAAGGTAGTGTTGTGTTGTGAAGAGCACCCTGGTTGCTGGGAGCGTGCCCACCAGGAGTAGGCCATTGGATCCTGAGGGGGAAAGCCAAATTGAAGGGCCCTGGTATCCGGAGAGAAGACCCGAGGCACCACGTGCCAGAGAGAGAGAGAAAGAGTACATTAGATGGGGTTCCCCGACAAGCCAGGAATGGCTCCCCCACAATTCAACATGGGGCAGGTAAGCTCGGTGGTGGCCTCAGTTGCTCGGGGCTGCCGTGAGAGAATGCAGGTGGGTAGGCCTGAAGGCGGAGCGACACTTCCCAGTCATGATGTAGTGCGGAGGCACAGATGGAAAAATTGACATTTGGCCTTGGTCAAACCACAGTTCAAAGTTGGCCTCCCAAGCCAGCCTCTGAAAATTGCATCCTTTGCCAGGCAAAGTCCTTTCTTGGCACACCTGAACTCTTGTCCACCTCCAAGGTATTAATCCACAGCTTGATGGAGTACTGCTCTCCACTCTGGGCTGCCGTCCCTGTCTCACACCTTTCTCAGGTTAACGCCGTGGAAACCACGGCCTTCAAGATCATTTGAATCTCCCGCGATGAAGCGATGAAGATGAAAGATTGTAAATGAACAAAACATCACGGTGAAAGGGAGAGGGAAACATAAATATGGCAGTTGACTACTACGGTGCCACCAAACTGCCTGTGGTTAGAAAGAAAAGTCCTTTCAAGTTCATCGTTGGACCGTGGGCGAACGAACTGCCTGTGATGTTTGAACTGCCTAAGGCTGGAAAGAAAACTTATTTCAAGTTCACCGAGCTCGGCTTCACGCTGTTGAAACCAAAGCTTTCAGAATCATTGGAATATCCCGCGATGAGGCAGGTTGGTGGTCTTTCTGTCTTCTACCGACTGCTCTCTGGCCTAGCTCCCCCATCTCTGTCCCCCAAATATTCCTACAGGTCGCACAAGATCTTCCAGTAACCCTCTTCTGGTGAAATTCCGAAAATCAAGACTCTCTGCTCACCTTCACTCTTTCATTCCTCTTTTCTCCCGCCTCTGGAACAAACTCCCTCACTCTCTTCAATCGCACACCTCCCTCCAGGTCTTTAAAACAGCTGTTCACCACCATCTCTTATCTTTCCCCATCCAAAACCTTGATCTTTTCTACCCCTGTTAATTCACCGCAAATCCACTTTTCTGAAACACCGACTTCTTTCCTGGAAGTCCTTGCATTGTCCATGTGTTTTATACCTCTCCCACCCATCCCCCTTCCCACACCTCCTCCCCCCAAGCCCTCTCCCTCCCGCAGATCTCCCGATCTCCCTGCTCTCAAATGTTGTACTGGTGTGCTTCCCCCTCCCTCCCCATCTTGTCTCCCACTCCCTTTATTTTGTCTTATATGTCCGTTTGTTTTTTTGGTCATTAATGTAGCTCTTACATGAGCCTCGATCTTGTATACAAAAATAAAAATAAAAATTGACCAGAGGTCATGTTCGGTAAAAAAAAAATACTGTTACCACGGTAACTTGTGAATCAGTGATGGGATTCTGACCAAATTTTGTATACTTATGCAGAATGGTGTAAAGATTACATGATTAGATTTTGATGGCAAAGGTCAAATCTGTAATAGGTCTATAACTTGAGAACAGCTGAAGTGATCTAATTCAAACTTAGTACAGGTATGTATAATTATGTAAAGATTAACGTATTCGTTATTGGGGGTCCCGAGGTGAAAGGTCAAAGGCCAAATGTCAGAGGTCATGTCTGGTAAAAATGTGAGAAGTTGTGAATAGCTGAAGGGATTTAAATTAAAACTTAGTACAGGTACGTATAATGATGTAAACATGAACTGATTAAATTTTGGGGTCAATAATTCAAAGGTCAGAGGTCATGTCAGGTATAAATGTGCTAACTTGGGCCCAGCTGAATGGATTTCCATCAAACTTAATACAAGTATTAAGTATAATATAATAATGCAAGTATAATATAATGTATAATAATACAAGTTTAATATAATGATGTTATAATGTGGGCGGATCAGTATCAGTCAACGTCGTGACGTCGAAGAGTGCCGTTCAAGTTTGTTGTAATATTATGAAATGATTTGAAAAATATAACGATGAATTTACAGTGAAATAAAACAAAACATAGAACAGAGATAATCCATTTTTTTAAAATTGATGCTTTTTATTTATCACCTTCAGGTTTGACACGAGAAACTTTATTTGGCTTCTATCAATGATGTTTGCAATTGAAGAAATCAACCAGATGTCGTTGTTGCTTCCAAATGTTTCACTTGGCTATCTTATTCATGATGACTGTGCCAGCACAAGCAGGCTAGTTGATGCCACAATTAATCTAATCAGGACAGAACATATAAATGAAGCCAGAACTGTGTGCACTCCCCGTGCTGTTATCGGTGGTGCAAGTTCCACCTTTTCGAGTATCTCAGCACATTTCCTTGGCATTTATGATATTTCCCAGGTAACAGCTCAATAAAAATAAATTTAAACATCTGCTTTTGACAAACCTACAGTGCATTCAGAAAGTATTCAGACCCCTTCACTTTTTTCACATTTTGTTATGTTGCAGCCTAATGCTGAAATCGTTTAAATTCATTTTTTCCCTCATCAATCTACACTCGATACCCATAATGACAAAGAGAAAACAGGATTTTAGAAAGTTTTGCAAATTTATTAAAAATAAAAACTTAAATATCACATTGACATAAGTATTCAGACCCTTTGCTATGACACTTGAAATTTAGCTCAGCTGCCTCCCATTTCTCTTGATCATCGTTGAGATGTTTCTACACCTTGATTGGAATCCACCTGTGGTAAATTCAATTGATTGGACATGATTTGGAAAGGCACACACCTGTCTATATAAGGTCACACAGCTGGCAATGCATATCAGAGCAAAAACCAAGCCATGAGGTTGAAGGAACTGCCTGCAGAGCTCAGAGACAGGATTGTGTCGAGGCACAGATCTGGGGAAGCCTACAAAAAAAAATCTCTGCTGCATTGAAGGTTCCCAAGAGCAGAGTGGCCTCCATAATTCTTAAATGGAGAAGTTTGGAACAACAAGGACTCTTCCAAGAGCTGGCCGCCCGGCCAAACTGAGCAATCGGGAGAGAAGGGCTTTGGTAAGAGAGGTGACCAAGAACCCGATGGTCACTCTTGCTGCGCTCCAGAGATCCTGTGTGGAGATGGGAGAAACTTCCAGAAGGACAACCATCACTGCAACACACAGAAGGACAATCATGTCCATTCCCAACATGTACTCTTTCCTTATCAAATAAATACAGTGGCTATTGAAAGTCTACACCCCTTTTCAAAATTTTCACCTTTTTTTGGCTTGTAGACTGGAATTAAATTGCATTAAATCAGACATTTTCACCTTTATTTACAAATCATAGCCCATAACTTCCAAGTAAAAAACACAATCCACAAATTTCAGAAAGTTAATTAAAAATACAAAAATAGAATATCTTGGTTAATAAAATAAAACAAGCGTTACGCCAAGGTCCCCCGTTGGTGAAGTGATGCGAGTTGACAAAGTGGAAGACGCAAGGTGGCCATCTTGGATTTTGACGTGGCGACCCAATTTTCAATAGCGGAGCACGATAATTGTACGTCATGCAGAGCACGATAATTGCAAAATCCATCTCCCCTCCCACCCCCCCCCCCCCTTCCCCAAAAAGGGTTGCCATTGACCCAGCAAATTGTCTACTTCATCAAGATTAAAATTGACGATCTTGATCAAAGCTGGGGTTAATAAGATGAAAAGTGATGATTTTTTGGATGAAAATTGATGATTTTGGAAGTTTGATCTTGAGTTGACCTTTTGACCTCAAAATAGTTAGGTTCCCAATTTAGTGACTCAATATACAAATGCGGTTCAATTTTCAAGTCAATCGGATGAAAAATGGCAATTTTAGAAATAGATACACCCACACACCAGATTAGAAGTTAGTAGTTCGTTTATTTTTCAAGATATTCCGCTCACAAGGTTCAGACACATGGCGGCGGCCATCTTGGATTTTGACGTGGCGACCTAATTTTCAATAGGCTTCTTCCATATGCCTAGTTGCACCCACACGCCCAATTAGAATTTGGACCTTCGCTTACGCACGCTCGCACGCACATCCGCATGCACGCACTGATGGACAGACGGACGGACGCACGCACAGACGGATGGGAAACCATGGTCCCCCCTTCGCTCCGCGGTGCGACGGGGAACAATAACAGGCTAATAAATAAATAAATCAACAAGAATACGCCATGCAGAGCACGATAATTGCAAAATCCATCCTCCCCCCTACCACCCCACCCCCCTTCCCCAAAAAGGGTTGCCATTGACCCAGCAAATTGTCTACTTCATCAAGATTAAAATTGACGATCTTGATCAAAGCTGGGGTTAATAAGATGAAAAGTGATGATTTTTTGGATGAAAATTGATGATTTTGGAAGTTTGATCTTGAGTTGACCTTTTAACCTCAAAATAGTTGGGTTCCCAATTTAGAGACTCAATATACAAAAGCGGTTCTATTTTCAAGTCAATCGGATGAAAAATGGCAATTTTAGAAATTCGACCTCCAGATGACCTTTGACCTTTGACGTCAAAATCAATAGGCGTCTCAATTGTGACGACCTCTACAACTTGGTGAAGTTACATGACGATCGGATTAGAATTGTGACCTGTAGGCCGGTGACAAACAGACATACAGACTGACGGAATAAGAAACGCAACTGACCAATATACTTGAAAAATCTTCAATTTTACAAGTAATAAATAAAATAAGTAAGTTAATTGAAATAATAACTTGAAATTTAATAACAGGTCTAATTATCGTTATCATCCGTTAGTAATGGGTGGCTGTTTTATTTTATACCATTATTTCCAGGTGAGCTATACGTCAACTTGCAAATGTCTGAGTGATAAAAACACATTTCCATCTTTCCTGCGCACTGTTCCCAGCGATAATGCACAATCGAGTGCGATGGCACATTTGGTCAGCCATCAGCCAACCAAGGATAACATATCTTTCTGCCGGGGACCCTCTCGGGGTTCGGAGGTTTACCGAGACCAGGGGATACGGGAGGACCCCATAACAACAAGGGAAAACTTAAGGAAATATTTTAGTAAATCCTCAAATCTTTCCTTAACCCTCTGAGTACGGATGACGTCCAGTGCCGCAACCCACGAAAAAGTTTTGTGTACGGATGACGTTGCTACACGTCATCGACTATCTTACTATAATTCACCAAATGTCCGTTCGTCTGTCTGTCTGTCTGTCTGTCTGTTGGAAGGTACCGTAAAAACTGCTGAACCGATCGCAAAGATATTGTCGCGCAACTCCAATTAACATCAGAGTTGCGGATCGCCTAAACGGTCTTATTCGGAGGCAACTATCCAAACACCGCTTCGGCTATGGCCGCGCGGGAGGAAGAAGGGAAATGGAGGCTGCGGCGAAAGCACTTAACTGCAGCACGCCGGCGTAGCTCCGGTCCTGTGAGAGGAAATTAACTCAAGCGGCACAGGTTTGAATGGGAAAGGAAAATAATACAACGATTTATTCAAATAAAAGCAAGGACAGGAAAAGCATGATAATAACTCTCATAAGAAGCCTAAATTGGGATCCCACACACAACAGATATCAGATACAAACAGGGGAGATATGAATACCAAAATAAAATGTCTCGTCATGTACAGTGTACGTGGAGCTCGGCTTATCTGTCTCGTCGTCTTCTTCCCGGCCTGGACGAATCCTCCGCCCGCCTCCCACACCCCGCTAGGCCCGAGCCAACACCCTCGCCGCTGCACCCGAGGTCCCGCTGCAAACTCCGATCCTCTCGCCGCCAACGAGGTCCGTGCACCAAGCTCCAAAAGCACCAGCACTGCTCCACTTCCAGGCTACAACTCAGCCCAATTCGGGTCGGGATCTCTGAATGACTCGACTGGAAATCCAACTGCTTGGGATCAACTACTGAACTGCGCAATGGCGTTCGGCAACTGCTCGGGCTCAACTCTTGATCTGCGAACTGCGCACTGCCAACTCCGCTTGGGCTCTCTGCGCTCAAATGAACTGCTTCCTCAACTCCTGCTCAAAATGCGCACACGAACTCTTGACTCAGACCTCACTCAACGTGCTGAACTCTCTACTCTGGTGAACTGCCGAAATGGCATCCGGCCCCCGGTAATATCTCTGGCCGATGACGTCATATTGGCGCACTACTCTGCCAATCAGAGCCTCCACCGACTCGCCGGCTCGCTCAGGTCATGCCCACTCCGTCACTCCCACTCTCCCGCTCCTGCTCCTTGGTCACAGCACGTGCTATGCGAGGTGGGTAGGCCTCTCGGAGGTGTAAATGGTGGTGGCCAATTGTGGCGGTGTTCTCGTCTGATTTCTTCCTAAGTCATGTCAGGGGGAAGGCGTCATTTAGTGTTGTACTAAAGGTCCTAACTAATGTTTAAGTGGTGTGCAGTGCCATAATGGACAAAGGTTTGACTACTAGGTGAGACATACAAGGGCTCTACTGATTAACCCCTCCACTAACTAACACCCGAATCTCCTGGTACATTCACAGTTATACACCTTAACCGACAAAATGCCTAAACATGACTTATTACAGGTAGATTCCGTATCGCGACATCTCGAAGCATGTTACCTACTCAGATCTACTCTGCTCTACATATTGCTCTGCCAAATTCGTAACAATATTTTGGGTGGATAATCCTGGGATCTCCAGGAGTAAAATAGGCTATTTAGTTTTCCCAATTTCAGCTTTAGTCTCCAGCATTCTCAGGTTTGGACTCCCGCATAACATTCGCGTTTGCATGACGTTCATTGTTCTCATTGTGACGATGTTGCTTTCCCGGGTGCCGCGCGATCGGTGCAACCGTTTGTGCAGCACCCGGGAAAGCAACATGTCTCCATCGATCGCTAACTGATCACTGTCTTCATCGATCTTGCCAAGGCCGTAACAGCTATCGGCTCAAAATCCTTTTAACTGTTGATTTGGTACAGTTACACGTATCGGGAATTTGGTACATGTATCGGGAGTGCATACGACATAGCGATTGTGAACACGATTATCGATCACGATTCACGATCACGATCATCACGATCATAGTGTATCGATCACGATTTGAATCACGATGGAATAATATTTACCAATATGAACAGTGATGTCGCTTTTATTGAAATTCTAAAGATACTGTTTAGATTTTGATGATTTGCGTGTGATATGATTCAACGGATGTTTATATGAATCGTTTAAAATAAAAAAACCTTCAATTTCTGATATTTTGCCTTTTCATTTGGGCCTCCCAATTGAAGCCCCGCCCATAGGGCAGTACCGTTGCTGGTACCTATAAATAGATCGTCAGTACGTGGTTGCATTCCCGTACCAAAATGACAAATTAATCCCTTACCGGGGGTATTTTTATCAAAAAAAATCCCGTACTCAAAGGGTTAAGGATGCTTTATGCAAACGGGCCATTGCCTTATTGTTAGAAGAAATTGAGCAAGCACAGGAATTTCTCAAAAGAGTAGAGACCAGCACTACAGTAATATAGTCCCAACAAATCTTGCATTCCTGGCACACCAACTGGTTGAAGGAGTTTGGATTCGGCCGGTTACCCCAGGGATTAATTGAAAATTTCAAATTCAAACACAAAAAGCGCAGTGTGGCTGCGATTAAAGTTTACTTTTTTCAAATCTAGGTGCATGTGAACCATGGGCAAAATGGTGGACATCCATGTAATTATAGACGACATGGAACATATGCTCGCAGGCAAGCTTGGGGTGGGACTAGGCCAAGAGGTTAGGGTTGGAGCCTCTCCCACTTCTGAGTAGACGAGCCAGGAGGCTGGCGTGTTGTTCACTCAAGACATGTGCCAGAAATTAATGGAAAAAATTAATGAAACTAAAGATGATTTGAGAAAAGAAATTAGAGACATGAATGGGAAATTAAATTTGAAAGATGGATGATTTTATCGCAGAAACGCAAGAGATGAATGGGGAAATTCAAAGTGAATTTGGCACAAGAGGCACTACAGAGGAGACGACCGAATAAAGAAATGGCCTGGACCCAGAGCCAGAGCAGAGAGGCCATCCACAAGACGAGGCAGTAGGAGGAAGTAGAGGGGGTGAAGCAGGTAGGCCCTATTGTGTGTGAGGCAATCTCTGCGGTGTGCGGTACATTACTCATGGGTGCACTGGTTAGTCCCTGCAGTAGTCGGGACATGCTAAGGGATCAAAGGAGTATGACCAGACGCAAGCTCCAGTGTATGCACAAGTACATGAGCCTGTGGGGGTGAGCCAGATGTGCGAGCGAGGCCGGACTTATGTTGGTGAGCGAGGCAGGACCAATGTTGGTGAGCGAGGCTACGGTTGTCGAGGTGTGCAAGCTAGCATTGGATAGGGTCGTGCCGGGACCCGGAGTGGTCAAGGTGAACCATGTGGGGATCGGTTCGGCGACCAGAGTTGTCGACCCATCACATATGGGGTGAATGCTAATGGCTGCAATGCAGGGTTGAATAAAGAGCGGTATAGTGATTAAGACAAAAAAGACCATTGTGGAACAAAGTCAGACTTAGCCCAGTTTGGCATTAAAATGTTTTTGTTGTGGTGATAGAGGAAGAGAGTCATGAGTATCTGGTCACTTGTCACAATAAGGAAAGAACAAGAGTGGGAGGCTGAAGCCCAGCAGTGCCTACAGGAAGGGGCAATACCCATGATCCACATGGTCTTTCCCTTTGGCCGAAATTGTCTATACGAGACTGTTAAAATGAAATATAAATTAAATTTGGAGAAGCCATGGCAGGACTATGGTTCCTGGCTTCCCATTTCACTACTCTTACATGAGAAATACTTAACTAACATTACAAATACTCAGTGAAGTTAGGACAAAATAATAATTGTGCATGAAATATAAATTCTAAGTCCCATAAACACAATATTTACATCTTTAATAATTCCAATCCTTCAAAGCAAAACATCACAATAAATACAGAAATTCTTATTTCCATAAAAATACATTTGATGTAATTTAATATTGACACTAAACATTATCATCTTTCTTTTTTTGGCAAACTATTCAGAAAATGGTTCAAATTGCTAATGGTTTTAAAAGACCTCTTTGGAAGCACAATTAATGTTTCCAAAAACTAGAAACTGTACTTAATTTCATAAGGAACTTAATTTCCATAATCATTGGTGATTAATGTGTTGTGTTGTGAAATTAAGTTAAATAGTTACATCTTAATATATTGCTTGCAACTATATTGTTACAGACGCGGTTTAGATGTTACTTTGGGCCGAGCGGATGGTCCACCGCGACCGTTACAGGATCCCCAATTGGCCCGACTCCCCCAACGTTGACCAGATCGCACCACAGATATTCAATCGGGAAACCTCTAAAGCGACCGAAAGAGAAGGAAGAGAGAAGAAGACAGAGTACGGAGGAATAACAGGATTTATTATGTATTTTCACAAGCCAGAGCAACGAGAGCAATCGGTTATATTCAGCGAATGGAAGGAGCAGATACACAGTGCATCGTTAGCTTATACTAGTCTATTTACTTAACCCCAGGACAACGATTAAGACAGACTACGTTCACACTTACACGGGGGATATTGCAGGCAGGTATGGCTTGAGGATGGATGGTTGTTTTTGGGAGGCAATGGAGGGTCCTGCGTCGATTGCTGCCTGGCGCGTCCTGTTCGTGGCCTGCGGCCCCTTAGCTGCCCCCTTAGCTGCAGCACAGCTGGTCGCACGATGGCTCGCACACACCTGCTCGTTCAGGTGTCTTCCTTCTCCCCAGCAACAACGAGGGACAGCAAGCAAGAGGATGGGGTCAAAGCAAGAGCTTGGAGGACGCAAGAGCAAGAGGAGCAAGAGAAGAGGGTGGAGTGCGTCCCGCGGCGACTTATTATGGTTTTCTCACCGAACCTTCGCGCACTTTCTCGGGGGTTCCCGCTCCGCCCTCTCTTAGCCAAACCCCTTGTTCTGGGTTGGATGAGCGGGGCCGCCTTACTCCTCCCCCCTATGACGAGGGGGGCGACCCGTCTTCTCTAGCCACTCCCCTTGTTCGTAATGGCCGCAAATGGCGAAAACCGGTCAGCAGCTGCAGGTAAGGGCCGTCACTTTGCTCATCAGTTCAGTACTGCAATAAACGGTTGCTGTGAAAGCTCAAGTGGGGGAATCCCTGGCACTTGAGCTGCCATGGATCATCGGAGGGGCCTACGCTTTATTTCGTTTGATGCAATGCAGAGTCAATCTAGTGGGAAACACATATTTAGCCTACATAGAATAAGGAAATAAACTATTTAAAAAGATATATCGTGGCCTGTGTGTAAGTTTCATGGAATTAACTAGGAGGACGGCTGCGACCATTATTTACATTACGAGGGTGTTACACACAACAAAACCATACTTTTCACATTCGTTACACTTTCTCCAAAATTGTTACACTTCTCAAAACCGTTACCCTTCTCAAAACCGTTACACTTCTCAAATGCGTTACACTGCACCCTCCTTTCTTCAGACCCGTCCTCAGGCCTACAAAACTTTAACTTAGTGTGACACGTAGGTGTAATTCCCTCTACAATTAACCTGACCCTGAGTGTGACAATCTTAAAACACAAATAAGTATGTCCCCCTATTGCATTGCACCCTGTCTAACAGACTCAAGCCCACAGCTAACCGAATTACGGAATTGTTCTCAAACTATACATTTATGGTGGGGAGCATTATTTACAGTGACGTTATTTCTTATTTACAACGCAACCCAGGACCTGTGTTTTTTTTTTTCTTTTTAGGGAACAAGAAAAAGAAATTCCTGTTGGGAGGGAGGAGACAGCACGCATTGCATCGATGCACCAGTACCAATACCACCAAAGCACCCAAAAGCACCACAAAGCACCAAAAGCACCACAAAGCACCAAAAGCACCACTCGGTGCACAGTCACCACGGTTCATAATAAACACAACAAAACAACTGGTGGTGGTCTTCTCTTTCTCTGCTGGGCCGATGTTCTTCCCGACGTCTTCTGGCTTCATGCGGCCTACTTGGAAATAATAAAAAACACAACTTGTGTTCATTTTTATTTAGGGCCTCAGGGGCCAACTAAGGGTGGTCCACCTGTTTGGCATAGGTGCCGCCTTACCGAGGTCCGCAAGCAAGATTCCCTGGCCACTATGGCCGGTCTCCAACAGAGGTGCCCTGCCCCAGAACCTGGGGTCCATCAAGTGGTACTTGGCCGCAGAACAGCGGTCCATAAAGTGGTACATCAACGCAATGCATGCTGGTTCTGAGAATCTCGTGCGCACAATGGCCATCTCACGCACGCTCCCCTCGGCACCCAATGGCGCACAGGTCCCCAAGTGGGAGACAAAAGGGGGGAAGACAAATGAGCGAGGGGTAAGGTCACAAGGGTACACGTCAATAAAGGCAATGCAGGGTGAAGTGCGTACGGAGAGCGAAGTGAGAAAAACTCGTCCCTACCGTACGTCACCCCCCCTGTCACCTACACTACCCTTGCCCTTACCCCATATTTACAAGAATTTACACCTTTACAAATTTGTCACTACGTCTTGTCTTCCCCATCTTTCCCTTCTACACCAAATTTGTCTCCAATCCCTCTACTTCAAAATTTGCCATCACCAATTCATCATCAATCCTCATAAGGAGGGAGAGATGGAATTGCGCACAATGTCACACCCACGTCATGATGCGTCTCACAATCCAAAACATTTTCATTAATGAAAAATAATAAAACATGGCATGGTGTGGAGTTACCTCATCTCAGGTGAGTGGATGCAGATGGTGCGAGGAGACTCCAATCCTAACTATCCTCTAAATGACCTTAACACTCTTTACACTACCCGGGGTCTTTCCCTGCCAATCCATTGGCCACTTACACTATGGGTTCCAAAAACCAAATTCCCATTGACCAAACTGTGGTGCTTCTCAATTTGGGGTCTCACTCCCCCGATTCATCTCCCGGTGCCCTTGCACAATTTCCGGGCTGAGTCGTGTAGCTCTCCCAGCAGGTCTACCCACCTGCACACCTCCACCACTGTAGTTGCCTCCGAGCTTACCTGCTCCTCACCTAACCTATCTAATTGGGGAAGGCCCCTCCTGGCTCTGTCACCCCTCGGTGCCCTCTGGCACTGGGCTACCCGGGTCCGTCCTCCGGATCCTCGGGCCCCATCCACAACTCTACCGGCTCCCAGAGCCCACCTGCGGCCTCACCTGGCCGACATCCTCACAGTGGTGGAGTGCCCAATCAACTACACATACTAACAGGCCACACGCCCAGCCATTTCCACGTCACTAATGCACCCATCCAAATACCATTCTTCCACCATGCACCACAGATGCCAATATCCAACCACAATTTACCTGTACCCTCTACCTAACTCTTACACTCCCCGGGTATTCGTGATGGGGTCCATCCTCCTTTCCCCCATCCACACCTTCGCACCATCCACTCCACTCCACAGTTTCCACCATACTCCCTCCACGACCATCCATTCCATGATACTCCATCTATCCCACACAACCATTCTCCATTCACCTGTAGTTGCACACCTGTGCAATCACACCTGGTGCCACCTGCACCCTCCTTCCTCCCCGGACCATTTGGTCAGCACAACTCACATCACTATCACTCACTCATACACTGCTCCATACACCTGTTCAGTTGCACACCTGTGCAATCTCAATATAACTCACACTCACAATCATTTACTCATACCCTGCTCAATACTCTTTCGATCCTCAAACACACGGCATCATCTCTTCTAACTACTCCCCTCTGGAACTTGCGCTTCCCAGTCGTCCCTTTAAACTATTGCGCTCCCTCGTCATTATTATCCACACTAATCTACCTGCGTCCCCACTACAGGTATCCTTGTCACTACCTAACCTTAACGTCACCTAAGGTCATCTTCGCTAGATCCCTACACACAATATCCTAACCCACCCGGGCTAGTTTTCACTGCCATAAACCCCATAAACCTAGTGCTCCTTTGCCCCCCCCCCCCTGTGAGGGATGGTGGATTGCCCATCCCACCACATCGGGGAGGTCCCACTATCAATTTCGCTCGTCCAAATCCAACAAATCAAAAATTTGCCATTTACTGCTAATCACCGTACCAATCATCAAATTTTGCCTTTTTCTAATTTTGGGTCCAAAACACTATCCTCATCACCCGTCTACTTATTAGATCCTCTCGGTGCGCCAATTCCCTTCTAAAGCTCGGCTTCGTACAGCCGAGCAATGAACGCGGGTTCTTTGGTGCCGGCGGCTGGATGCGTCCGGCACTCGGTGCAGGGACGGGGGCTTACCCGTGCTGAGATCCCACGCACCACCTCGGCGCGGAGCCATCCAATTGCCGGATCTCGACCTGCCGGAACGTCTCAATAAAAAGTGGTCGCCATGACGACCCTTCCTATCGGGCTGCCCGCTCCGCCGAGTGGAGCCCAGACGCGGCCGTTCCAAGTGAGGCACAGCATGGATCGCGTACGGTGGTCCTTTCAAACCCGCCGTGGCTCGGATCCCCGCTGGTTCTCGCGGCACGCGAAGCCCGGCACGCACCGAGGGCCCGATTCGGCTAAAAGTCACTCTAACCGCTAACCCGGTTACCGTCGATGCCTCACCTGCATGCTTACACGCATACGCTACCCCTTTCTTGCTCATACCTCCAGCTGTTCCCATGCTCCTCGTACCTTTCCTTACACACCTCGGTACACTCATTCCGCTCACAGACTTGATCCCACTCCTGACACCAATTGTTACAGACGCGGTTTAGATGTTACTTTGGGCCGAGCGGATGGTCCACCGCGACCGTTACAGGATCCCCAATTGGCCCGACTCCCCCAACGTTGACCAGATCGCACCACAGATATTCAATCGGGAAACCTCTAAAGCGACCGAAAGAGAAGGAAGAGAGAATAAGACAGAGTACGGAGGAATAACAGGATTTATTATGTATTTTCACAAGCCAGAGCAACGAGAGCAATCGGTTATATTCAGCGAATGGAAGGAGCAGATACACAGTGCATCGTTAGCTTATACTAGTCTATTTACTTAACCCCAGGACAACGATTAGGACAGACTACGTTCACACTTACATGGGGGATATTGCAGGCAGGTATGGCTTGAGGATGGATGGTTGTTTTTGGGAGGCAATGGAGGGTCCAGCGTCGATTACTGCCTGGCGCGTCCTGTTCGTGGCCTGCGGCCCCTTAGCTGCCCCCTTAGCTGCAGCGCAGCTGGTCGCACGATGGCTCGCACACACCTGCTCGTTCAGGCGTCTTCCTTCTCCCCAGCAACAACGAGGGACAGCAAGCAAGAGGACGGGGTCAAAGCAAGAGCTTGGAGGACGCAAGAGCAAGAGGAGCAAGAGAAGAGAGTGGAGTGCGTCCCGCGGCGACTTATATTGGTTTTCTCACCGAACCTTCGCGCACTTTCTCGGGGGTTCCCGCTCCGCCCTCTCTTAGCCAAACCCCTTGTTCTGGGTTGGATGAGCGGGGCCGCCTTACTCCTCCCCCCTATGACGAGGGGGGCGACCCGTCTTCTCTAGCCACTCCCCTTGTTCGTAATGGCCGCAAATGGCGAAAACCGGTCAGCAGCTGCAGGTAAGGGCCGTCACTTTGCTCATCAGTACAGTACTGCAATAAACGGTTGCTGTGAAAGCTCAAGTGGGGGAATCCCTGGCACTTGAGCTGCCATGGATCATCGGAGGGGCCTACGCTTTATTTCGTTTGATGCAATGCAGAGTCAATCTAGTGGGAAACACATATTTAGCCTACATAGAATAAGGAAATAAACTATTTAAAAAGATATATCGTGGCCTGTGTGTAAGTTTCATGGAATTAACTAGGAGGACGGCTGCGACCATTATTTACATTATGAGGGTGTTACACACAACAAAACCATACTTTTCACATTCGTTACACTTTCTCCAAAATTGTTACACTTCTCAAAACCGTTACCCTTCTCAAAACCGTTACACTTCTCAAATTCGTTACAATATATACGATCAGTTATTTGTGCCATGATATAGCTGCTCTTAGCCAGCTTTGAAAATATTGTCAAGATGGGTGATTCTGGTACCTGCAAATTCATGACTGTGCATCCGATGCACAACATTATAGAACAAGGAGATTTCATGATTGCTGCTTACTTTCACATTCATACTTCAGCACCGCCACAGGTTCTGTCTCTACAAAAAGAGCCTCTTCCTCCAAGATGTATCAAGTAAGATACTACAGTTTATTTCCCTTATAAATGCACGGAAGTTTTTTTTTTTCTGACATCATTAACTTATTACAGCACAGAACAAATTGTATTTTGAGATTTGCACAAGACTCACCCCTCTCTCTCCCTCTCCACCTCAAAACTGAACTTATTCAATACTCTTAAGGTAAGCGTGAGCTATGAAAATTCAGAAAATAGGAAAGTATTCGAGAAGACAAACATTTGAAATTTCTTTGTGTTTTTCTCATCAACAAACCAGAGAATAGAGATCATCCATTGTTTTAAATATTGATTTATTTTGTGTATCACCGTCAGGTTTGACACCAGAGACTTTATTTGGCTTCTCTCGATGATGTTTACGATTCAAGAAATCAACCAGATGTCGTTGTTGCTTCCAAATGTCTCACTTGGCTATCTTATTCATGATGACTGTGCCAGCACGAGCAGGCTAGTTGATGCCACAATTAATCTAATCAAGACAGAACATATAAATGAAGCCAGAACTGTGTGCACTCCCTGCGCTGCTATCTTTGGCACAAGTTCCACCTTTTCGAGTATCTCAGCACATTTTCTTGGCATTTATGATATTTCCCAGGTAACACATTAATATCCAAGATTTTTAAAAACGATGTGGTTTTGACAAACCCATATATTTATGCATCATTGAAACATTCCCACAGTGTAAAATAAACCATGAATGCACAATATGTGAGATTTAACATCGACAATTATTTACTTGCTTTGGTATGAATCCAAGATAACAAACTGGGTCGAATTTTAAATATTGCCTCCTGATAATTTAAAACATCTGGAAAAACAATGGAAATCAAAATGCTTAAAATAGAAGTGTCTCAAAAAGTTAGAATCCACTTATTATAATGTGTATGTGGCTGTTTTATTTCATACCATTCATTACAGGTGAGCTGCACATCAACTTGCAAATGTCTGAGTGATAAAAACACATTTCCATCTTTCCTGCGCACTGTTCCCAGCGATACTTCACAATCGAGTGCGATGGCCCATTTGGTCAGCCATTTTGGCTGGATCTTCGTTGGCACTGTGGAGGATTATGATGAGTATGGAAAACAAGGCATAAACCAATTTTTGGCAGAAGCAGAAGATAAAGGTTTATGCATTGCTTTTCGTGAAATATTACCCAGACCAGAAAAGGAAGAACATGTCGAACTCATCACAAAGGTAATATTCCAGGTTGCTTTCCAAGTAATAATACTCCTTTAGAGTTTCTACTTCTAGTTTTATTGATTGTAGAGTTTTATACAATGCTTGAAGTTTCAAAATAATGCCTCAATTTTATATAACTTGTTCAGGTTGTGGCAACCACAAAGGCAAGAATTATTGTAGCTTTTAGTGGAGCACGACAATTTGCTCCTTTGGCTAAGGAAATGGTGAAAAATAATATTACGGGAAGAACGTGGATTGCCAGTGAAGACTGGGCCATGTATCATTTATTTACTGCAGAAGAATACGTTTCAGTCTTCAAGGGGACCATTGGATTTGCTCTGCGACAGGGCAAAATGCCTGGCTTCCGTGAATTCATCCTGAAAATCAAACCTAAGTTATCCTTGACTACAGAAAACAATGTTCTGGATCAGAAGCACGCAATGTTAATGAAAACTATCTCAAAGTACAAAATACTTGATCGAAAGCAAGAAGATATTGATGTTTTGCACTCAAATGGCTTTCAAAGACAAATGTTTTTGCCCACAATGCATTCCACTGTAATGAAGCAAAGTGAAAATATTTGTTACCTTCGCAACTTTTTAAACAAAGAATGCGCAACATATCAGAAAGACTTAAAGTTCATGGGTTATAAAAACACAATGGAACTTAATGTGAAAAATGATATTTTCCCCATTGACAACAGAAGTTCTGAAATCTACAATGAACCATTCGTGGTGAAGAAGACAACATTTTCCGATTCGTATGAGAACTTTATTTTGTTTTTTTGGCAAGTTACTTTCAATTGTACATGGGACAAAGGAAACTTGATGAAACGCCTGTGCACTGGCCATGAAGAACTCGATTTTGATAGTTCAACATTTGCAGACGTGTCTAATCCGAGAGTGGCTTTCCACACTTACATGGCTATTTATTCTGTTGCACACGCTTTGCACGACCTCCGTTCATGCAAACCTCGTCATGGACCGTTTGCAAATTATTCCTGTGCTGATGTTTCTCAATTCGAACCCTGGCAAGTAAGCGATGATGCACTCATGGTGAAGTATTTGCTGTGAACCAGTGGAATGTTGCACAGTAAGACTTGTCTTGAGTAAACGTCCTTTCTTTTTCTAGCTTTTATACCACTTAAAGAGAGTGACATTTCTGGATAATGTAGGACAAGTTTTCAGTTTTGATGAGAATGGAGATCCTCCTGCTGTGTATGACATTGTAAATTGGAAAGTGAATGTTCTTGGAACAATAGACTTGACATCTGTGGGAATATATGACGCTTCAATTAGTTCAGGGAATCCACTGCGATTTCTCCCAAGTGGAATCATATGGAATGAAAATGGCAAGGAGGTGAAACAATATATTCATAATTAAGGATCAAAACTATTCAAACTTTATTCTTAACGTTTCTTATAAGGTTGTCAGATAAATATGTCACTTTTTTTTTTGTTGTTTTATTTAAGGTTCCAATATCTGTCTGTGTGGATCAATGCAAAACAGGAACGCGTAAAGTTTACCGGAAAGGGGAACCCTTTTGCTGCTTTGATTGTCTTCTTTGCACTGAAGGGGAGTTCTCGAATGTTACTGGTAAGATTTTATGTGGAATGGGGATGGGAGATGAATTGGTGTTGATAACTAATTTCGTTTGATGTGAATTTCAATGAGAACAGCACAAATAATTACAAGGAGAGCAGACAATGGAGAACAGCTCAAGGCGTTTACTCAAATGAGAAAGAAAAAGAGCCCAACTCCAAATCAAATTATGAAGCTATCACTTGAGATGTATTTCATATTTACCAATTTATACTTTAGCCTAAAGGTTCTGGGTGTTTCGTGGATCCTGAAGATTTGTAGTGGA
Organism: Myxine glutinosa; assembly: GCF_964187855.1. Taxonomy (NCBI): domain Eukaryota; kingdom Metazoa; phylum Chordata; class Myxini; order Myxiniformes; family Myxinidae; genus Myxine; species Myxine glutinosa. The sequence continues at coordinate 174,111,410 of NC_136263.1, read as the reverse complement.
GGACTTTCATTCAAGACTACCATTCTTGACGTTGCCGGTGGGTGTCTTGGAAACCACCTCCAGGCGAAGACGAACCTTTTCTCCCAAGGTATACTGGGTAGTATCGACCAGTGTCACAGGGCCAGGCTTGATGACAGAATTGAGTTGTTCAGGGAGCTGAGGCATAAAATTGAACATTCGCTGATGCCTGAATGTGGAGTCAGAGCCAATGGGATTACTGATTTCCTGGGTCAAAACCAAGATCCAGGCTTTCAATGACATATTTGATGCTACTGTCTTGTCTGTGCCTGTTTGTGGCGAAGATGTTGAGGTCACGAAGAGATTCACTTACCTTGGTAGTGATATTCATGTCTCCGCATGTTGTGAGCTAGAGTTTGATAGACATCTGGGTAGGGCCAGTGGAGCCATGGATTCACTGGACCATGGGGTGTAGCACAGTTGGTGATTATGCAAGAGGATGAAAGTCAAAGTGAAGTCCTTGGTGCTTTCAGTCTTGCTCTATGGATGCAAGACTTGGACTCTGACCAAGGACCTGAGAAAAAGACTGAAAGACCTGAAAAAGACCTGAAACCAGGGTTTCGTAATCTTTGACTATTGATGGTTGGACTTTGTGTCTGAGGGAGACTCAGATGAGATTTGTTACCTATATAGTCTGTGATTGTCAGCTGCGGCTGCATGGACATGTGGCTCGTTTTCCTTATGCTTATTCTGCTTACCAGATTCTCTCAGTGAGGGAACCACATGAGTGGAGAAGGCCAACCCAATGGGCCAGTAGATTGATCGGTATCTTAAGAAGATGGGATGGGCCATGCATCTGCCTGGGGGATGTCCAAACATAGGCTCCTGGAGTACCTGAGGAAAGTGGATATGGTGATGCCCTGCTCGGGCACATGTTCCCATACCTGACCTGAATATTTAACTGGTGCTAAGTGCCAATCGTGGGAGAGAGCAGGGATCACATTACTGCAATAAGCAGATAGTGAGACATAATGACCTGAACCCTACCAGGTGAGAAACTAGACTTGTTGCTGGTGCCTTCAATTTGGACTATCGTGACATAACATAGAAACCACCCATATCTGGCTGTTTTGACTTCTGTAGATCATCGACTATTTGCTGTTATTATGCTGATGTGTCCAGAAGCATATTTTGGCCTTCAAGTAAGACTTCTGCAAATCTTAAATCAAAGATGCAAGTGAGGACAGCTATCACAAGTCAATAAAATGTTCTTAAATGTTTTTCTTCGAGTTGATATTCTGTATACTGTATGTATTTTGAATGACGTGAACATTTGATGAGATCATTGGCAACATTAATTATCCTGTTTTATACAACCATTAAACTATCATACTCCATTTCAACTCATAACATCAACAATCTTAACAATAATATTAATATACCAGAGTAACTGAATCGATGCTTTTATGAAAGATTCTCAGGAATGCCACCGTTGTGAAAGCCATTACTGGTCCAATGAGGGACGTGATGGCTGTGTACCTATGCCTGCGGAGTTCCTTACCTCCACCGATCCGATTTCCATTGTGCTGTTGTCCTTTGCTCTACTTGGACTGTTACTTGTGCTGGTAATTGGTTTCTTGATTTTTAAGCACAAAGAACTCTCAGCGGTGAAGGCTGCAGGTTTTGGAGTTTATGCTGTATTGCTGATGGCACTGGGTGGGTGCTTCTGCAGCAGTCTGCTGTTTGTTGGAAGGCCTTCTGCAGCTGTCTGCCAGTGGAGAGAAGCAGCAACAACAACGTTTGTTGCGCTCACCATTTCCTGCTTGATGCAAACCACAATAACCTTCCTGGTCACTAATGAAAGTAGGTTTATTCTTATTCTATCTCAAACCTTAATCCCAACAGTTAAGAATCAGCTACTCAAATCTGTCTTGTCCATTCTCCTCTGTCTTCTGTATCTTCTTCTGGCAATCCCTTGTTCTTCAACTATCTTTCTACGACATCCCTCTCTACCATAATAGCTGTTCCTCTTTATCTTTTCCTTCTAACTAACTCATTCCAGACCTTCTAGTGCGGGAGCCCAGAAACATTTGTTTCACATCTCGAGTACAAAAGGTTTGAGGCCTGGAATATATGCATCTATGATAGGAGACCCCAAAAAGGCAATTCTTAAGTTCTGCAATTCTGCACAGCAACCAGGGGGCGCCACCAAAGACCCCTAAATGTGACTCTTAATTCACAATTTGAGTACATCTTTCAAACTTGTCTTAAAATGTTCTCTATAGGAGTGGAAATCAGAATTCCCAATTCTTAAGTTTTCAATTTGTGTATTAGGTCGCTTAAGAACGACCTAATTAATGCTAATTAACGCTAATTAGCATTTTTAATTCACAATTTGAGTACATCCATGAAACATATGGCAATGTATTCCTTAGGTCATCCTAAATCAAGATCAGTCATTCTTAAGTATCCATTTCATGTATTAACCCACTTAAGAACGCAAAATGTACTCATTGACCCCGTCCCTGGCAAGGTGAGTGTTAATTCACAATTTGAGTACATCTTTCAAATTGGTCCCAAACTGTTCAGTAGATCATCGTGAATCAAGAACAGCAATTCTTATGTGTCCATTTCATGCATCAACCCACTTAAGAATGCAGTCAGTATTGTAACGGAATTTGGGTTGTCACTGGCTGCTAATCCCCCCTCCACTCCCTGGCTGGCCCTCCCTTATATGCAAGGGAGGGGCTGGAGTGCTGACCTGAGGGCAGGCCCCAAGTAGACACCCACACCAGTGCTGAGCATGCACACACCTGTCTGGCTGGCCGGATCGAGGGTGTTCAGTTTTGGTTAAGGAAGGAGTTTTGGCCTCCCAGCCAATGGGGAGGCTTCTTCCCTAACTTGAGCCAATTACACCCTAAACAGGAAGTGCCTCTCTACAGAAATGACTGTCCTGCAGTGAATAACTGGGACCAATATACAACATTGTTTGGGGAATAATAACCAGTGACTTAAAGGGAAATATTAACACATTATCAATCCAGGTTTGTGACACTATCTTGAGGGACGAACTTTCTGGGACACCCTGTAGAGGGAGTTGTCGGTTTATCATAGGACCTAATCATGGGGAATCTCCTGCTCTTTCCCTCCATAGATTCTCTGAATCGGCTGCAGAATGTCTGATGTTGCCTGCAATGCCTAGATCACTGCTTAGGTAAGTCAACAAATAGGGTTAGGGTTTGGGGTTAGGTGGCAAAACCCCGGCAGAGGTTGTAGAAGGTGACGACTCCTTGGATGGACATAAATGTGGGGCATTGCTATGGTGAACATCACTGGCGGCTTTAACAGGTGGCGTTTGGGATGAGATGGCGGTAAAGTTCTTGTAACAAGAAACATGGTAACCCTAACCCTAACCCTAACCCAACCCTAACCCTAACCCTAACCCAACCCTAACCCTAACCCAACAAACAATACTATGCTGTAGGCCTAATAAGCATTCGGGGCCGATACAGAATTATGTAGCCCTAGGCCTAGGTGGCGCGCAGGAAATGTCCAGGCAGATGAGGGTATCCAAAGTTCTGTATGCATACCGATTTCAGGTTCGAACCACAGCTGAGTAGAAAATAATGACTTATTGCCTCAAAATTTGAAATAACTTCTTTTGGATTTCACTGACCAAAACTGACTGACTCGCCATGCTCACTGACCACCCGCTGTGATTTTATTTTTCAGACAATGATTTGAAACATGCAACCATGGAATCGGCCACCAATACTACGCCTACTGTCCAGCCTACTGTCCAGCCTACTGTCCAGCCTACTGTTTCATCATTGGAACGCAGATGTATTCTTCACATCCAACGCAGTGCAGACAAGAAAGCTCGTCCAGACGTTCTACCTTTCAAGGATACGCAATGGGAAGCAGTAGAAACAGCAGCAGCTAATAGACGGCAAAAGCATCATTTCCAGGACTCTGTCTATTGTGGTGTAGTTCAGAGATTGCCTACGTCTCCTGCTGAAATGGATGGTTACCATGTTTCTTGTTACAAGAACTTTACCGCCATCTCATCCCAAACGCCGCCTGTTAAAGCCGCCAGTGATGTTCACCGTAGCAATGCCCCACATTTACGTCCATCCAAGGAGTCGGCACCTTCTACATCATCTGCCGGGATTTTGCCACCTGTTTGTCTATTCTGTGAGAAAAAGATAAAACGACTCAAAGGTGGAAGCGTCGAACTGTTGGGAAGATGTGAAACCATTGAAGCCGGTGTATCGATCCAAAATGCAGCAAAGACATTAAATGACAGTAAGGTTATTCCAAAAGTAGTTGATACGGATTTAATTGCCAAGGAGGCCCACTACCATCATTCATGTAAAAGTGCGTATTTGTTGTCAGCCAATCGAGTTTCCCAAAAGGACACACGTGAAACAAAAACGCCTTCTGAGACCAGTGTGTTGGACATTTTTGCATACATTGAGCAATCTGTAATAATAGACAACAGACCTGAACTTCTTAATTCTGTATATGAACGTTATCTTGATATTTGTTCGGCATCCGCAGAAACGCCCAGGGGAAGCGCCTTCAGCCTCTCTAGGACATTGATGAGTCACTTCAAAGCGCGCATAAAGATACAGAGTTCACTTGGGAAAAGGCTTGGAAACATCTTATATAATGCAGAAACCGCAGATGATGCAATTCGTGTTGTATATGATTACACATCTACTGATGAGAGAACAATCGCCAAAGCAGCATTGCTTTTGCGCAACCAGTTGCTCAAGGTTGAAAAGGTCGACCTTCCTGAATGTCCGACATTGGAGGATTTAAGAAACGGGGACTCGTCACCCCCAAAACTTGTAGTAGATTTTTTCAATATTTTGTACGGAGGGCTAAAACCAGAGCGATATACAGAGTCAGTAAAGCGCCGCGCAAATTCGTCTAGTCAGGATGCCTTGTTCATTGTACAACGGGGTCGCGCAAAACCTGCAAAACATGTAGCTCTTGGTATGAGTGTTAAGTCGGTCACTGGCAGTAAAAAAATGGTTCAAGTCCTGAACAGGTTTGGTCACTGTTTAAGCTACAACACATTGGAAGAAGTTGAAACTGCCACAGCTGAATCCATTCAAGAACAGAAGCTTGCTTGTCCAAAAGGAACAGTCGTAGGTAAACCAGTCGGATTAGCCTTCGACAATTTCGATGAGATGACTCAAACCATGTCTGGAGCCAATTCGCTGCACGATACCATGGGTATTCTGTACCAAAATGTGCCAGCACCTGATGAAGAACGTGAAGCATCTGCTGTCATGGCAGTTTCAACCTCAACTAGTGCTCGAGGAGTGATGAAGAGGACGTTGAAGGAGATGGTGATGATGGTGATGTGTAGGTTTACAATCGACCAAACCTGTTCATACGATTATATTCAGTACGGTACATATCCAAAGCATCCTGACAGGGAATTTGTAATGTTTTTGAAATTTTAAGCAAAATAATGTTAGGAATGTTGGATAAAACAACATATATACAATCATGTTGATGTTTGAGATAAATTCAATAATTTTTCGTTGATATAGTTAGTTGAGTTTTTACATACATTAAAATTTGTTTTTAGTTCAGGGTAATTAGCTTAAACATGTTAAATAGTTTATAAGCGATAGTCAGAGATAAAACAGCAATATCGCTAATAGAGTAAAAGTTAGACATTAGGTATTAATTTTTATAAAATTAACATTAAAAATTGTTTTTTGTTCCGAGATTTGAGATTTAATTGTTGATGGGCGGTAGAACCAGGACGCCAATTTACTACATGACTTACTATGATCTGATTTTGAAGCATAATTCATGCATACTAAGTACATTTTTGTGTAGTTTATAAAAAAATAAAACATTGTGTTTGTATACAATCTATGTTTCTCCTTTTTGTCAGTGTGCATTCTTAAGTGGGTTAATACATGAAATGGATACTTAAGAATGACTGATCTTGATTTAGGATGACCTAAGGAATACATTGCCATATGTTTCATGGATGTACTCAAATTGTGAATTAAAAATGCTAATTAGCGTTAATTAGCATTAATTAGGTCGTTCTTAAGCGACCTAATACACAAATTGAAAACTTAAGAATTGGGAATTCTGATTTCCACTCCTATAGAGAGCATTTTAAGACAAGTTTGAAAGATGTACTCAAATTGTGAATTAAGAGTCACATTTAGGGGTCTTTGGTGGCGCCCCCTGGTTGCTGTGCAGAATTGCAGAACTTAAGAATTGCCTTTTTGGGGTCTCCTATCATAGATGCATATATTCCAGGCCTCAAACCTTTTGTACTCGAGATGTGAAACAAATGTTTCTGGGCTCCCGCACTATTCAAAGATGCTTAGTACTACAAAACTTTAATATAGACATAAAGAGAGACATTTGAAGGACATTTCCATTAAACAGAACCACAAAGCTTTTCTTGTGCACTCCTCAGGTGAAATTAGCACAAATTGAATGAGACTTGGAAGAAGAACCTACAGTATATATAGGCCACCTATCAACAAGACCAATTCCAATTGGATACTCTCTGCTGACATCATCACCTCCCAATGCTCTAGATGGGAGGAGCCTTTTCATTGTTCAACACTCCAATTGGAGGTTGCATAGTCTGGGGTGGGGCCACTGTCCTCTACATTGCAGAATCCTCTTCATCAACATCTGTGACTGGGAGACGAGTTTGTGTTCCTCTTCTTCCTTGCACAAATAAGCAAAATGAATGAACAAATTCTTTTTGCTGACATAACATATGATCCATGGAATAGATAAACCTCACTTCTCATATTCGGAGATGTGTTATTATTTTGTCCACTTAATATATTGAAAGTAGCCACATTATACTGTTCGGCACAGTGTGTTCTCAATCATATGCCACCCAATAGCAGATGCACACGACGTTGAGATTGATGCTCGGACCTTCCTACAAGGACGTACCACGAGTATTCCTCCTGATGGACAAAGTGACGTGCTGCTTAATCTGTCAGTCAAGGTCTGGGTAGTTCTGCCTATACGTACATACCGAGCATCACACTGGCACTTGAACTCATAAATAATATCGTTAAGTTTTGAGGCAGGCAGAACATCCTTCTTCACTGCAGGAATCAGATGCCACGCGGTAAAAATCACTCTTGGACGGACAGCCAGATACATGTTTGAGACATCTTTTGATTTGTTCCTCATATCTTTGGGGCATTTTCCAAGGATTCTTGATGTCGACCAGGAACCTTTCAGGACCCATCTTCCATTCATCTGTAGCAGTGAGGAATTTGTGCATGAACCTCCCGATGATATGCCCATGGTCTCCATTCTCACTTAGGATGCCGACAATCTTGTCCATCTTAGTCTGAAGCTTGGAAGGGGAACATATCCTCTTAGTTCGACTCACCAGTACATTTATCAAACCAATCTTGTATCTCATTGAACTAAAGGAGTCCCAACGAGTATATTGACCGGTGAAAGTGGGATTCCTGTAGATAGATGCAATCAACGATGTTTCAGATGTCTCTTCCATGACGTCCAAAAAGGGTAAGCAACCAGAGTGTTCCAATTCCGTAGTGAACCTGAGGGCAGGCTGAAGAAATATGTCATTCACATATCTGAAATACAAGATGGGAGATTGAGACATTTGCAACTTGGTCAGCTTCTCCAATTTGTGATAACCAACAAAAATGTTTGCGAACATTGGGCCCAAGGGAGGTCCCATGGCCACACCATCAATTTGGACAAACAATGTTGTTAAAGCTAAACTTGACACCCCTTGTAGCCATGTTCATCAATTCGCCGAAGACAGATTCAAAAATTGGTGGATGCTCAAGTTCCATATGATATTGCAGATGAGCGCACATGTCAATAGTCTCTGTAAAAGGGATGCTTGTGAACAGGCTATTGATGTCAAAAGTGCACATTACATTCTCCAAAACCAGGACACGTCTTCCTTATGGCATCAGCTTTAGTGAAAGAATCTCTCATGACAAACTTGGAGACCGACTCAGGCGCTGGTTGCAGTAACTCTCCCAGCCATTTTGCCAGCTGATGACAGCTGTAACTCTTCCAACCAAGTTATTTTAAGTTGTCCACTTGTTACAGTTTTTCACCTTTTCTATTTACAATATTGACCCTCTCTGCTCCAATCTTATCACACACCATAACATCTGTCATTCGAGCAATAATCCTCAATCCCTGCTTCTCTAAGCCCTTTTGCCATTCCAACACTCTTGTGTCTTGTTACCCTCGCCTGAGGAGAGGGTATTGCATTTGAGTCCGTTTGTTTGTTACTTGCCGGAATAGATTCCGGCAAGTATGTTGGTTGATTGGTTTGTCTGTCTGTTTGTGCGCAGTACTACGTCGACATCATTGCACATAGCATCGCCATACTTTACACACATATTTGCCTTGCCCTGGAATAGACTGTGCCCAATTTTTAACTCTCTCGGCCAAAGGTCAAGCTCAAGGTCACCCGAACCGTGAAAATCGTTAGATTTTAATCTTACAGCCGCCATGTTGGTGCTCACCGTCACTGTGATGCGAAGCGAAACACGCCTCAGAGCTGTCACTTTCACAATCGCTTTGTCGTATGTACTCCCGATACGTGATTCCTTCAATGTAAAAACTACCAAGTCAACAGTTAAAAGGATTTTGAGCCGATAAGTGTTACAGCCTTGGTAAGATCAATGGAGACAGCGATCTGTTAGCTTATACACCACCCAAATAGCTATGCTGGCTATGCTGCTAGTTATACACCGCCGGCAAGAGTATACATGTATAGATTTCAAGAGTATACATGTATAAATATAGATTTCCCACCATTTTGATCCAAAATAGCCGATATAAAAAAAAAGTACATTCCGGCAAGTCCTCGGTCTTTGGCCGATTTTTCATTTGTCTGTCTATTTGTTACTTTCCGGAAAATATTCCGGCAAGTATGTTGGTTGGTTGGTTTGTCTGTTTGTCTGTTTGTCTGTTTGTCTGTTTGTGCGCAGTACTACATCTACATCATTGCACATATGATCGCCATACTTTACACACATATTTGTCTTGCCCTGGAATAGACTGTGCCCAATTTTTAACTCTCTAGGCCCAATGCCTCCATTATGATGTCATAATTCGATAATTCGACAAGTACAAAATTTCATCCAATCAAGATGCAATTTATTGAGCGCCATGTCGGCATAAACTGGTGTAGAAAAAAAATATGATGACATCATCGGTCACGTGGTTCGGCCACCCTCTTGGAAAAACCGAAAAAATTTGCACCTCTATATCTCCGAAAGCGCTGAATAGAAAAAATTGAGACATGGCTCATTGTAAAGAACTCTCAAAGGGGAATAAAATATGTTAATGATGATGTCATAGGTGCCTCCATTGTGACGTCATAATTTAACAAGTACAAAACTTCATCCGATGAAGATGAAATTTCTTGAGCATAATCTAGGAATAAATTAGTTTAGAAAACAAATAATAATGACGTCATTGGTCACATGGTTCGGCCGCCATATTTGTCCAACATGGCCGATAAAAAGTACATTCCGCCAAGTCCTCATTTTTCTTTTGTCTGTTTGTCTGTCTGTCTGTCCGCACAGAATTAATATGATTTTCTCTGCAACTGTTGGTCCGATTGACAGGAAATTTTCACCATCGGTGCAACTCCACCTGTATATTTTTTAATGATAATTATGATGTCATATGTCACGTGGTTTGGCTGCCATATTGGAAAAACCGAAAGACGTTGCACCTCTATATCTCTGAAAGTGCTGAATAGAAAAAATTGTAAAGAGCTCTCCATGGGGAATAGAATATGTTAATGATGATGTCATAGGTGCCTCCATTATGACGTCATAATTCAACAAGTACAAAAAATTCCGATCAAGATGAAATTTCTTGAGCATAATCTAGGAATAAATTAGTGGAGAAAAAAAATGATGACGTCATCGGTCACGTGGTTCGGCCACCATATTTGTTTTAACACAAAAGCCTTAAAAACCACTGAAAATACATCCTGGCGAAGGTTTGCAATCTCTGATTGCTCTTTCTTGTTACTGTTGTGTCTTGTGTCTTGTCCTTACTGTGTCTTGTTGAAGACATCCAAGCAGGCATCTCCTCACTCACTTGGAGACGGCAAATAGACTTTCTTCCCTCCCTCCTCACTCTTCAGCTGCCAGTATGCGTTGGTCCTTAACAGAGTGTAGCTCCAAAATCAACGTCGCTCAGCTTCATCTGTGGACTCGGGCTAAACCAAGATCATCCTCTGAGGACCTTTTGCAACACGAATAGCTGGTCAGACTTTACCTGTGTACCCATGGGACAAAATTGTTTTGAACGTGCTCACAACCAAACCTTCACCCATTATTAACCTGCTGAAGTTTATAAGTTACTCCTTTGGAAATCATGAGTTAATTCATGGCTGCATTGATATCGGGGACATTTGTACTTTCTAATTTGGGAATTTTTAAAGTCGTAACGTGTTTCTTTTAATCAGTATTAAGTGGTTTTTTAAAGGTAGATAGTATGGATTCATAAATATTACTTAATAGCTGAATGCACCCGGCATTGCCTGGGTTCTTTTTGAATGAATTTAATCTTCTGTACATAGGTCTGACGCGAGCCCAGTATCAGTTAGTGCTCAACGATTCCTTGTTCTTTCTTCTGTCGGGCCCCGCGAGAGAGAATTTTGAAAGCATGTGTTGCAATCAGTCAGATATTCCTATTAAGTGCATAAGTTGTACTTCAAGAGAATTTTGAAAGAAGAAGATTTATTGCAAAATGGGCCCAGCCCGGCCGAGGCGGCCTCGAATGGCCTCGCCACCTAGCCTATAACCTTCCCGGGGTCCGTCCCGACATTTTTTGTTTCAGAGGTTTCCTCCTATCTTTCACCATTCAGGAGATTAGCACATGCAGACAAACAAACAAATGAAAAATCCGTCAGAGACCAAGGACTTTCCGGAATGTACTTTTTTATCGGCAATTTTGGATCAAAATGGCAGGAAATCTATATCTATACATGTATACCCTTGAAATCTATTCATGTATACTCTTTCCGGCGGTGTATAACTAGCAGCATAGCCAGCATAGCTATTTGGGCAGTGTATTAGCTAACATATCACTGTCTCCATTGATCTTGCCAAGGCCGTAACACCTATCGGCTAAAAATCCTTTTAACTGTTGACTTGGTAGTTTTTACAATGAAGGAAACACGTATCGGGAGTACATACGACATAGCGATTGTGAATGTGACAGCTCTGAGGCGTGTTTTTCTTCGCATCGCAGTGACGGCGAGCACCAACATGGCGGCTGTAAGATTAAAATCTAACGATTTTCACGTTTTGGGTGACCTTGAGCTTGACCTTGGGCATTGGGCACAGTCTATTCCAGGGCAAGGCATTTATGTGTGTAAAGTATGGCGATGCTATGTGCAATGATGTAGACGTAGTACTGCGCACAAACAGACAGACAAACAGACAGACAGACAAACCAACCAACCAACATACTTGCCGGAATCTATTCCGGCAAGTAACAAGCAAAAACTTTCTTTTATATACAGTATATAGAAGAAGATTAAATCTGCTGCCTCCTGTCATATGCTGATTTCACCTGTTCAACAGAAATCGCACGTACCCACGAGGGTCTCTCGGTCCGCAAATGGCTCAGAGATTTTTTTCCGATCGGTGGATGGGTCACGGTTCTCCCAGTATGCCCTGGCCCCCTTATTCGCCAGACTTCACCCTGTGCGATTTCTTATTTTGGGGCTTTCTTAAGGGCAAGGTTTACGCAACTCTTATGCTACAAGGTTTTACGCAGTTGTAAACAACAACAGTTTACAACTGAACATTCAGGAACAGAAAGAGCGGTTTCAAGCAGCTTTTTGGAGAAATTACGGTCGGAATGCGACAGAAAATGGTCTTGAAGTATCATGAAAGAATGCACAGACTTCTTGAAAATGATGGCAATCACATCGAAATTCCTAACTAATTTTATATACTTCTGAATTCAAGAAAAAAATTTACCACAAAAACTTGAAATATGTATCTATATCCTGCAAATATTATGTTCGATTTAGTTTCTTAACAACAGAAATACAAGGGATAGATAAATTTCCCACCCTGTATTATTGTCTGTAAATACGAAGTTATGTTCCATAGGAGCTTCCTCAGGTCTTTATCTCTGATGTTGTCAGTTAGCACATCCATCATGATCACAATAAGGAAGTAGAGACCACTTGATGCAGACCCTGGAAGAGACCAACCTCCATCCTAATATATTGTGAGTCCCTGTTCACTGTCATTACCATTGTGCTGCCCTTATTAGATTTCCATCACAATTCTCTAGAACTACTTTGGTACACCCTTCTTCCTCAAACACCAATCCAACACTTCTCTTGAGATTGAGATCTTATCATATGCCTTCTCGAGATCTATGATGTGCAGTATAGCTTCTTATTTATTTCCAGTATATTTTCCTGAATCTGTCTCATTATAAAATCACATCCATTGTTCCCCTTCCTTGCATGAATATAACTTCATCTTGTTTATTTTCACAATCTCCTTAGCCTTTGATCTACAATCCTTTCCAGTATCTTACTTGCATGATCCATCAATTTGATCCCTCTGTACTTTCCACAGTCCATTATTTAATTTCCACAGTCAAATTATCGAGTATCTTCTCCTCACTCCGCACCTTCCTAATCAACACCTCATTCCACTTTACTCCCACAAGCCCTAATTCCTTCATTAATTCCACCACAACTTCTGATGGTGCACAGGCTCTCACTTTTTATTCTCTCAAGGGTTTTACTAACCTCCTCAACATCCCTCTTGGAACCCTCAGTTTTTTGTGCCTCAGCCATGCCCTCTCGCTCATTGTCTTGATTTTTCCGATACATACATTTAGATTTTGTGCAGTGATATTTTACCATGTTTGCTGTGCTGCATCAACATTCTGTTGCAGCCTCTGTGATTATCGCTTTGTTGGGATGGAAAGGGTTTTTGGAGGAGGGCAAATTTTATCTGACAAAGCAACGAGTCAGTGCTGCTCACACGTTTGGCTCCATTCGCTTAAAAATATTGGGAGCAGCTTTATGGCTGAGTGTTTGGTCTGTCTACTAGCCACTGCAGTAGTGATGTATTCAGTAGTGATGTATGCAAAACGTACAGATGTAATTGTATCCTTGCACTGTCACCATTGTGACTGATTAAAACATTTGGGTGGTATCTGTCATCTGCATGTGCTCCCCATTGTGCACATATTTTCCGGGGGTACACTACCATCTTGGAAACTCATTCTGTTCCAATTAGTTCTTGCATTTCCACATTCGTGCTCGGCTTGGATGGTTAAACCTGTTATCACCTGCAGGTGACGATTCTCTGCCCCAAAAGTGTCGATGTCCTGTTTTTGCGATCTGAAATAACATAATGGACGCATATTCTACCATCATGCAGAGGTGGTCATGGGCACTATTCCCAGCTACCAAAACACGGGACATCACCTATTTGCCAATATTTACCCGTCTTCCTTTTTCTTTCTCCAGCCATCATTACCATTTTAGCTCCATACACAGTTTATACACAAATAACTCTCCGACCTTGCTGCTAGTCTTGCGAAGTTCAGTGTTGTGTTTCCATTAGGTTTCAATGAGCTGAGGTTCAGGAAAAACAAGGTTACAGCTAGCTCAGGTTGTATTGTTACCCTGCGCTCGCGAAGCAAAAATCAGGGTTAGGCATTCCGTTGCGTATGTGTGGCGTACGTAATACGTACATGTCTGCCTTTTAAAAAACATTTCTCGGCAACCGTTGGTCCGATTGACACAAAATTTTGCCATAAGAGTGCCTCCGCCTGTAGCTTTTTTTTTATTCATAATTATGACGCCATAGGTCACGTGGTACGGAAGCGATCTTGGAAAAACGTTGCACCTCTATATCTCCCAACTGCTCAATCGAAAAAGTTGGAACAGGCTCATTCTCAAGTACTCCCCATGGGGAATAAGATATGTTGATGATGATGATGTCATCGGTGCCTTCATTATGACGTCATAATTCGACAAGTACAACACTTGATATGATCAGTATGAAAAAACAAAAATTCCTCTGCAACTGTTATACCGATGGGAGCCTGGTGTTGGCTTAGCAGTTAGGGTGCTGGCTTGGAATCCTAGGATCCTGAGTTTGAATCCCGGTCGATCGTTGAATTATTATCGCCAGGGGGGTTGACTCAGCCTGTCCATCCCTTGGAGGTCGGCAAATTGAGTACCAGCTTCCTGGGATGAATGTGCCGGTGTGTTCCCCAGCTTAGAATAGTTACGGTACCCTGCGTGTCGTAAGAGGCGACCAAAGGGTTGGTGTCAGGAAGGGTATCCGGCCATAAAAAAACATTGCCTCAGAAAGGGAACCATGATGATTGCCATGGGGCCCGCAAGGCTAACCCCTGCTCTCGCAGGGAAAATGGCCTTAAAAAGGGAATTTTATCTTTAAAAAGATAAAAAAGGGAAATGGACACGAAATTTGGGCCATATGAGTGACTCCTCCTGTGTAATTTTTTTTGTGAATTATCATGTCATAGGTCACGTGGTACAGGTGCCATCTTGGAAAAATCGAAAAACGTTGCACCTCTATATCTCCGAAACCGCTCCATGGAAAAAGTTGAAACATGGCTCATTGTCACGTTTACCATGGGGAATAAGTGTTGTTAATGTTGCCACCTTTCACCGGGTTCTAAGCGAGAGTAATAAAAGCAAAGCACAACGAAGCTGGTTTCAATACGTGCACTCTGAAATGGCGGTCGTTGCAACCAAAGATGGTAGAGTGCCGCGTTTGGTTGCAACATCGCTGAGTCACGTGATAAGTGGTGTCCAACCCCGTGATCGACCAGCGGACCGTAATAATTCTACACACAAGAGCTGGTCCTCTTTGGTTGAACACTTTGACGAGGATTAATTTTAGATCATTATTAGGTCAACTGCAACTGTTATTATTGTTATTACAACTGATCATTATTAGGTTAACCTAAATAAGTAATAAAATCACCTTTTATGCCCTGGTGTTGGGCTAGCGGCTAGGGTGCCAGCTTAGGATAATCCAAGGATCCTGGGTTCGAATCCAGTCGATCGCTGAATTAACGCCAGGGGGGTTGACTCAGCCTGTTCATCTCTTCCGAGGTCGGCAAATTCAGTACCAGTACACTGGTAATTCCCTGTTTATCGTAAAAAGGCGACAAACAGGGTTGGTGGCAGGAAGGGCATCCGGCCGTAAAACATTGCTTCAAAAAGGGGATCAAAAAACAACAACAACCACGGTCCCCGAAAAGGCCAACCCCTGCTTTGAGGGGAAAAATGGCCTCTAAACGGTGGTTTTTTATTTTATTAGGATCAACACAATTGTAATGAAATAATCGATTATCCTCTACGTGGGATGACATTGAAGAATGTTTTTAATGCTCGGGAGAGGGAGTCTGGCTTTTATACACAAAGAACATACCAAAAATACAGAGGTACTTGGAGTACCATCAAAAGTACATCAAAGAAACTTTAAATACAGAACAGTAACATCATTTAGGCCAGGATCTCTCTCCTCGGCTTTCCAGTGATCTCAATTTTATACTCTCGAACACAACTGAATTATCTCATCATCAAGGCCACAGCAGATGCAATGTTTGAATTATAGCACGGTAGATCATTTTATTATTAAGAATAAGACCACGAATAAGACCATTTTATTAATCACAATGCAATTACTAATTTGCCAACATTATAATTCAAATTCACGACCATTTAAAATGGTACACTATTTCGTTTAACATTTAAGATGTAACATATAAATCATAATAGGGCAAGGGTTGTCAGGGAGATGTTTGCATTTATCAGTCGAGTACAAAACCAAAACCTAACAAACACTCCAAGTGGGGAGCCACTGTGACTATGAGCTCCGCATATCTCCCACAAACACTCCAAGTGGGGAGCCACTGTGACTATGAGCTCCGCATATCTCCCACAAACACTCCAAGTGGGGAGCCACTGTGACTATGAGCTCTGCATATCTCCCACAAACACTCCAAGTGGGGAGCCACTGTGACTATGAGCTCCGCATATCTCCCACAAACACTCCAAGTGGGGAGCCACTGTGACTATGAGCTCCGCATATCTCCCACAAACACTCCAAGTGGGGAGCCACTGTGACTATGAGCTCCGCATATCTCCCACAAACACTCCAAGTGGGGAGCCACTGTGACTATGAGCTCCGCATATCTCCCACAAACACTCCAAGTGGGGAGTTGGCTGGCCTTCACCCCACCCTGCCATCTCACCAAGTGTGGCACGGCTGGGGCACAGCACTCTCAAAGCAGAATTCATTCACAAAATATAGTCTCCGATAATTATCAATCACCTTTATAATTATCCAATTAAAATACATTTCTCCTTTGTAACATCCTTACTCAGTAAATCAATGTCAGTGTGTCTGTTGGTGTGTGTCTGCCTGTACATGTTGATTTAAAATATTTGACGACATGAAGGAATACCGGTTCATTGGAAAACTATGTGTTGACGTGGTTACACTAACGATGACATTGGTGCCTTAATTATGACGTCATAATTCGACAGGGACAAAGCTTAGTCTGATCAGTTTGAAATTGTTGTGCATGATCTACACAACAATTATATTAGAGAATATAAATTTATGATGTTGTGACACCCAGGGGAGTCCAGGGCTCCTGGTAGTGTGTCTACAGACTACACCACTCCCCCCATATGGGGTAGGAGACCCTAAATAAGTAATTTGAAAGCAATTCCCCAAATGTAAGTGTTCAATTAACTGAACAAAGAGATTTCAAATTAATAGAATTTATTTGAAAGTTTGGTAGGAGAGCACAATGAATGAATGAATGAATGCTCGTTTTAAGGCCATTTTCCCTGCTAGATCGGGGGTTAGCCTTGCGGGCCTCATGACAATCATGGTTCCCTGTTTGAGGCAATGTTTTTTTATGGCCGGATGCCCTTCCTGACGCCAACCCAAGCACAATACAACACTTTATTAAACTTGAGAATATCCCAAACGACGAATAGCAGCCAAGAAATAAAACATATCAAAAGAACATCAGCTGACAGCACTGCACAAATATCTGTGAAGAAAACATAAAATTACCTTTCTCATACTTAAAAGCATCCCCAAAAAGGTTTAACTTAACCCAACTACTCACCAATATAAATATACAAATCAAGTATACACAAAACGCTAATTGTTTACATAACATAAAACAAAATCACATACCCTTTTCACAAGAGATCAGGGGTTACCCAGAACACGATGGAAACACTCCACTGTACCTCTGCCGAGACATTGAACACATAATGCGGTTACCATTTAACAACAGCGTCTGTATTCCATTTATACATAAAAAGAACAAAATGGCGTCGCATACTCGATGCAAGCCTACCTTCGTCTGCCGGTTTATATGCACAAACCCACTGGACAGTGGACAGCCAGGAATTCACTGGAGTACAAAAACTCGGAAATACACTTCTTGAGCAGACGCACCCAAGCACAGCACCCTAGCTAGGACAACCAGGAAGTACTATCGTAGAGGACCCGAGCAATAGTGCTTATGAGGCCACAGTTAAGGCCTGCCTTTTTACGATGAAAAAAGGTTTTAAAAATCAAACATTCGAACAGCCTCGGACGTGCACCTTGACCCCACGGCCAAGCCACAACGTCTATCAAGGCTGTCCCAATAACATTACACATGCACCTCAACCCCAAGGCTGAAGCACATGGTCATTCAAACACATGCATCCTGACCCCGAAGGACCACAATGCATGGTCATACAAGACCATACAAAGGCATCCTTCTACGAGAGATGCCAACTGTTTTAGGGCCACAGCTAAGGCCTGCCTTTTTTGCTTGTCAAAAAAAGGTAAAAAGTCAAACATTTGAACAGCCTCGGACGTGCACCTTGACCCCATGGCCAAGGCACAACGTCAACAAGGCTGTCCCAATAACAATACACATGCGCCTCAACCCCAAGGGGGAAGTGCATGGTCATTCAAACGCATGCATCATGCCCCTGAAGGGCCACAATGCATGGTCATACAAGACCATACAAAGGCATCCTTCTACGAGAGATGCCAACTGTTTTAGGGCCACAGCTAAGGCCTGCCTTTTTTGCTTGTCAAAAAAAGGTAAAAAGTCAAACATTTGAACAGCCTCGGACGTGCACCTTGACCCCATGGCCAAGGCACAACGTCAACAAGGCTGTCCCAATAACAATACACATGCGCCTCAACCCCAAGGGGGAAGCGCATGGTCATTCAAACGCATGCATCATGCCCCCGAAGGGCCACAATGCATGGTCATACAAGACCATACAAAGGCATCCTTCTACGAGAGATGCCAACGCTATCGCAGAGGACCCGAGCAATAGTAGTCTCCCGATATGCCTGCACAGGTAGCTTATAAAGCCAAAAGGGGCGGAACCAATATAATTTTCTCTGACAGCGACTAATGATTGGTCCCACAGGCAACAATATCATCGCTCACGTGGTCTGGCAGCCATATTGGATCAAATATAAAAAAAACTTCCAAAACTGAAGAGTTGGCTTGTACCAAGTTGACTGTGCAGGGTAAGTATTCGATGAATACCATCTAGTTATTTTTGGTTTGCCACATGGAGATGTTTGTGTTTGTAATAAAGACAGAAATATATCTGATCAGTAATTGTACCATCTTCTGTCCTCAATGAACTAGTTGGTCTCTAATATCCTTGGTTATTGGAATCAAATAGCTCTGTGCTTGGAACGACAGTGACCGTTTGTTGGGCTTGACATTGCTGTGCTTCCTATGAGCATGGCTTAGACATGCTACCTACCCCCTGTGGGCTCATGTACTAATATCTCACTCAGGTATCCTATTTATTCTTTTATCAAATGGCAAGTGTAATTTTAGTTAATGCCAGCCTTCTTCCAAACTGCTTCGACTCCTGCCTTGCCATTTGCCTTTTTTAGGACAGTTAACATCATTTAGGACATCCGAGTTAACGGACAGCAATCCTTAACAAATTTTGTATCACAGCAACAATATTATTTTGTATTACACTTACGACACACCTAAGGCAAAAAAAAAAATGCATTGTATTTCACTCATGACTAAAAACAATGTCAATGCTCTGATTGAAGATATATTTCACATCACCAAGCAGAAACCACACCCTTTTATGGATTACTCAAGAGCATCAAGTATTGGCAAAATATGGCGTGGATCATTGTGTTTTTTTGTCCTCACATGGCCTTATCTATGGCATGGGGGTTATCTGGTCGCAGTTCACCTCACAGTAATTTGCTGTATCGACCTGGCACCATCATTGTTGAATGCTCAGGAACATTGTCAATCTGGGCTGTGTGTTCCCTTACCTACCTGGGGTTTATCAAAATTTGTTGTTTATCCTTAGCCATCAAGGCTCACAAATGTGTAACATCACAAGATGAGGCAAAGCTGGTTACTTTCAGTATGCTCATCTGCTTCTTGATTGTCTTTGCCTTTGTTCCAGCATACATCACAACATACGGTCGCTTTGCTGTCGTCACAGAAATGTTTGCTATCATTGCAATTGGCTATGGGGTTATTGGGTGCATTTTTGTTCCCAAATGTTACACTTCCTTGAAGGCTAGGTGATATTACATTGTTCATATTTGATAGAATATATTTGTCATGGTATCATAAACATTGTTCCCATTTTGCTGAGGTCTCAGCAATAAAAAGTTTCTCTTAACATCGTGGTGTCGCTGCTTTCTGTTTAACACCATTCAGAGCATACATTTTGCATAAAAATGTCGGATCATGGATGAGCATGATGAGAGGATAAAAAGGTAACATTCAACATGTTTGATTGACAACATGCATGAGTGCATGCATGCAACAACAACATGAGTGATTCAACATGAAAGTTGGGCCATATGTAGACAAAATAAGCCAAGGAAAGAGCAAGCAGGGGAAAAAGAGTGAGAGTGACAGTGGGAGGAAGCACAGTAACCTTCAAGTAAGATGGTAGGGCTAATGGAGGTAAAAATGTTGTTGGTAAAGATTGAGGGGGTATGATATAAGATGGTTGTGGACTGCCTATTGGAAGCTCTGGAGGGAAGAGTGTAATTGACCATCTCCAGAAGGCAGTTACACAAACAGAAAATATTAGGAGCATTGTTATCCTGCGCATGCAAAGCAAAAAGCGGGGTTAAGCAATCGGGGAGGTCTGCATTTAAAAAATGCATTTTGTCGGCAACCGTTGGTCTGATTGACACGACATTTTCACCAATTATGCATCTACTCGTTTACAATTTCTATTCATAATTTAGACATCATAGGTCATGTGGTAAGGGCTCCATCTTGAAAAAAAACTTTAAAACTTTGGACCTCTTTATCCCAAACTGCTCCATGGAAAAAAATACCTCTCCCACCCTCTCTCACCCCCCCCCCCGTCTACCTCTCCCTCTCCCACCCCCCCTTCCCATGCCTCCTCCTCCCAAGCCATCTCCCTCCCACAGATCTCCTGATGTCCCTGCTCTCAAATGTTGTGTACTTGTGTGCTTCTCTCTCTCTCCCCATCTTGTCTCCCGCTCCCTTTATCATATGTTTTATGTGTCAGTTTGTCTTTTGTGATTAATGTTAGCTCTTACACAAGCCTCGATGTTGTATACAAGAAAAAAATAAAAATATAAATGCAACATGGCTCATTGTAAAAGAACTCTGCATAGGGAACTAGAAAGAGAAATCAGAGATGGCAGACCCTCACCAGGACGTTTTTTCAGTGGTATTGAAGGCTTTTGTGTTAAAACAAATATGATGGCCGAACCACGTGACCGTTGACGTCATCATTAGTTTTTTTTTCTCCACCAATTTATCCCTAGGTGACGCTCAAGAAATTTCATCTTGATCGGATGAAGTTATGTACTTGTCTAATTATGACGTCATAATGGAGGTACCTATGAAAGCATCATTAACATATTTTATTCCCCATGGAGAGTTTTTTACAAGGAGCTATGTCTCAATTTTTTCTATGCAGCTCTTTCGGAGATATAGAGGTGCAAAAATTTTCGGTTTTTCCAAGATGGCGCATATAACACGTGACCTATGACGTCATAGTTATTATTCGTTAATTCTACAGGCGGAGTTACACCTGTGGTGAAAATTTCCTGTCAATCGGACCAACTGTTGCAGAGAAAATCAGATTTATTCTGTGCAGACAAACAGACAAACAAACGGAGTCAAATGCAATACCCACTCCTCAGGCGAGAGGAATAAGTGTTCACGATTACATCACTGGTACCTTCATTATTACATCATAATTCGACAAGTAAAACGCTTAGTTTGTTTATATTAATTTATTATCAGTTTGAAATATATTGAGCGTTATATACGCAACAATTATATTGGAGAATGTGAATTGATGACGTCACAGGTCACGTGATCTGGCAGCCATATTAGATCAAAGAAAAAAACCCCTTAAAAAACAAGAGTTGTCTCGCACCAAGTTATTCTCAAGACTGTGCAGGGTAAGTATTCCATGAGTACCATATACTTTAAGTAGGTAGTCAGCCTACATTTTTGGAGTGCAACCAGGAGTTAGTTGCTGGACCATGCATTATTTGGGAGCTGCAGAGGTTCATCGTGTTTGGAGAGCATGGCCAAAGGAGGGGCGGCCAAAACATAGAGGCCACAGATGTCTCTGCAATGTGACAGCAACAGGCTTTGTAGTTTTGCCTAATCACAGCAGATTCCAATAATGCTTAAAGTTTTATATTCCACAGAATCCAGGAGTGTTCAGGTACCAGTCAGTGTTAGTCTATATCCAGGATGGACATAAGTGTTGGAGCACAGGAGTGCTAGGGTACCAGTCAATAGGGGGGAGCAGTACTCCATTGACCTAAGAACAAAGGTATTGTATTTGTATGGTGATGATTGTTCCAATTGTATCGATTGAATGCCTCTCTTTTCTAAATCACTGTTTTCGATTTTAATATTTTCAACAACTTATTTACCATATTGGTGAAACCTTTCATTTTTAATTGTATTATTTATCTCAATTTCCCAAAAACATAGCTCTTATCTCTCTTTCCACTCTTTACACCTTTCGATCTACACACTTTGCCACTCTTCCTTCTCGAGTTCTTCATCAGTATTGCCTTTCATTTGACATCCTGCATTGGGCTGTCAAAATAAACACCACCCATCACACTAAAATTCGGCGATCTCTGTATACATGTCTGAACCTTATATCATCGGAAACTGCTTTGCCAATTTCCCTCAACCTCCGCATATGTGCTCGGGGTACCCAAGGTTAGGTCATGGGTACGGGGGGTTGGGGGCGTTGGGGGAGGAGGAGGTGGGGACTTGTACTTGTACGGTATTGTGACATGTACGGTACACGTGGCATACTGCAAGTGATTTGACCACTAAACCCTGGCGGAGGGATGGGGTATATTGAGGGTGCAGAATCGACAATAAAATTGACATGGTATGTGTGATTCAATGACAATATTTCGCTCACAGAGGTAGTAGGTACTACTCGTGTTTGTAAATTTGGTTCCCTTCGGCTCTTACAGATTCAAGCATAAACAACATTTCCGATATCATTTGTCATAGCTATCTACCCTTTTTCTCCTGTTCTTGAATTTCTGTTCCCTCTTTCTCCCAGTTCAGCAATTCACTCGAATTTCATTCATATTAACACTTGTTTCTTCTCTTATTCCTCCTCATTAAAACCTTCTGGTGCAAATATGGCCCTTTTTAATGTACACTCACAAAATATGGCCCTGCTTCCTACAGGGTGGGAGAACGTCCCCTGTCATTAAATTGTTGAGCTTTCCCCAAGTTGGCTGCACATTTGTCAGGTAAAAAGATAGCTGGAGCAACAAAAAATAGGCGTTGTTAAAACATGGTAAAACTAGAACAACACTCTTCGACGTCACGACGTCGACTGATATGCCTCCGCCCACATTATTACATCATTATAATACTTGTACCAAGTTTGATTTAAATCTATTCACCGGTTCTAAAGTTATCACACATTTACCTGACATGAACTCTGACCTTTGGCCTTTGACCTCATGACCCCAAAATCTAATCAGTTAATCTTTACATCATTTTACATGTCTGTACCAAGCTTGGATTTGATCCCTTTAGCTGTTCTCAAATTATAGACCTATTACAGACTTTGGCCTTTGACCTTTTGAACCCAACTTCTAATCAGTTAATCTTTACATCAATATACATACCTGTACCAAGTTTGAATTAGATCACTTCAGCCGTTCTCACATTAGACCTATTAAAGGCTGACCTTTGACGTCTTGACCCCAAATTCTAATCAGTTAATGTTTACATAATTATACAAACCTGTACCAAGTTTGAATTATATCACTTCAGCTGTTCTCACATTAGACCTATTACAGACTTTGGCCTTTGTCCTTTGACCTTTTGACCCCAAATTCGAATCAGTTAATGTTTACATCATTATACAAATCTGTACCAAGTTTGAATTAGATCACTTCAGCCGTTCTCACATTAGACCTATTAAAGACTGACCTTTGACGTATTGACCCCAAATTCTAATCAGTTAATGTTTACATAATTATACAAACCTGTACCAAGTTTGAATTATATCACTTCAGCCGTTCTCACATTAGACCTATTACAGACTTTGACCTTTGACCTTTTGACCCCAAATTCTAATCAGTTAATCTTTACATCAATATACATACCTGTACCAAGTTTGAATTAGATCACTTCAGCCGTTCTCACATTAGACCTATTAAAGACTGACCTTTGACGTATTGACCCCAAATTCTAATCAGTTAATGTTTACATAATTATATAAACCTGTACCAAGTTTGAATTAGATCACTTCAGCCGTTCTCACATTAGACCTATTACAGACTTTGACCTTTGACCTTTTGACCCCAAATTCTAATCAGTTAATCTTTACATCAATATACATACCTGTACCAAGTTTGAATTAGATCACTTCAGCCGTTCTCACATTAGACCTATTAAAGACTGACCTTTGACGTATTGACCCCAAATTCTAATGAGTTAATGTTTACATAATTATACAAACCTGTACCAAGTTTGAATTAGATCACTTCAGCCGTTCTCACATTAGACCTATTACAGACTTTGACCTTTGACATCTTGACCCCAAATTCTAATCAGTTCATCTTTACATCATTATACAAACCAGGACCAAGTTTGAATTAGATCACTTCAGCTGTTCTCAAGTTATAGACCTATTACAGACTTTGGCCTTTGACCTTTGACCTTTTGACCCCAAATTCTAATCAGTTAATCTTTACATCAATATACATACCTGTACCAAGTTTGAGTTAGATCACTTTAGCCGTTCTCACATTAGACCTATTACAGACTTTGACCTTTGACATCTTGACCCCAAATTCTAATCAGTTAATGTTTACATAATTATACAAACCTGTACCAAGTTTGAATTAGATCACTTCAGCTGTTCTCAAGTTATAGACCTATTACAGACTTTGACCTAGTGACCCCAAATCTCATCAATTCATCTTTACATCATCTATATAATAATACCGTAAGGACTCGACTTTGTTATCCCTTTTACGCCGCACCCAGTGACCCAATGCCCCGGCACTAATGGATTTACGATCTACGAACCGCGCTCTTTGTTTATCACCTACAGCCATACTCAAAAAATCTGAATTAGCCGACGTTGGGGCCCAAAAGCATCCGATTAACGGCCGATACGACGCCATCTTACGACTCCATCGTATTGGCGTCTGCTGGGTGAAGGCGCAACAAGCCGTCCGCTGATTGGACAGTCGAAGGCGACAGCAAGCCGTCCACTGAGTGGACAATCCTGAGCATGCATTCCGCCATTTGTGCCGGTGTCGTCGATCGCGCTGTACGCTAACCTCATCAGGTGGGTTTACCATAATGTCTTCCATATACGTACTGTGATTACAACGAAGTGAAACTGATCAGCAGCCCATCAGTATCATATAAAGCAATAAATACCAAGGCTTCAGCTTCTGAAAGCTTAAAACAAAGTGTACTTCGCCGAGTGACGAAACGTAGGCGTAGGCCTCGGCCCTACGTATCCAGTTGTTGTTTCCGTTGTGTAAGGGGGGGAAAAAACAAACATTTTGGCCTCAGACCTTTGAGAGTACGTCGTTCCGTGAACTTTTTGAACGGGCCTCGTATGCCATGCTTCGTCAACGTTGGGTTGTTTTTAAATGATTTGAAGGATTAACTTAAGCACCTTGAATAGAGCAGTTTATTGTTCCTCAAAGACCAGTGTGTAAGTTGACTCAATATGATGGTAACTTTGCAAATCCTGCGTTGTCTCTGAATCAGCTGGCTGTGTGGCTGAGTCATATTGGCGTAGGGTAGGTCATGATCAGCCCCCCCCCTCCCCCCCTTTCGTTTCACCAACTCCTGCATCTGCCACCGTTCATGATTATCAAAGTAGGCTTTACCCTGTTCACGATAAGGTAGAAATCAGAGTTGTATACGAAGAGATAAAAGGATGCCATTGACTTCGAGACGGTACGTGGTATTTTCAAAAGTATATCGTAGCGATGTCATTTAAGTAGATTGCAATAAATACGTTGTTCACATACGCACTCTTCATTCTCATCTTTCTTCCTAACTCTTACTCGGACAAGCAAATCCCCTATGCCATCCATAATGGCACACTCTATCCATACACCACATCCTCACTTCCGTGGATGTTCCACGGGTTTCGGCTAGTTCTACATAATTGTACCAAATTTGACTAAGATCCCTTTAGCCGTTCTCAAGTTATTGCGGTAACGAAAACCTATCTTGGACAGACAGACAGACAACCTGAAACGATAATGGCATAAAAAGGATATGGATAAGATAGCGTTCTGATTGAGAGATCTCTTTTAGTTATCCTCTCCTTTCTTCTCCAATTCTTTACCATTTTCAAAATAGGATCACTGCTGTTTTCAGTTCTCCTTCTTTGACAGTGTATATATAACTTTGGCAGTGTATAATAATTGAGAAGTATAATTTTCTGGAAATTTTTTATTTTCCATTTTTGATGGCTACCCTTCTGAAATTAATCATAGTACCCTTAAGAAATTCTGTGGAAAATGTGGTGCTTTTGTCCAACCTGCAACGATATTTCCTAGAAGCCACCTTATATAATGCACGTCGCCATGACACGAGAGCCATGAGACGTTCCTGATATTGCTTGTCTAAATTTTACATTTTTTTGACACAAGCCAAGCCAAAGTCTATGTTGAAATTGATAAGTACACAATATTAACTTGAAAAACAAGCAAGTGATGAATTAACAAGTTATAATAAAGAGGAACTATATTCCCATTATTGTGTGAGATTTAAACGATGTGCAAGTTTTATTTTATTATATTTCTATTCATTCATTCGATTCTCTTAATAACCTTCCTGGAGTCACAAAAACTTTTCAGTACTCGTGTTTTTGACCAAAAGCACAACCTCCTTTATCTTCTTCCATATTATAAGAGTCGTTTGTCTGTCTGTGTCGCC
The DNA here is from genome assembly GCF_964187855.1 of Myxine glutinosa. Lineage (NCBI taxonomy): Eukaryota > Metazoa > Chordata > Myxini > Myxiniformes > Myxinidae > Myxine > Myxine glutinosa. Next base: position 174,084,890 of record NC_136263.1, on the reverse strand, counting down.
ATTTTTTCAGAGATGGCTGAACGGATCTTCGTGAAACTTACAGGGGTTCATCAGTGAGTGCTGGGAGAATTTTTGGCAAAATTTATTTAAAATTCTGAAAAAAAAGTTCCTTTTTTACGATTGAAAAAAAAACGCTCTATAGTGCCTGTCTTTCTAGCTGCATGAAAGGTAATATTAAATTATCCCTGATCAATGTGTGTGTGTGTGTGTGTGTGTGTTTAATATTACAATATCAAATATAAATTTTCCTTAGTGTGTGTGTAGAGCCTGGTGTTGGCTTAGCGGTTAGGGTGCCGGCTTGGGATCCTAGGATCCTGGGTTCGAATCCTGGTCGATCGCTGAATTAACGCCAGGGGGGTTGACTCAGCCTGTCATCCTTCTGAGGTCGGCAAATTGAGTACCATGCTTGCTGGGATGAATGATCACGGTGTGTACCCCGGTTTAGAATAGGTACACCGTATCCTTTTGCATTGTAAGAGGCGACCAAGGGTTGGCGTCAGGAAGGGCATCTGGCCATAAAAAAAAAAGAGGCGACCAAAGGTTGGCGTCAGGAAGGGCATCTGGCCATTAAAAAAAACATTGCCTCAAACAGGGAACCATGATTGTCATGGGGCCCGCAAGGCCAACCACTGCTCTAGTGGGGAAAATGGCCTTAAAACGATCATTCATTCATTCATTCATATATTCTTAGTGTGTGTGTCGGGGGTGTTTAGGCACCCACAAAAAAATAGAAAAAACAAACAAATTGATTTCTTCAAAATGCCAACAGGATTAGAACATCACCGGACAATGCCGGGTACTCTTGCTCGTTGAATATAATTAAATCTATGCCACAGAAAAATAATGCACATTTATTTTATTTTTTTATTTCCGAGAGGATTGTGTAGCACATGGGGAAAAATACGCAGCCGAGTATGCCATAAGCAATGGCAATGACTGAAAATGCCTGAATCACAACTACAAACTTCCCTTGTGTGCTGTAGTAAGCTGGGATAAAAGCTATGCCCACCATGAATCCAAAAATTATACCAAAAGAGATAAACCTTTGCTTATTATTTTGTGAAGTTGTAACTCTTCCTTTAAGAGCAAGGCAGAGGCACAATCCTGCCAGAAATCCTAAATATGCCAATGCACAAACATCCCAGATTGGTGTTCCGGAACATTCCATCACAATCATTCCGATACGAGCCTCTAAGTTCATGTGCACTTGAGCTTTCGCAACAATCACCATAAAAATACACAGTGCCATCTGTGGTAATGTACACAGACCAACTATTCTGTGGGAAATCAAAGAATACATTTTGTATTTTGTACCGGTACATGGAAGGACACCTGAAATAAGAACAAATGTGAACAACATGTTGCTTCAAAATAAGGGATAGATATGCAAATAAAGACATTACATTATGTACATATAATGACAACAGAAATGTGAATTAAAGACAAAATAAGTGAAAAAGTCGGTACATCGATTATGAACAAATTGGAGCTACTCAGCAGGATATTGAGTTGCAGAAACTGTTCCTCTACAGGTCCATACAGGTTGTTGTTGAAGTAGTTTTTATTGCATCCTTTTTGATACTTTTTGGACCTGTTGGTCCATTTTAGCAAATTTTCAATGGTCTTCACGGCCTTGTAGCACACCTGCCTGCTGTGGTGCTTGAGCATTAGCTTGCCTTTCACCAAGCCCATATATGCTTGGGCCAGAGTGGGGTGAAGGGAGATCATACGTTTGTTGTTAATATTGCCAAATTATACTGCTATTATTATTGGTGTTAATATATATTAGTAGGAATGAAATAATTTTTTTGCAATTTTGCTTTGTTACAATGTTATCATTGTTTTTGTTATTTAATTTGTATTTAGAATGCCATGCCATGGAAGGCCTTATTAAACTACTCTATACACCTTAACCTGGCGTGGGTTTATAAATATGGGAATTCTTCCACATTCCTTGTAGATAATTCGTCTAATCAACTCAGGAGACCATGGTGATCATTTTTGTGTGTCAAATTCCACATGAGAAAGGTCCAATAGAACTCCACAAAAAACATGCCTCACACACATACACAAACACACTTCATCCATTTATAGTAGATCGTCTCACCAAAACAATACATTCCTCACGAGCCACATTCTACCCTCAAGCAATTCAAACCTTGTTAACCTCCCCAAATCTAGACGAACCTCTCACCACCACGCTTTTGACTCTGTTTCGACGATGAAAACACCTTTCTGAATACGTCCAATCACGTTTTCTTTTCCTTCCACATCTTTAATACAATGAACCAAAATAATCTTGTGTTATCCGCTACTCCTTTTCCTGATATTTTGTATTCTCAATGACTCTCGCTAATATTGTTGCCCCCACACTTATCTACATTTACCGTGTTGTTAGATTGTTTCCATGTCTACTCAACCCAATCAGTACCCTCAATTATCCCTCTCTTTCCATGCCTGACCTACTTTCGCTCTCTGTGTTAATTCCTTCCATTTTTCACCATCCTTCCACCAAATGAGGAATAACTCTGCTGCATCACTGTGTTAGTGACGCCCCTTCAGCTATTCCTCCACCATGTTCAGTTATGCGATAACCATATGTCTCTGTAAATAAAAAACTTTGTTATTATTATTATTTTATAGAGTTTTTTAGACTTGGAGGAGCAGAACTCCAAAGGACAATGGGTCAACAAAAAAAGTGTGGGGTTGGTGGTGGTGAAGAATAAACAGTGGGACAAAATAATACAGATACACCACTGCTTGATGAAAGGTGTTATAGGTAAAGGTAGGAACAGAGTCTCAGCAGCTCAATAGATGAAATAGGAACGACAAAGAGGGTGTGATGAGCAGGTTAAAAAATTACAATACATATTACAAAGCAAATGAAGAAAAACAACACAGGTTGTTGCTGAAAGTTTCTCTTTACCTTTTAATTTATGGATTTCTTGGACAGTCATATCAAGAATGCAAATGACAGACAAAGTGAGGAAACTGAGAATGAGAGGCACTCTCCACTGGCATATAAAATCTGTAGGTTTTCCCATGAAAAGGGAACTTGCTGAAAAGCATCCGGCCAAAGATCCAAGTAGTATGACACTCGCTGCAGTGTTCGCTTTGCTCTTCCCCAAGAACTTTTGATATTGGCATAACAGTATTATGATAAGGATTGTCAATGAAACACCAAGGACATTTATTGCCAAAATCGCAAGTGCGAGTGGTTCAGAGATGTCCAGGTACTCAACATTCATGGCCATGCAATCATTTTTCTGTTCATTTGACCAAAAGTATCTCGGACAGTGAAGGCAATCCTGAGCATCTTAATTGTGAGTAATGAAGAAAATAACAGGTGAGGGATGCAGAAATGTCACATGGGCACTCGCATTGATCGAAACGAGGCTAAAGTTTACAACCGGATGCATTTTGTTGCTATCATAATGTGAATAAAAACGTAAAGATCAACAGCATTGGAAGGAGGAAAAACAAATATGTAGCTACTTAAACAGAAAGTGGAAGCAACGGTGAATGCACTGAGAAAGAAAGTTAGTCACACAACGGAGTTTTGTGACCAAAATAGGCCAAGTGATATTTTGTGGGGAAATTTAATTTCTAAACAAAGTTACAGGCTCATGGAAGAACCAACAAACAAGGATGTGGTGTTTTTGCTCTAACAATGCGAGAGAGGAATACAGGCACATTAATTAGGAACACCATTGGATGAATAGCATGTTAGGGATTAAACATACAGGAAAAGCGGAAATTAATAGTGAGAAGTTGTATGGCACAAGGGCAGGGGTGTTTGTGGCAGGAAGGATTCATGGAAAGAGAACAGGCATTCCGACCGGCCCACCACAAGCTAATGTTTGTTGTATTTTTGCAGTGGCCATGGGTGTAAATCGGGGACATCACAAGATGGTGGTGGGTTGTCCTCAGGAAAAGAGGGAAGTTGAAGGAGCTGGGGCTCCCACGTCGATCGGAAGAATGGACGCGACAAAAAGCTGGAATTCATCCGAGTTGCTTTAATCAAACCAAACACTCAGGCACTCTGAAAAGCCCGTTTATCGGGCAGCAATATATATACATATTATCCCGGAGCGTTTGCCCAGGAAAGGCGAGAGGGGGCGTGGCCCAGCGTCCTGGCTGCGGCCTGGCAAGTTGAGGGCGAGCCTGCCCGGGCGTCCTGGTCGAGCCCGGCATGGTGATCGCTCCGCGTCCTTGATAGGTGCAAGGCGATTGTGAAAACCCAGCGGTAGCCGCAACACACGTCCCCCCAGAATCGACTTGCACCGGCAGGGTCAATTTGAGGGGGGTCCTGATGACCCGGCCGAAGCGACCCCTGGCGGGTCGTGGGAGGGGGTCCGGTGTGGTGGTGGGCGGTCGAGTGGGGGGCACCATGGAAGGGGGGCGGCCTCGCCGCGGCGGAAGGGCCACCCGTGGTGGGTGGTCGACGTCCACGTGCGCCGGCTTGAGGCGGTCCACCGCAATCCGGTCCGACCTGCCGCCGATGTCGATGACGAACGACTTGTCGTCCCGTCGCAGCACCCGGAAGGGCCCGTCGTACGGCGGCCGGAGTGGCCCCCGATGTGCGTCGTGACGCACAAAAACATACTCCGCTGTGCGAAGTGCTGGGGGGACGTAGGACTGGGGGTCACCGTGGTGGGATGTTGGCACGGGGGCAAACCGTCGGGCGGCCTCCTGGAGGTCCGAGCGCTGGTGAGCTGTGGACCAGGGACTGGTAGCGTCGGGCACGAATTCGCCCGGGATGCGTAGCGCCTGGCCATAGACAAGCTCGGCGGTGGATGCCTGGAGGTCCTCCTTGGGGGCCGTGCGGAGGCCCAAAAGGACCCACGGCAGCCGGTCGGCCCAACCGCCATCTTGAAGGCCGGCCATGAGCGCGGCCTTCATGGAGCGGTGGAATCGCTCGCACAACCCGTTTGCTTGGGGGTGGTAGGCCGTAGTACGGTGGAGCTTGACCCCCAGGTTGCGGGCGACCGCGCCCCACAGCTCGGAGGTGAACTGTGGTCCGCGGTCTGACGAGATGTCCGCCGGTGCGCCAAAGCGGGCGACCCAGGTGGCGATGAAAGCCTGCGCCACGTCGGCGGTGGTGGTGGAGACGAGGGGAACGGCCTCCGGCCACCTGGTGGTCCTGTCCACCATGGTGAGCAGGTGTGTGAACCCCCGTGATGGGGGGAGGGGGCCCACCAGATCCACGTTGACGTGGTCGAAACGTCGTTCGGGCACGGTGAAAGGTGCCAGCGGGGCCTGGGTGTGTCGGTGGACCTTGGCCCGTTGGCAGGCCGTGCAGGTGCTGGTCCAATCGCGGACGTCCCGACGAAGGCCGTGCCAGACGAATCGCGCCGACACCAGCTTCTGGGAAGCTTTCCGGCCCGGGTGGGAAAGGCCGTGGAGGGAGGCGAAGATGCGGCGTTGCCAGGTGACGGGCACGATGGGGCGAGGCTGGCCTTGGGAGACGTCGCAGAGCAGGACAGTGTCCGCGAAGGGGATGTCGGCCAGGCGGAGGCCCGTGTCCGCTGCCCGGAGGGCTTGCACCGTGGTGTCGGTGGTTTGGTCCGCCGCCATAAGCGCAAAGTCCACACCCAGGTGGACCGCGTTCGCGCTGGCCCGGGAAAGACAGTCGGCCACGGCGTTGTTTTTGCCAGCGACGTGCCGGATGTCCGTGGTAAACTCCGACACGGCGGAGAGGTGGCGCTGTTGGCGGGCTGACCACGGCTCCGTGACCTTGGCCATGGCGTAAACCAACGGCTTGTGGTCGACGAACGCCGTGAAAGGTCGGCCCTCCAGGAGGTGGCGGAAATGGCGGACGGCCAGGTGTAGACCGAGGAGCTCCCGGTCAAACGTGCTGTATTTGAGCTCGTTCGGCCGGAGCTGCCGGCTGAAAAAAGCGAGTGGCTGCCAAACCCCGTTCACCCATTGCTCATGTACAGCGCCCACCGCGTAGTCGGAGGCATCCGTGGTGAGGGCGATGGGAGCGTTGAGCACCGGGTGAGCGAGCAGTGTTGCGTCGGCGAGAGCCCGCTTTGAGCTTTGGAAGGCCGCATCCATTGCTGCGGACCAGGCGATGTCGTGCTTGGCCGGCTTGCCCCGGAGGGCTTCGTAGAGGGGCCGCATGAGTTGAGCAGCGCGGGGCACGAAGCGGTGATAAAAATTCACCATTCCCAGGAATTCCTGCAGGGCCTTTATGGTGCGGGGACGCGGGAACGTGGTGATGGCCTCGACCTTGGTTGGCAGCGGCACGGCCCCGTTCTTGGTGATGTGGTGGCCCAAAAAATCAACGGCCGTCGTGCCGAAGTGGCATTTGGCCGGGTTGACGATGAGGCCGTGCTCGCTGAGGCGCCCGAACAGTGTTCGGAGGTGGAGGAGGTGCTCGGCCCGGGACGTGCTGGCGACGAGGATGTCGTCCAGGTAAACGAAAAGGAATGGCAGGTCACGCAGCACGCCGTCCATCAAGCGCTGGAACGCCTGAGCCGCGTTCTTGAGACCAAACGGCATCCGCAAGAATTCGAATAAGCCGAACGGCGTGATGACTGCCGTTTTAGGGACGTCGGCCGCCCTGACAGGTACCTGGTGATATCCCCGTATGAGATCAATTTTCGAAAAAATGACCCGTCCCGCCAGACGGGCGGAGAAGTCTTGGATATGCGGGATCGGGTACCTGTCGGGGGTGGTAGCGTCATTGAGACGGCGGTAGTCGCCACATGGGCGCCATCCACCCCCCGGCTTTGGCACGATGTGCAGTGGCGAGGCCCACGCGCTATCGGAGCGCCGCACGATGCCGAGGTGCTCCAACGCGTCAAATTCGGCCTTCGCCACGGCGAGCTTGGCTGGGTCGAGGCGGCGGGCCCTGGCGTAGACCGGCGGGCCCGTGGTTGGTATGTGGTGCTCGATCCCATGCCGTACTGCGACGGCCGAAAACGTCGGCCGCGTGAGGGCCGGGAACTCCGTGAGCAGGCGAGCAAACTCGTTCGCCACCGGGACGGCGCATGCCAGCTCGGTCGGCGCGGAGCTGCTCAATGTGCATACCAGGGAGCTGAAGGTTTCGGCGTTGATTAAACGACGCCGATGGACGTCCACCAGCAGTCCGTGTGCGCAGAGGAAGTCGGCGCCTAGCAGAGCCATGGGCACGTTTGCGGTTACAAACGTCCAAGCAAAGCGTTGGCCGCCAAAGCAGAGGGTGACGTTGCACGGGCCGAAGGTGCGGATGGTCGATCCGTTGGCCGCAACCAAGGAGGGGCCGCAAACCGCGGATTGCCTGTCCTGGTCAGAGGCGGGTATGATGCTCAGTTGGGCGCCGGTGTCGCACAGGAAGCGCCGTCCGGACGCTTTATCCGTGATGAACAGTAAGTTGCCCGTGTGGCCGGCGCTCATGGCTGGTAATGAACGCCGGCCCGGCCGTTTCCCGGCCTGCCGAAGGTGCACGGGGGTCGGCATGTCCGGGCCTTCTGTCCGAACCTGGCATGATAGTAACACCACGCTTGGTCAGGTGGAGGCCCCGGTCGTCGTGCTGGAGGTGGTCGGCTCGGTGTAGCGGCCGCCAATTGCGTCGGCAGTTCGGTCGTCGACCGTGCCGGGTGCTCGGGCGCCATGGGTGTTGCGTCGGACGGCGGTGGGTCCCATGTCGCCGCTGCGATGCGCTGTCCTGCGGCGGAGATCTTGTCGGCTTCTCTGGCAAGGGCCCGGGGATCTGTGATCGTCGTGCTTGCCAGGGCGAGGCGTACCGGGTTAGGCAGCTGACGGAGGAACAGCTCCCGGAACAGGAATGCCGGAGAGTGCTCGCCGAGCAGTGAAAGCATGTAGTCCATTCGCTCGGAAGGGCGCGTGTCGCCGAGCTCGGGCAGGTCGAGCAGGCGCCGTGCGCGCCCCGCCGATGGGAGGGCGAAAGCGTCGAGGAGAAGCTTCTTAATCACGCCGTATTTGTCAGCGGCTGGCGGGCTCTCGAGGAGGCTCAGGGCGCGGGCCGCGGTGGCCGAACCGAGCGCTGCTACCACATGGTGGAAGCGGGTGTCGTCGGCCGTGATGCCTCGCAGGGCGAACAGGGAATCCGCCTGTGCGAACCAAACCACCGCGTGAGCCTCCCAGAAGGTAGGCAGTTTAAGGGCGACTGCCGTGTCCATGTCGGTAGGTCACCAATGAAGGAGCTGGGGCTCCCACGTCGATCGGAAGAATGGACGCGACAAAAAGCTGGAATTCATCCGAGTTGCTTTAATCAAACCAAACACTCAGGCACTCTGAAAAGCCCGTTTATCGGGCAGCAATATATATACATATTATCCCGGAGCGTTTGCCCAGGAAAGGCGAGAGGGGGCATGCCCGGGCGTCCCGACCGAGGCCTGGCAAGTTGAGCGCGGGCCTGCCCGGGCGTCCTGGACGAGCCCGGCATGGTGATCGCTCCGCGTCCTTGATAGGTGCAAGGCGATTGTGAAAACCCAGCGGTAGCCGCTACAAAGTAATGATTTTACAGACTCATGCAGTTGGTTTTTTTTTTTTTTTTTTTTTTTTTTTTTTTGTATAGAAGATCGAGGCTCGTGAAAGAGCAAACATTAATCACACAGAAAGACAAACCGACACATAAAACATATAACATAGGGAGCGGTTGACAAGATGGGGAGAGAGGGGGAAGGACACAAACACAACATTTGAGAGCAGGGACCGAGAGACATGGAGACATCGAGAGATCTGAGAGAGGGCGAGGGCTTTGGGGGGGGGGGGGGGGCGTGGGAAGGGGGCAGTGGGAGAGGTATAAAACATATGGACACTGCCAGGACTTCCAGGAAAGAAGTTGGAATTTCAAACAAGGTGGATCTGGGGTGAATTAGCGGGGGTAGAAAAGATCAAGGTTTTGGATGGGGGAAGATAAGAGATGGTGGTGAACAGCTGTTTTAAAGACCTGGAGGGAGGAGTGGGATTGAAGGGAGTGAGGGAGTTTGTTCCAGAGGCGGGAGAAAAGAGGAATGAAAGAGTGAAGGTGAGCGGAGAGCCGAGATTTCGGCAGTTTAACCATCAGAGGGTTGCTGGCAGATCTTGTGCGACCTGTAGGAATATTTGGGGGACAGAGCACAGAGAGAGCTGGGGGTGCAAGGCCGGAGAGGAGTCGGTAGAAGACAGAAAGACCACCTACCTGCCTGCGGTGAGTGAGTGAAAGGCCCTCAGAGATAGCTTCATCGCGGGAGATTCCAATAATTCTGAAAGCTTTGGTTTCAACAGCGTGAAGCCGAGCTAGGTGTGAGGCAGGAGCACCGGCCCATAGGGGAGAACAGTATTCCATTGAGCTGCGGATGAAAGCCTTGTATGTGGTGAGGAGCTCAGGTGTGCCGAGGAAGGACTTCGCACGACGGAGGATGCCCAGTCGGCGACTGGCTTTGGAGGCCAGCTTGGAAATGTGGTTTTCCCAAGAAAGATCATGGCAGATAGTGAGACCCAAAATCTTGAGCGACAGAATTTCTTGGAGAGGATTGTTGAGAAAGTAGATGGGAGGGTTGTCCAGTCGAGCTTTTCGGAGAGACATAGTAAGAGTGTGAGATTTGTCAGGATTGAAAGACATGTTCCACTTGTTTGACCAGTCTGTGATTTTGTCCAGGTCTTCAGAGAGTGAGGAGGCAGCAGACTGCCGATCTGAGGGAAGAGGAATGGAGCGGCAGAGAGTGGAGTCATCAGCAAAGAGATAGAGAGGATTTTCGAGAGAGTCAGAGAGATCATTGATGAAGACCAGAAAAAGCACGGGGCCCAGAACACTGCCTTGGGGAACTCCAGCCTGAACAGGAAGAGGAGATGAGAGAAACCCATTCAGGGCCACACGTTGACGACGACTAGAGAGGAAGTCCGCCAGCCATGTGTGGAGATTTCCATGGATACCAAAGGAGGAGAGTTTGGTGAGCAGAGCGGGGTGCCAGACCGTGTCGAAGGCACGTGATATGTCGAGGGAGACAGCTCTAATTTCCTGTTTGGCATTGAGGACCTCCATCCATTGTTGAGACAGCAGAAGCAGCATGTCCAGAGTAGAGTGACCTGGTCTGAAACCAAATTGATGATCAGAGATCAAGCCATTGGAGAAGAGGAAAGATTTCATATCAGAAGCAATGATGGATTCCATGACTTTGCTGATAATTGGGAGAAGGCTGATTGGTCTGTAGTTGCTAGGATCTGTTTTTGCACCTTTTTTGTGCAAAGCGGTGATGTTGGCTGATTTCCAAGCAGATGGCAGTTGACCTTGAGCAAAAGAGAGGGTGAAGAGAACAGAGAGAGGGTGAGATAGAGCAGCAGAGCAGGATTTTAGGACCCGTGGGCTGATCCTACGGGTCCAGTTGCAGAATCAGAGTCGAGGGTTGACAGAAACTTTTCCACCTTGTCAGGAGGAAAGGACACGGAGTCCAGGAGCAGCAGGGTACGACTGGGTATGGTGGGTACAGAGAGGGATGGGTTTGGGACACAAGATTTTGACATAGGGAGCGGTTTCAGGGTGAGGAAGAGGGAGTGAGGAAGAGAGCAGATTTCCTTCCGTTGGATTTGCTTTCCAGGAGACGAAGGCAAGTTGTTTCTGGGCAACAGCCTCACCACAAGATTCCGTGTACCATGGACGGGAGGAAGGGTATGACAACTGAAGACGAGATGGGATAAATCTGTGCATGAGAGAGAGCAATTTACTTTGGAAGAATTCCCAGGATGAGTTGATGTCAGAGGTGGTAGAGATGGGAGACCAGTCCAGATGATTGATGGCTGCTTGAAGACCGTGCCAGTTGGCCTGAGTGAAATGCCAGACTCGTCGACGCTGAGCAGGCTCCCTGAGGATGGTCAGAGAGATGTCCACTTTAACAAGGACATGATCAGATGATCCGATCGGAGCAGAAGAAGAGCAGCAGACATTTTCAGGGAAGTTAGTCATAACCAAGTCCAGAAGAGAAGATGTTCCGTTGGCTGAGATCCGGGTCGGGAAATTGACAGATTGTGTCAGTCCCAGTGAGTCGCAGAAGTCCTTTGCTGAGGAGCCATGGCTGGTGAGAGAGGTACCCACACCCAGCCAACTGGCATGATGACAGTTGAAATCACCACATATTAGGAAGAGAGAGTTGGGATGAGTAGATAGAAGTTGGTCCATATCATCAGACAGCGAGATGTAGATGGAGTCATCACTGTTTGGTGGACGGTACAACACACATATGAACAAGAGGTGGGAGCGAAGGGGAAGCCGTAGCCAGAGGTATTCCTGGGGGTGAGGTGGAGAGGGTGCAGTGCAGGGCGAGTGAGGAAGAGAGTTTTTGATAAAGATAGCAACCCCGCCTCCAGGACGAGGCTCAGGTCTATCATACCGGAGGAGGGAGTAGCCCGGGAGAGATACTATGGAATCAGAGACATCATAAAGGAGGAAAGTTTCTGTTAAGCAGATCACGTCTGGTTTGACAGAAGCAACCTGTATGGAGAGATCAGTTAAGTTTGAACGAAGGCCCCGGATGTTTGAGGTCCATACCGTTAATAAAGAGGAAGGGGGAGCATCAGATACAGAACAGGGGGGAGGAGGGGTAGGGTAAGATGTGGAAGAGGTGGAAGAGGTAGGGAGAGCTGTTGAAGGTGTGTCAGAGATTTCAGAATAGCTTGGAGAAAGGGAAGGATGGGGCAGACAAAAGGTTTGATGGTGATTGGGTGAGCCACAATGAGGTGTTATTTGAGGAGGGGGAAGAGCGAGGCAGAAGGTTGGGGGAGATGGAGGTGAGAGTTTGAAGGGGGAAGAAGCGGGGAGGACGCTTTGAGGAGGGGGAGTGAGCGGGGGGAAATTGAGAAGCAATGAGGGTGGGGAGATTTGAAGGGGAGGGGTGAGGGGGGAGTTTGGGAGGGAAGGGACAAGGGGAGGGATTTGAAAGGGATGGGATATGGGGGAGATTTGGAGGGGAGGGGTGAGGCAGGAGTCTAGGAGGGGAGGGGCGAGGGGGTAGTTTAGGAGGGAGGGGGCAGGGGGGGAGATTTGAAAGGGATGGGTGATGGGGAAGATTTGGAGGGGAGGGGTGATGGGGAAGATTTGGAGGGGAGGGGTTATGGGGAAGATTTGGAGGGGAGGGGTGAGATTGGATTTTTGAAAGTGTACGATTTATGGGAAACGAACATTTATTGCAAAATGAGTTTCTTGTGACCTTCGAGTTAAAAATACGTTTAAGGACGCTGGATGGAGGATGGAGTGCAGGAGAGTTTAGGGAATGTAGAAAAAAGGCGCTATAGGAGATGGATATTTTTTTTGGGATGAATTGATTTGGTGAGCAAGTCGAAAGCAGCCTTTTAAAGAAGAAGAAGAAAAAGGTGTTATAAAATATGACGGAATACATAACTTGAGGGGAAAGTGTAAACATTGAAGGTTAATGAGTGAAAACTATCTGGGGAAATGGGGGAGAAACACGTGGTCGAAGAACGAACGAACGAATAAGAATGAATAAACGAATGAGAACAGAGAAGGAAATGTTTTTTTTTTTTTTTTTTTTTTTTTTTTTTTGAGTTGAGATTAACACAAGGAAGTAGGCTATGGGTGAAAAGACTGGGAATACAGAGAACGAAAGTTATTGGATCACAAACGACGGACCACTGAGAGAAAAACAAAGCCTCAAGGTTGTACAGTGCACACTGTACAAGGCCTTGCTCGCGACACGGCAAACAGACGATCAATTTATGAAAGATAAACACCGAGAAACAACCAAAGTTGCACACAATAACTTCACACACCGAAAGATAAATACAGTTTCGACAAAATACAATTGTGAACAGACTTAACTTCGAAAAACGTGGAGACCGTGTGGAGCTTCGAAAATCCCTGCCGCCGTCTCCAAGATCTCGCGAGATCCCTCGAAGATAAGATTTTACAATCAAGAAGGGGATAAAGTCGCAGACATGATAATTTTTTGAGAATTCTGATGGGTAATAAAGCATGACTGTGTGCAACGAGGAGGGATTGTAAATGAACAAAACATCACGGTGAAAGGGAGAGAGAAACATAAATATAACAGTGGACGACTACGGTGCCACCAAACTGCCTGTGGTTAGAAAGAAAACTGCTTTCAAGTTCATCTTTGGACTGTGGTTGAACTGCCTGTGGTTGGAAAGCAAACTTATTTCAAGTTCACCTAGCTCGGCTTCACGCTGTTGAAACCTAAGCTTTCAGTATCATTGGAATCTCCCACGATGAAGCTAACTCCGAGGGCCTTTCACTCACTCACCGCAGGCAGGTTGGTGGTCCTTCTGTCTTCTACCGACTCCTCTCTGGCCTTGCTCCCCCAGCTCTCTCTGCTCTGTCCCCCAAATATTCCTACAGGTCGCACAAGATCTGCCAGCAACCCTCTTCTGGTGAAATTGCCAAAATCAAGACTCTCTGCTCACCTTCACTCTTTTATTCCTCTTTTCTACCGCCTCTGGAACAAACTCCCTCACTCTCTTCAATCCCACACCCCCCTCCCGGTCTTTAAAACAGCTGTTCTCCACCATCTCTTATCTTCCCCCATCCAAAACCTTGATCTTTTCTGCCCCCTTTAATTCAGCCCAGATCCACTTTTTTGAAATTCTGACTTCTTTCCTGGAAGTCCTAGCAGTGTCGATGTGTTTTATACCTCTCCCGCCCTTCCCACCCGACTTCCCATGCCACCTCCCCTCAAGCCTTCTCCCTCGCACAGATCTCCCGATGTCCTTGCTCTCAAATGTTTCACTTGTGTGCTTCCCTCTCTCTCCCCATCTTGCTGAGGTTTTCACCTTTTTATTTTGTACACAAAGTCGATCGCAGTTTACTTGAAGAGCTGGAACATAGAACAGAAGATAAAATAACAGCTAGGATCCCGTGGACATTATAGGGAAACACACCACAGCAGGGTTGGACTCCACAGCTCCACAGCCAAATAATTCATGTTAAACAAGCATTCTGAGTATTGCGCTGCAATACATGTCCCCTACCGGCAGTCTATCGTCCGGAAAACTGTTGGGGGAAATTACCAAGTGTTACTTACCCACAGGTTCTGAATCGATCCCAATCGCTAATTACCTCAGGACGGGCTCACCTGTGATTCGCACTCGGGACTTCGATTTATACACCTTGCAGACAGGTCAGCAGAAGCAAGACAAAATAAGTTGTTCATCTAAAGAACCTTTCGAGTCGCTAAATATCAGTAATTTATTATATTTTCCGGTTCACGATCAATGACCGATGTGTATATATATATATATATATATATATATATATATATATATATAATAATAATAATAATGCATTTATTTTATATAGCGCTTTTCAGGAAGCCCAAAGACGCTTTGACAGAGTGCAAAACATAATGCATAGCAAAACATAAAGACAATTGCAAAAAAGAAGAATCAATAGGGAAATATTCAAAGCACAAAGGAGGGAGAAAGAGAGGAGATAGTCAGGGGTTAGATGCTGTGGGTTAAATGTTGAATGCAGTGTTGAACAGGTGGGTCTTGAGTGATGTTTTGAATGTGGTGAGTGAGGAGGAGTCTCTGATGGTGTGAGGTAGCGAGTTCCAGAGGGTGGGAGCAGCGATGGAGAAGGCCCTGTCCCCCCAGGATCTAAATTTGGTCCGGATGGGGGGGGGGGGGGGTCAGGAGGTTGGTACCAGCAGAGCGGAGGTTGCGGGTGGGAGTGTGTCTGGAGAGGAGGTCAGCCAGGTAGGATGGGGCCAGGTTATGGAGGGCTTTGTAGGTCAAGAGGAGGATTTTGTACTGGATTCTCTGGGAGATGGGGAGCCAGTGAAGCTTGTAAAGGACGGGGGTGATGTGGTCACGGGTCCGGGAATGGGTGAGTAGACGGGCAGCGGAGTTCTGAATGTATTGGAGTTTATTGGTGATTGTTGAGGGTGAACCATAAAGGAGGCTATTGCAGTAGTCCAGACGGGAAGTGATGAAGGCGTGGATGAGGGTTTCTGCAGCCACGGAGGAGAGGGATGGACGGAGACGGGCGATGTTTTTCAGGTGAAAGAAGGCTGTCTTTGTGATCTGTTTAGTGTATTTGTCGAAGGAGAGGGTTTGGTCAAAGATGATGCCAAGATTCCGGATGTGAGGGGAGGTGGATACTGGGAAACCGTCGATGTTGAGGGCAAAGTTATGGGTGGACTTGGTGAGCGTTTTTGGGCCAATGATGATTATTTCAGATTTATCACAGTTAAGTTTGAGGAAGTTGATTTGAAGCCAGGATTTTATTTCAGTGATGCAGTTTGTCAGGATAGAGTGGGTGGCGGTGGAGATGGACTTGGTGGAGATGAAAAGCTGGATGTCATCGGCGAAGCAGTGGAATTGGAGACCATGACGGCGGATTAAGTGACCGAGGGGGGACAGGTAAAGGATGAAGAGGAGGGGGCCAAGAACTGAACCTTGGGGGACACCTTGGGGGAGGGGAGCAGTGGGGGATTTGCAGTTATTGATGGAGATGAACTGACGTCTGTCAGAGAGGTATGATTTAATCCAAGAGAGGGCAGTGCCGGTAATGTTAAAGGTGGTTTCAAGTCGGGTGAGGAGGATGGTGTGATCGATGGTGTCAAAGGCGGCGCTGAGGTCGAGGAGGATGAGAATGTTGAGGTTGCCAGCGTCAGAGGAGAGGAGAAGGTCGTTGGTGATTTTGAGGAGAGCAGTTTCAGTACTGTGGTTGGAGCGGAATCCGGATTGGAATGTTTCATACAGGTTATTGGCAGAGAGGTGATGTTTGAGTTGAGTGGCTACAGCGCGTTCCAAAACCTTTGACAGAAAGGGTAGGTTGGAGATGGGTCTGAAGTTATTTAGGGTGTCAGGGTTTAGTCCAGGTTTTTTCAGAATGGGGGTAACAGCAGCAATTTTGAGGGATGGTGGGACGATGCCTGTAGACAGGGAGGAGTTTATTGTTGCAATGATAAGTGGAGAGAGAGCAGGAAGGGAGGCCTTGACAAAGCTGGAGGGGATGGGGTCATGAGTGCAGGTGGCAGTTTTCATTCCGATGAGGAGTTCAGAGAGGTCAGTAGGGGAGACTGGGGAGAATTGAGACAGGGGATGGCAGGATAAGGGGGGGGGGCAGGTGGTTTGAGGGGGAGCGGGTGCGGCGGTGGTCAAGCTGTTGTAGATGTTTTCAATTTTGCGTTGGAAGAATGAAAGGAAGGAGATGCAGTTGTCTATTGTGAATGACTGGGTGGTGGTGTTCAGGGGGCTGAGGAGTTTGTTTATTGTAGAGAAGAGTGCTTTTGGGTTTCCGGAGACAGAGTGGATAATTTGAGAGTAGTAGGCGGAGCGGGCGCGGGAGAGGACATCTTTATAGTGTTGTATGTGGTCCTTGTAGGCCTGGGAGTGAACTGTGAGACCTGTTTTATTGCGGTGTCTTTCAAGTTGGCGAGCACGAGTTTTCATCAGGCGGAGTTCAGGGGTAAACCAGGGAGCAGAATGGGTGAAAGAAACTGTTTTGGTTTTTATAGGCGCAAGTTGGTCAAGGCAGGAGGAGAGAGTGTGGTTGTAGTAGTCAGTGAGGTCAGAAGGGGTGTGGAGGTCAACGAAGGGAGAAGTGGACATTTTTCAGAGAGGGTTGATGAGAATGAGGCAGGTGAAAGAGCGTTTAGCTTACGGAAGTTGATAGTGCGATAATGCCTTGGTGCTGGGGTGGGGATGTTGATGGTCAGAGTGATGGCTCGGTGGTCAGAGAGAGTGAGGTCGGAGCCAGAGAGATGGTGCAAAATTAGTCCAGTAGAGCAGACAAGGTCCAAAATGTGACCACGGTTATGGGTAGGAAAGTTGACATGTTGAGTGAGGTTAAAGCAGGTGAGTAAATCAGTGAAGTCAGTGGTTAGCGTGGAGTCAGTGGAGTCCATGTGGATATTGAAATCACCAAGGAGGAGGATTGAGGGGGAGAGGGAACATAGCTGGGTCAGAAAGTAGGAGAAGTCAGACAGGAATGATGGGTGTGGTTTGGGAGGGCGGTAGACAACAGCCATGACTGACTGTGTGTGACCAGAGAGTTTAAAAGCCAGGTGTTCAAATGATGGAGCAGATGAGATGGAGATGAGGTTGGTCTTGATGTCTTGTCGGTGAATAACGGCAATTCCACCACCTCGGCCCTCCGAGCGTGGTTTATTGATGTAAGAATATCCATTGGGTGTGGTGAGGTTGAGCGTGTAGTAGTCCAGTGGTTGTTGCCAGGTCTCAGTGAGACAGAGAAAGTCCAGTTTATTTTCCAGGATGTAGTCGTTCAGGATGAGGCATTTGTTGTTGAGGGACCGGGTATTGAACAGGGTGAGCTTGATGTTGTTTTGTACGGCGGGTATGAATCCAGGTGATTTGGCCAGGGTTGGCAGACAGGAGGTGCGATTTTGTGCGTTGTTGTGACCAGGTGTGTTGGGACGATGAGTGGGAGTGCGCTGAGCCGACCAGAGGATGGGGATGGAGTGACCTGATTGTAAATAAACAAACTTACGACCGGAGCCACGGTGAATGTACCTGGGTCGACGCAGGAGTCCATTCGATTTGATTGCAGAGATGCATGATGGGGTGGAGCGGGTTTTAAGCAGGAGAAGCCTTGCGGCGGAGTACCGCAGAGCCATGCCAGCAGGAGCGAAGGCAAAGCGAGCACGAGGCCAAGGGTGAGGAGGCGAAACAATCGACACAACCCACGGGAGTGGGCCCGAGGAAACAGCGAAGGAGCCGAGCAGGTGAAGCCAGGAGCAGAGCCGGGACCATGCAGAGGGCAGACAGGAGCGAAGAGACGAGCACGAGGCCAAGGTTGAGGAGGCAAAGCGGCAAATGCAGCGGCAAACGACGGCGGCTAATCAAGATCACGGCGGCAAACCGCCACCACCGCCGCCGCAAACAATGGGCGGCACAACCCACGAGAGTGAGCCCGAGGAAATAGCGAAGGAGCCGAGCAGGCGAAGCCAGGAGCAGCAGAGCAGAGCCGGGACCGCGCAGAGGAAGACTCAATGGCCAAAAATCCGCCACGACCACCAGGAAAGCAAGACACGGACAATGGTCCAGTCAGAGAAGCGGCGAGCAAGCGACGCCAGCGTCCTCTCACGACCGGACCGGAAACCGGAAAACCGGAAACATATATATATATATATATATATATATATATATATATATATATATATATATATATATATATATGTTGCTTGGCTTGGCTCTGCCCCTCCCGAAAGCGTGCGCTGTGTCGCGCTGTTGACGTTCGCGAGACGAGGCTGAGGGCACGCGGTGCGGCTTGAGGAGAACTCTCGAATGAACAAGAGATATCCATTTTTAAAATATTTTCGTTTAATTAACGATATCTGCCAAACCACGCGCCCTATCGCAAATTCCAAAAGGACATTTTAGTAGACTGACATGCTGAACAGATCTGTGAAGTTTCCCCTCGATTGGATCAAAAATGAGGGAGGGGCTCGGTTTTAAAGGTTCATGCTTAAAAACGTCATAACTCTGAAACCATGTGATGCATGACGTCATGCTCGCTGACTTTTTTGTTCGTCATGGATATGCGATTCTGCCTGCAAAGTTTGGCCTCGATCTGTTCAGCCGTTGCAGAGAAAAAGGGGTTTTCGTGTTTTCACGAAAAACAATATGGCGGCCGAACCACGTGACCCGTGACGTCATAATTACCATTAAAATATTCTACAGACCGAGTCCCCCATACGGTGAAAATTTGATCTCAATCGGTCCTATTATTTCAGAGAAAATCTTTTTTAAAGGAAATTAAAACTTAAAATGGCACTGAGTTAAGGATCATCAGAATTATCAGAATTACCAAAGTTCAAAGTGCCATAACTTTGTCTAAAATGATCGAAACGTCGTGAAGTTCGAACTTATTCTGTATCTTATCATGAGGAAACTCTGTGCCAAGTTTGAAATCATTAGCATTAAGCATTTAGAAAAAAAGTCCGGAAAACTGTTCTTTGCGTGATGGACTGACGGACTGATGGACGGACGGACAGACTGACAGACTGACAGACGGAGGGACGGCGTGCAAACTTATAGTCCCCTCCGGTGTACACCGGTAGGGGACTAATAATGGGTGAGGTTAAGAATGAGAGAATGAGAAGTGGAGAATGACAGAATAAAGCATAAAGAATGACAGCATCTTAATCTGCAGAATGAAGCTCAAATGAAGAAACGAGCTGAAAGAGGAGGGGGGAAACTGTGGATGAAATAGCTATTTTCATGCTAAGATATGCAAATTGGTGTCTATCTGTCTGTCTGATGAGTTTTTGACTGTGATACATTCAGTCGTTACTTATCCAATTTCAACCAAACTTGACTGGATGACTCAGGGTCAGACAATGAAGGTTGCAGCACATTCATTTGTTCCCCTCCTCAAGGGGGTTTTCTCCCCCAAGCGGGGTTTCCCCGCCGTTGCCGCTAATGGAGTTGCGTGTTGAGGTGTATATCCATGTTAAGTTAGCTTTATCGTGGCGTTATTCCAAGGCCGCTTCTCATAACAAAACGAATGATAATAGCATAATATTAATGTTATTACAAAACAATATTAATACTATTAATATCCCACCTCCACAAGGGTTTTTCTCCTCCTTGAACAAACGTTGTGTCGACGTTTATCAATAGCTTATCATGGCATTTTGTGGGAGCAACGGCCTCGACCAGAGGTAAAAAAATATTATAAAGCCTAAGCACGATTGATTAGCTTTTTAAACAGTTGCTAATGCTTTTTATAACAATAAACAAATAAATTTGGAGGAATCCGGACATCACTCAATGTTTATCACGTCGCCAAACATACCCGATCCTAGATATACCGTAGTCTATCTATCTATAATTCCAGTAATCTCTGTACGTTTGTACGTTTGTACGTCTGTACGTCTGTACGTTTGTCTGTGACCGCTGTTTCTCGACAACTACCGGTCCGATATACTTGAAACTTGCCAGGTATATTGCTGGGGACCCGAGGATGTGCCTTTTCAAGGTTTGAAATTAATCGGACAAGTACTTACCGAGCTATGGCGATTTAGCCGTTCGCCGTTCGCTTTGCCGTTGCGAATGGACCAAACCATTCATGTAAATAGAGGGGGGGGGGGGGGTTCTGTGGTCGTTCGCTTTGGCTTTGCGAATGGACCAAACCATTCAAGTAAATAGAGGGGGGGGTTCTGTGGTCGTTCGCTTTGGCTTTGCGAATGGACCAAACCATTCATGTAAATAGAGGGGGGGGGGGTTCTGTGGTCGTTGCGAATGGACCAAACCATTGTTTTTTTTTTGCAGTTTTTTTTTTTTTTGCAGTTTTTTTTTTTTTGCAAGGAACGGGCACCCACGTACGGGCACGTCCTAGCTTATATATAGTACGGGCATGCCCTAGTAATCTATAAACCCAACTAGGGATAATAACACGATCCTGCTGAGAACGTGAACTTCTTCCAAGGCCTTTTTGTGGTGTTTTTCCAAAGCCGCTTCTCATTACAAAGGTAATAACAACACCTATGATAATGACATACCGTAATGTTTATGATATATTTTCAATGACCTGATCGAACATGTTATAATGTAATGCACGGTCTGATCCTTTCAATGACATGATCTAACATGTTATGATATCATGTCTATTGTGATCCTTTCAATGACCTGATCTAACATGTTATTATATGTCTATTGTGATCCTTTCAATGACGTGATCTAACATGTTATTATATGTCTATTGTGATCCTTTCAATGACCTGATCTAACATGATATGATATCATGCATGTTTCTGATCCTTTCAATGACCTGAACTAACATGTTATAATATCATGCATGTTCTGATCCTTTCATTGACCTGATCTACCATGTTATAATGCCATGCATGTTCTGATCCTTTCATTGACATGATCTACCATGTTATAATGTCATGCATATTTCTGATCCTTTCAATGACCTGAACTAACATGTTATAATATCATACACGTTCTGATCCTTTCAATGACCTGATCTAACATGTTATGATATCATGTATATTGTGATCCTTTAAATGAACTGATCTAACATGTTATGATATCATGTATGTTTCTGATCCTTCCAATGAGCTGATCTAACATGTTATAATATCATGCTTGTTCTGATCCTTTCAATGACCTGATCTATCATGTTATAATGTCATGCATGTTCTGATCCTTTCATTGACATGATCTACCATGTTATAATGTCATGCATATTTCTGATCCTTTCAATGACCTGAACTAACATGTTATAATATCATACACGTTCTGATCCTTTCAATGACCTGATCTAACATGTTATGATATCATGTATATTGTGATCCTTTAAATGAACTGATCTAACATGTTATGATATCATGTATGTTTCTGATCCTTCCAATGAGCTGATCTAACATGTTATAATATCATGCTTGTTCTGATCCTTTCAATGACCTGATCTATCATGTTATAATGTCTTGCATGTCTCTGGTCCTTTCAATTACCTGAACTAACATGTTATAATATCATGCACGTTATGATCGTCTCAATTACCTGATCTACCATGTTATAATGTCATGCATGTTCTGATCCTTTCAATTACCTGATCTAACATGTTATTATATCTTGCATGTTTCTGGTCCTTTCAATAACCTGATCTACCATGTTATAATGTCATGCATGTTCTGATCCTTTCAATGACCTGATCTATCATGTTATAATGTCTTGCATGTCTCTGGTCCTTTCAATGACCTGAACTAACATGTTATAATATCATGCACGTTATGATCCTCCCAATTACCTGATCTACCATGTTATAATGCCATGCATGTTCTGATCCTTTCAATGACCTGATCTAACATGTTATAATATCATGCATGTTATGATCCTTTCAATTACCTGATCTATCATGTTATTATGTCATGCATGTTCTGATCCTTTCAATGGCCTGATCAATCATGTTGTAATATCATACACGTTCTGATCCTTTCAATGACCTGATCTAACATGTTATAATGTCTTGCATGTTTCTGGTCCTTTCAATGACCTGATCTAACATGTTATAATGTCATGCATATTTCTTATCCTTTCAATGACCTGATCTAACATGTTATAATATCATGCACGTTATGATCCTTTCAATTACCTGATCTACCATGTTCTAATGTCATGCATGTTCTGATCCTTTCAATGACCTGATCAATCATGTTGTAATATCATACACGTTCTGATCCTTTCAATGACCTGATCTAACATGTTATAATGTCTTGCATGTTTCTGGTCCTTTCAATGACCTGATCTACCATGTTATAATGTCATGCATGTTCTGATCCTTTCAATGACCTGATCTAACATGTTATTATATCATGCATGTTCTGATCCTTTCAATGGCCTAATCTAACATAAGCAATAGTAATAATAAATGGCAATAATAATAAGGATAATAACACGACTCCCCCTGCCGCTCCCGTAGTGAGGAGGGGTGAACAAGTGAAACTAAAATATGCAATTTGGCGTCTGTCTGTCCGTCTGATTATTTTTTGACCATGATACATTCCGTCGTTACTTATCCAATCTCAACCAAACTTGACAGGTGACGAAGGGTTATACAATGAAGGCTGTAGCGCATTTATTTGCCCCCCTCACCAAGGGGGTTTTCTCCCCTGAGCGAGTTTTCCCCACCATTGACGTCAACAGGGTTGCGTGTTGAGGTGTATATCGATGTTAAATTAGCTTTATCGTGGCGTTTTCCCAAGGCCGCTTCGAATAACAACACGAATGAAAATAGCATAATATTAATGTTATTACAAAACAACATTAATAATAAAAATGTCCAACTTCCCCAAGGGGTTTTTCCTGTAGTGATAATGTGTATAAATAGCATATAATGGTGTTTCCATGGAAGCAATGGCCTCTACAGGAAGAAAAATATTGTAAACCACAAACATGTTCGATTACCTTTTTAAATGGTCGATAATGCTGTTTAACAAATAACTTAAATAAATTTGGAGAAATCCAGACATTAGTCCATGCTTATCACGTCGACGATCGCTCCTGATCGTAGATCTACTGCAGTCTATATACCCCACAAGGGTTAATAACACGACCCTTCCTGCCGCTTCCGTGGAGTTCTTCCAAAGCATTTTCTGTCGTTTTGGTTTTTCCAAAGCTGCGTCTCATTACAAACATAATAACAACACTTATAATAATAGCATAATATTAATAATATTATGAAACAACATCCCCACTCCTCAAGGGGTTTTGTGGATTGCGATATTGTCCCCTCCCTCACCCCGACATCCTCACTGAAGTAAATATTACTATCAGGAATTTAAAATGGCGGTGCATGGTCTGATCCTTTCATTCACCTGATATAACATGTTATAATGTCATGCATGTTCTGATCCTTTCAATGACCTGATATAACATGTTATAATGTCATGCTTGTTCTGATCCTTTCAATGACCTGATCTAACATGTTATTATATCATGCACATTCTGATCCTTTCAATGACCTGATATAACATGTTATAATGCCTTGCATGTTCTGATCCTTTCAATGACCTGATCTAGCATGTTTTAATATTATGTATGGTCTGATCTGTTCAATGACCTGATCTAACATGCTATAATGTCATGCATAATCTGATATTTTCAATGACCTGATCTAACATATGATATCATGCATGTTCTGATCCTTTCAATGACCTGATCTAAAATTTTATAATATCATGCATGTTCTGATCCTTTCAATGACCTGATATAACATGTTATAATGTCATGCATGTTCTGATCGTTTCAATGACCTGATATAACATGTTATAATGTCATGCATGGTCTGATCGTTTCAATGACCTGATATAACATGTTATAATGTCATGCATGGTCTGATCGTTTCAATGACCTGATCTAACATGTTATAATGTCAATCACGTTCTGATCCTTTCAATGACGCGATCTACCATATTATATCATGCATGTTCTGATAATTTCAATGACCTGATATAATATGTTATAATGTCATGCATGGTCTGATCCTTTCAATGACCTGATCTAACATATTGTCGTGTACCCGGGGTTAAGACCGCTGGGTGATGGATGGCCGACCGAGCTTTAACGACGAGGCGTATACCCAACTGTGGCGGTACCTTGTGCACACGCTTTTAACTACGAGGCTTTAGGTTTTATTTAGGTTTGCTGATAAACTACTTGCTGGAAGCTTCCCAGAATTGATGGTTGTGGCAGTGGTGGGGCATCGAATGCCTTGGAAGTATGAAAAAGAGAAGGTGAGGGAGAAATGGATACAAATAATGTGATGGAGTGTTGATAAGCAGGTTTGGAATATAAAAGGAAAACTGAGAGAGAAGGAATAAAATTTGGAAGGGGAGCAAGCAAATGTGGAAGAGTGTTGTGGGGGGGAAGGGGGGTGTGCGGGGGTAAGGGGGAGACCTATGAGTGTGAGTGCAGTAGGGGAGGAGAGAGAAAATAGGAGAATGGATTTGTGAAGTGCAGTGAAAACATCTAACTTGGAAATTAATATGGTCACAGCACTGGAAATCATTCTCTTGAATATAGAACTACCTTATGGGGTCCCACAGGGTAACAGGCGGTCTTGGGAAAGTTCTATCTCCATGTATTGCATTGTTGTCAGAGAGTAGCAGGAGTATTTGTCATAACAATAAGTGACTGCAATAGCTTTAATGAATGAGGATTAAACATAAAATACCAAATCTAATCATACCTGTTGTGTTGGAGAAAGTTCCAGATGTACAGAGTACACAATCAAAGCAACATGCTGCTTCCCCTTTACGTCCAACTTTTCGGGTTCCTGGTACACATGGATCAGTGCACACAGACTGTGGCACCTGAGAAATGTTAAAATATATGTTAGACATTCATTTTTAAAAATATATTTGTGGATATGAACTGACTTAGAGATAACTTTTGAGGAAGCAAGGACAGGCATAACAGAATAAAAAGCTGACATGACACAGATTTGGATTTAAAATGGAGGCTTTGGGCTGGTGTCTTTGCAGATATTCAACATTGTTGACCTCAAACCAACTCCTAGCAGACAGAGAAGTATGGTATATTCTGTTATCATGCAGGTCAACTCAAAGACCCTCACCATATTACTATGTCGAATTGCATATTCAATGTTCTTTTGTATGCAAAGCATCTTTGGCTGAGGACACAGCTGTTCCGCTGATGTGATGCCCTCTGCAGGTTAGGACAGGAATTTGGAATTTGACCATGGTGCTAGCGATACATTGCTTACTCTTTGTGAAGCACACCGTGGGATCTTCAACGCCGACCAACTAATGCCGGCAGACAGGACGCCGAGCTTAACGTCAATCCGAGGGATGAGAGATGGCACACACATTGATGAACCGTCCCGGCTGTGAAACAGCAGATGACAGTTTATAGCTGGGCCGAGATTCAAACCCAAGCTAGACAGCTTGGAGGTGAGTGTATACCCTCCTGACCATCCTGCTAGCCTATATTATTCAATAAAACACATTCACAAAGCAAATTTGGAAAATATGATTTGAATATTATTGATTACTTGTGAAAATAGAAGATTTTTCAAGTATATTGGTTAATCTGGTGCGTTATTCTGTCTGTTTGTTTGTCTGTCTGTCAATGGTCAACAACTTATTTTAGGGATTTCTCAAGTATCGTGCTATGCACGACATATTTCTTGTTTTATATATTGGCTGTGCTGTCATATTACTTTTGGTAATATGAAGTAGAATGCACTGCTGTCTAAGTTGGAGATTTATCCCTGGTGGGAGGTAGTAGAATACTTGTCTTATCTACTATATAAGAGAGCTGTTTGTCTGTCTGTCTGTCTATCTGTGTGTATGTCGCCATTGTTCTCAGAGATGGCTGAATGGATCTTCGTCAAACTTTCAGAGGTTCATCAGTGAGTGCCTGTGAGTGTTTTTGGTAAAAAAAAGTTTTTTTGAAAAACAAAAAGTTGGTTTTTTGGATTTTGAAAAAAATCACTCTTTTGTGCCTAATCCTTTTTGATTAATGACAGTTATATTCAAGCACAAATTTGCATAATTAAATATATAAACAAGTACAGATATATTCAAAGTACACTGCCCCCATGCCAAATAAATAAATAACATCCTCGACACCCGGCAATACCGCCATGCAGCGTTTAGAGACTGTATTGGGAGAGGTGTACAATAATTGATTGATTAATTGTGAAATTAAAATAAATATATTGTCGCGTCGCCGAGGATTAAGATCCCTGATGACAGATAGCCGAAACGAGCTTTAACTCCAAGGCGTATTTCGAAACTTGGCGGGATTATCTTTTCGCACGTGTGGGAAAGGCCCGAAGCCTTATCTAATCGGACGGCCGCCATGGGGTTATTACTCGACCCACAAACACAAATACAAGATAGCAAAATTCACAATACAGTAAATTGAAATTCAATAATTAAAGGATTTAATAAAGTGAATAATTCGGGACAATAAAAATGAAATAAATGGTAAGGTAAAACTAAATTCTAACTGAGGGACCCTCCACATGGACACAGAGACACGACAAGTAAAGACTAATAAAATAAAATGTGTATGTGGTGCGTTGGCCAGTACTCAGCCTGGCGTCCCCAAACGGCCCTCGGAAGCTTGGTGGTCGTCAAACAGGTCCTGAGTCACCGCACAGGAAAACACGCATTGGCGCGAAGTCGCACCCACAACCAGCCGCCGGTGTGAGGAAGGCAGGCAAGAGCGCCTCCCCAGGTCTGCACTATCTTTCCACATTCCACAAAAAACCCGAATTCACTCCACCAGCGGACACAGCACTAAGAGCAGTCATTCTTTAGCGCGACCACGACAGAGAGCAAGAGGAAAATGCGACTGCCAGTTCCAGAGTCAGTGGGCGAGGGGAGTGGCCTCCTTTGTCCCTCGCTGACGTCACCCCCCACCCCGACCAAATTCCTGCGCCCCATCTCATCGGTCCATGGCCACGACCAATCGTCGTCTTCGGGGCAGGCCTCACGGCCTTGCTTGACGCCCAACGATGAATGTCCTCCCCATCACAAGTCGTCGGAGGGTGGAGTCTAATCTCTGTTCGGGAATGTTCGGATGACGTCGGCGGTCATGGGGTGGGGTTTACTTGCCTGATGGAAAGTGTGGGTTTCTGTCGGGCTTGTTGGTTTAATGGCCGTTGTAACAATGGGGCCGATTGCTTGGCTGGCCAAGATTTTCTCAGAACATTAGGGAAAAATCACCGGGGGCCAATTACACACTGGGGATTTTTAATCTTACGCCCAGGAACTTGTGAACACAAAAGCCACGCCCCTTATGGTAACATGCAAACACTCTTAACCTGCACGTTTACCCTGCTTATGTACATTAAAATGGGCTTTCTACGCGTGACATGGTCCATGCTAAACTATACATTCCTGGCTTCACTGAGGTAGTTCATCTCCAACCCCCAAATATTACAATATAATTATCGTAAAATAATTAAATGCTTAATCAATTGGCTGAAATAATACCTAAACCACCACCGTTTCATCCCAATCTGTAACTTTAAAAAAAGAATTGTCATTAATCGAATAATTAAATAATTAATCGATTCATTGATTAGTTAATAAATCAAAAATACCCTTTACTGCCAAATCACTTGGTCATTGTCGTGTCCAAATATCAGCTTCCTATCTCAAAAGGTGCCTGAAATATTGCCCAGATGAGAAAGGAAATAAATAATGAATTGATGATAATTAAATAATTAATCAATTTATTGATTGATCAAAAAACAAAAAAATACCGTTTTTGCCAAAGCACATGCGCACTAGTGTGCCAAATTTTCAGCTTCCTCGCTCAAAGGATGGCTGAGATATCACCCGGACAAACAAACAAACAACCGGAGTGAAAACTGAGTACTCCCTTTCAGCGCGCGTCATCGCCAAGCCCCCTTCGGTGCCTGCTGATGTCATCATGCAGCATCTGGAGATGGAATATGAAAGGAGCAGTGTACAACAATTACGAGACATTTGAACAAAAATAATCAAACCATTCCGGAAGTGGTCGAAGTCGGAGGTAAGGCTTCTCCTTCTTCCTGACCTCGTCAAACTTAACTCAGAAACGTGATCAACGGTACTTTCACCAGCATATATTAAACGAAAAGGTAAAATGATGATTTGACATTTGTGATGGATTCTGATTCGGATGCAACTGCTTTTCCATTATATTTGCCCTTATTTCAAATATGTTAATGTTTCTTTTTCACTTGAGCAACGCCGGGTACTCCAGCTATAAACGCTTATATACTTTACTCGGGGTACAAATACAAATACAACTTTGTCGGGGGAGGGGGGGTAACATAGTCTATATGGCCACAGCCTCATGTGGAGGTGTGGGGGACCAGGAGAGGGGCGTAAATTCTCCATGTAAATGTGTACCGCTGTCTCTCCCTCTCACGCTCTCACCGCAGGCAGGTCGGGGGTCTTTCTGTCTTTCACCGACTCCTCTCCGGCCTAGCTACCCCTGCAGTGTCTGTGCTGTCCCCCAAATTTTCCTGCAGGACACACAAGATCCTCCAGCAACCCTCTTCTGGTGAAACCGCCAAAATCAAGACTCTCTGCTCACCTTCCCTTTCATTCCTCTTTTCTCCTGCCTCTTGAACAAATTCCCACACTCTCTTCAATCCCACACCTCCCTCCAGCTCTTCAAAACAGCTGTTCACCACCATCTCTTAGCTTTCCCCATCCAAAACCTTGATCTTTTCTTCCCCTGTTAAAACACCACAAATCGACCTCTTTTAATCTCTAACTTCTTTCTTGAAATTCCTAGTTGTGTCCATTTGTTTATTACCGTGTATCCCTCTCTCCCCCTCCTGTCTCCCGCTTCCTTTATTAATTGTATGTTTTATGGGTCTGTGCCTATTCTCGTGTATAATGTGTTAGCTCTGACATGAGCCTTGGCTCTCTATACAAAATTAAATAAATACATAAATAAAAAAACCGTGTAGCGCCACCTGGTGATGGTGGCAAAAGGTATTACAATTTCCTTTTTCACCTGGGCAACACTGAGGTTAAAGCACTCTTTGCACGGGTAAATTTTGCCTCCTTCCATTCCACCCTTCCCCCAAAACGGAGGGGCCTTTCAAAGCCCCCCCTCACCCCCCAAAGATGTACTGTATATGTCGTATATATTTCCCCTCCTCCCCTCACCTCCCCCCACTCCCTTCTTCACCCTTCCCTCTCCTGCCTCCCCACCCATCCCCCCAGCAACACTGGGTACTCCTGCTAGTTGACTATAAATAGCAATTTTTAATTAGTTTGATGTCCAAGTGCTTTGTATCCAAATCCCCACCAATCTCTGGGATCCTTGTATCGTAATCATGATCATTAAACATTCTTTGTCCCATATCCTGAAAAAAATCCTTCAGTAAAATTCGACTCCATAATCTCTGGGATATCACTCAAGTATACAAAGCATTAGTACAAAACACTATATCCACAAATATTTATTCAAAGGGAAAACAAAATTGATCAAATCAAGCAGAAATGCACAAATTGAGAAGTTATAACAACAAGGACACAATAATCTCTCACTTCTTGATTTCCATTGTTCCACCAAATATCAGTTTCCTTCACATGTAATCCTTCACCACTCGGAGAATCATAGGATCCCACAACCTTGAACTGAATCTTGCCATCATCGTCAGGCTGCAAATTCAACAACTCGTACAGGGTGGGAGAACTTCCCCTGTCATTAAATTTTTGAACTTTCCCCAAGTTGGTTACAAATTGCACATTTTTCAGGTAAAAAAGTACCTGGAGCAACAAAAAAAGTATTTTTTGTAGATGTAGATTTTTTGCAATTGCATATACAGTCACGTGAAAAAGTAAGTACACCCCATGTAAAGTTTTGACTTTTCCAACATATTTCAACATACAGCTATTGTAAATGGGGCAATATGGGACAAATCAGCAATATTCAACAATATTGAGAGATAAAGGTGATATAATATAACAAATATCATGAAACATTTACATTTTGTAGTCCATTGTATAATTTAAATAAACATAAATGCAAATTTCGCATGTGGAAAAAGTAAG
This sequence comes from Myxine glutinosa, assembly GCF_964187855.1. NCBI lineage: Eukaryota > Metazoa > Chordata > Myxini > Myxiniformes > Myxinidae > Myxine > Myxine glutinosa. Next base: position 174,054,918 of record NC_136263.1, on the reverse strand, counting down.
TACACCCTTGGCTCTAATAGGTGGTATTGCCCCCTTTGGCAGAAACAACCTCAAGTAGGCGTTTCTTATAACTGTCTACCAGTCTCTGACATCGACTGGGAGAAATTTTTGCCCATTCCTCCATGCAGAATTCTTTCAGCTGTGCGATGTTTGAGGGGTTTCTTGCATGCACAGCTCGTTTCAAATCCCCCCACAACATCTCGATGGGATTTAGATCCGGGCTTTGACTTGGCCATTCCAGAACCCTCCATTTCTTTCTTTTCAGCCATTCCTTGTGGATTTACTGGTATGTTTAGGGTCATTGTCATGTTGCAAGGTCCACCTTCGGTTGAGTTTCAACTTTCCGACAGATGGCCTCACATTATCCTCAAGCACCCTCTGGTACAATGAAGAATCCACAGTGGATTCTATGATGGTGAGCTGCCCAGGCCCTGATGCAGAAAAGCTGCACCAAACGATAATATTTCCACCACCATGCTTTACAGTTGGTATCAGGTTCTTGTGGTCAAATGCTGTCTTTGGTTTTCGCCAAACATGTCTTCTGGTACTGTGGCCAAATAGCTCTACCTTTGACTCATCTGTCCAGAGCACATTGTTCCAGAAGTGCTGGTCTTTGCATAGGTGTTCATTGGCAAACTTTGGTCTTGCCCTGATGTTCTTTCTGGACCACAAAGGTTTCCTCCTGGCACACCTCCCATGTATATCAAATTTGTGCAGCCTCTTTCTAATGATAGACTCGTGCACTTTGACATCAACAGTGGCAAGAGCTACCTTTGGGTCGCGTGATGACATTCTGGGGTTCTTAGAGACTTCTTTCAGCATCTTGCGGTCTGCTCTCCGGCTGAACTTGCTGGGGCAGCCTGGCCTGAACAAGTTGGCGGTTGTTTGGAATCTTCTCCACTTGTAGATGATCTTCCTGACAGTCGAATGATTGATTTCAAATTGTTTGGAGATCTTTTTAAATCCCTTCCCAGACTCGTAGGCATCTATAACCTTCTTTCTGAAGGCCTCGGAGAGCTCTTTTGATCTCGGCATGGTCACACTGTACACTTCAACAACAAAGAGCAAACCAAACTAAATGTCTGAGGTTTAAATAAGACAGGTTCCTCCAAGATCCTCTCTAACGATGTTCTAATCATTTGCACCTGAGCTCGTGCACCTCATTCTAATTTTAGGTATTTGAAGTAGTGATAAATGTAGGGGTGTACTTACTTTTCCACATGCGAAATTTGCATTTATGTTTATTTAAATTATACAATGGACTACAAAATGTAAATGTTTCATGATATTTGTTATATTATATCACCTTTATCTATCAATATTGTTGAAATGAAGATCAAATAGCTGTATGTTGAAATATGTTGAAAAAGTCAAAACTTTACATGGGGTGTACTTACTTTTTCACGTGACTGTAGATGTTAAAACATCTATATGCAATCATTTTCACACTATATGCAACAGTGCTGTTAGATGATATTTCTAAAATTTTGCATCGATAGGGTGAGCGGTTTCAGAGATATAATTATTTAATATTTTCCTTAAATCCAATATGGCTGCCAAACCATGTGACCTATGATGTCATAAATTTAATATTTCAATACAAATCGATCAAAGATCATGTGCATGCAATTTCAGATTTTTAGGATAAGGAATTCGATTAAAACTTTTTGGCTGTTATATTACTTCACCTGTGATGTCATTATCATGCTTTTGTTCACCATTGGGAGTACTTGACAATGCGGCAAGTTTCAATTTTTTCCATTCAGCGGTTTCTGAGAAATATTTTTAAATTATTTGATTTTAATCCAAGATGGCTTCCATACCACGTGACCTATGACGTCACAATTATCATAAAAACATTCTGCATTGGTGTCACACCTACCCTGAATGTTTCGTCGCAATCGGACATATGGTTGCTGAGAAAAACGAGGTTTAGTCTGTACGGACGGACTGACGGATGGACGGACGGACAACCCGGAAACATAATGCCTCCGGTGACTTTGTCAGCGGAGGCATAAAAAGGATATAGATAAGATAGCGTTCTGATTGAGAGATCTCTTTTAGTTATAGCTAATCATATGTTTTCTTCCTCTTGTTCTCTCCTTTCTTCTCCAATCTTTTACCATTATCGTAATAGGATCACTGCTGTTTTCAGTTCTCCTTCTTTGGCAATACATAAGCTTATTCATAATACAGTAATACATCACATTGGTACAATATGCAACCTTCCTTGGAGCATTAAATAGTCTTGCTCTGCTACATCCATAATGTCTGCATTGCTGATATCAGTATTGAGAAAAAGAAACAGCTTCGTCATAAACACAGATGCAATGGTTCACCAGTCTTTCTCAACACTGTGCTACTTACTAGTGAACCATTTTGATCTTGCTCATAAATATCAGAGGGGAATTTTCAAGTCTTATGATTTCTTCTTACAGCTTCAGTCGTAAGGTAGCATGGTGTTTGTGCCTCACCTTAGGTTTGTTTTGGCGAACAGAAAACCTCCCTTCATAGTATCTGATACTAGACAGGTTCTTCTCAATCTCTGAATACTCCTGATACTGCCTCAAAAATCCGATGTTTATTCTGGTGAGTAGAGCCGGACAGGGGCTTGGGCCTAAGATCTGAAGCCAGCCACCTTTACCAAGCCAACACTATGCTGCCTGCTGCAGGGGAGCTGTGAGGGCTGATATAATTATTGTTTTTTGGTTGACTCCACACGAGAAATTTTATTCGATTTTTTTATCTATTGCTAAAAGGAGAAGTGTGTGTGTGTGTGTGTGTGTGTGTGTGTTTGTGTGTGTGTGTGTGTGTATGTGTGTGTGTGTGTGTGTGTGTTTGTGTGTGTGTGTGTGTGTGTGTGTGTGTGTGTGTGAATAAGACAGAGACAGAATTGTGAGGAACAGAAATGAAAAAACGAGATGTATGTATGGTATCAAGGAGTCCATATTGTTATGTCTGGGGGGTAAAGGAATATCTAGAGCCAGGTAGATCTGTATAGGTAGGTATTCAACTGTCGCGATAGGGAATCCACCCTGTAATAAGTTCTGTGTTTTCGGCGGTTTGTCGGGATAAGAGTATACCTGTGAACATACAAGGATGTTCGGGTGTTAAATAGTGTAGGGACTAAGATAAAGCCCTGTGTGTCAGACCTGGAAATCATTCCTTTGTCCCTTATGGCAACGCACTGCTATAAACACTTAGATAGGTCCTTAGTGCAACATTAATTAGTTCCCCTCCCTTACCACAACGACTTTGGAAAACAGGCAGGAAGCCAGATCGGGGCACCGCCGGATGGCCGCCGCCGGCCACACCTCCGGCTGGCCGAGTAACCAGCCTCGTGGCAAGGCTGGGCACCACGCCCAGGAGGACTGTTGACTGGGTAGGGAGAGGGGCGAGCAATACCAGGTGGGAGGCACTCGGCCAATGAGAGGGCGCCAGCGAAAGGGAACATTGGAGGAGAGTGGACTCAAGGTGATAAAAGGGCACGCTGCACGACATTTTAGCAGCTCTTCGGTTCTTCGCTGGTCTCTTGGGCTGCACGACATTGTGTCTCTCTTGCTCTCTCTCCCTTTTTGCCATTCTTCTTCGCTGGTCTCTTGACGCTACACGACATCTATTGGTCTCTGCACTTCTCTTCTTCGTGCTGATGGTTCGCTCGTGGTGCTTGGAGCGTTGCTCGGTGCTTCTGGAGCTTGGAATGGTGCACGGACCTCTTGGGCGGTCGACGAGGAGCCTGGAGTGAGGCGTTGGCTCGGGCCTGGTGGAGAGCGTTGGCGAAGCGGACGAAGGGTTTCTTCGTGCCAGAGCTCGGAGCCGTGTTGGATGGCGGACACTGCACTACGAACAGATAAGGCCGCACCCCACAGAACATTACACGACGAGACATTTCCTTTCGTAATTCATTCCTGTGTGGCGTATTTGAAGTGAGGTGTGTGGGATCCCAACTTAGGATCATTATTTATTCATCGTCGCGTTTCATTGTCTCGGGTTCCGGAATAAACGTGTTTCTTTTTGTACATTGAATTGGGTTGTTACCTTCGCAAAAGCGGAAGGTTATGTTTTGATCGCTGTGTATTTATTTGTATGTCTGTGTGTGTGTGTGTATGTTATTCGCATAACTCAAAAAGTATTCAACCGAATTGCATGAAATTTGGTGGGATGATTGGTTATTATACGGGACACATTTGATTAGATTTTGGGAGCAATCGGGTCAAAGGTCAAGGTCAAGGTCACGAAAAGGTCAAAATCGTATTTTTGTTGTTCTGTTCCCTACACTCCCATGCCAAGTACAGAACAGTAGCTGCGGCGAAGGTATGCGCTCTACCGAGTGCCCGTTCTAGTTGTTCGTGAGTTAATTTCCCTGCAGGATCGGAGCTGCCGTCGGTTCGACATAGGTAAGCGCTTTCCACCTCTTCCTCTTCACTTCTTCTTCTCCCGCGTTTTATAGCCGAATCCGAGTTGGTCGTCGCCTCCGTTAAATCCATTCGGTCTTCCGCGGTCCCTGGTGTTAACCTGGAAGGGATCACACGACAACTGGTAGTCAGGAGTGGGATAGAACCCTGTGATAAATTTGGTGTCAAGACTGTGGAGAATCTGGAAATAAAATTTTTGGAAACTTAACGCATGGAGGAGGTGAGCGGTATGGAAGAAAGGAGGATGGAAGATGCGGGGAGCATATGGGGTGAGTCGGGTGTAGATGGGGGAATTCAGCATAGCGATGAAGCTTCCCCCACCATAGGGACGGCCCCCATAGACAATCAGGTCATAATGCAATTTATAGCATGATTGGAAAATCAAATGAGGGAAATGATCGATAAAATGGAAAACAAAATGGACGCCCAAAGGAATGAAATGAGGGCCGATAGTGAGTGATTGGAAAACAAAATGGACGCTCACAGTGAGTGATTGGAAAAAATGGAGTCACAGGGGAATGAACTCAAAGGAGAAATGAGGAGATTTGGTGCCGACGGCGCTCAGGAGCCGGGAATGGCAATTAAATCAAATTTACAGGTAGGTGGGGAATGCGTACAGGTAGATGTGGAGTGCCAAGAGGTGAATGGAGAATTAAATTGTAATAGGGAATGTTTCCCACCTGCTGACCTGGAAGGCTATCGGGGCCGAGTGGATGCCACAACACCTCAACAGGGGGATGGATTTGGATCCATGCAGCACCAGGGCGGTGGTGCAGAGCGAGAGGGGGTAACGGTATTGGGGGTCCGAGTAATGGAGCCGGACCATGTATTTATTGATCCAGGCCTGTGGGGGCCAAAAATGATTTGTAATGGTGATGAAAATGATTTGATCCAGCGGCTGGGGACCTGGGACAGTCCCATGGAGGACAAGTTTGACCAGGCCCAAAGGAGTTTGGGGGATGAGGTGAGTCGATCTGAGGAGGTGGTTGAAGTGACCGAGGGGACCCTCAACGTGCACTCTGGTTGGGTACAGGAGACGCCAAAATTGCAGAACCAGTTGGGGGAGTGTGTTGGCTCCGGGCTGGATTCGGACAGAGAGGGATCGGGAGATCGAACCTCCGAAGATTTGGTCCCCGAGGGAATTTGGACCAGTGGCAGGAAGGGGCAGAACAACCTGAGGGGGTTGTTACCTGCAGCTGCAGTTTGGCACAGGGGGTGAAAAATTTTAAAAAGAAATTTACAATTAAATTAAAATGAGAGTTGGATTTGGCACAGCCGTGGTTGGATTTGGTCCCCCGGCTGTGGAAGTTGGACAAGGGGAGGTCTTTGGAGATTGCCTCGGGCAGAAGTTGCCCCTTTGTAAATTTGGGAATGCCAGCCAGCTGGGGGGCTGTGCTGGCGAGATTCAGACGTGGGGTCCAGCCATGGGTGTCGTGGTACGACCTGGGCCTCACGGGGGGTCTGGTGGATTGTGGCGTCCCTTGTCCGTCGTGGCACCGCCCGAGCTGGTGGATCGGGCCGGCAGGGTCACCGGACCCTGATGGGGGTTAAGACCTCCACGGGTGTCCGAAGTGGTTTCTCAAGCCTGGGATGGCATTTATTGAGGACCACTAGGGGGAGGTGTTGTCGGTCGCGCTTTGGTGGTGGCACTGCGGACGGCCAACTTGGGCCTGATGTGGTGACCACCCGGGCATGCGGCCTGGCACCCTCTCCCTGAGACTCTGGGACAGCAGGCATGTGGTGACCTGCCATGCCGTGCTGGTCTATGGACGCGGGTCAATCTGCATGGACAGGGATGGACATAGCCTGCAGGACAACCATTGGGGCATCTGTGGAACGTGATGGTGTGAGGGTGACCTTCCACAGATGGGCCGTTATGATTTATGGACTCTCGGTTTGGGAAGAGAGCCATGGGATTGATGAATCGGGAATTTGTAACGTGCCGAGCATATGGGTCATGCTCGGCTGGCATGTGTATGGTAAAGCATCTTTCTTTGTTGAGTTTAAGAAAATGTGAATAAATGTTTGGCATGGGTAATCTGTGGGTTAAATGCAAATTTAAGGGTGAATTTTGTGAAGAGAAAATGGTGGTCACTGCACAGTGACACCATTATTGATCCAGGTGTGCTAGACCAGAGTATTGGAGGCTGGAATAAAAATTCATAGGTTCGCAAGACACAGCCTTCAACTGGTTGCAGGGGCGACTGTGCCAATATTTGGGACGCAGGGTTATGGGGATGGAGTTGGGGGTCTGAGGGTTAACATGGTGCTGTGGGTGTCCGAGGTGTGTGGACCATGTCTTCTGGGTGGATCTCCTTGTGGAGCATGGCTGTCGACTGGACCTTGGTGTGGTCAAGTGTGGGTGGGCACTGGGGGGCTGCAGTTCTGTGGACTGGGGGATGAGGGTGGCGTGGGTGACATGCGGGGAAAGCCACGCACTGCGACCATCTCCCCCAGGGCCGAGGTTGTGCGTGCGGTAGTGTTGTTGGCAGCAGGTGCTCACCACATTGGCCAGCTGGGGCTGGTGCAGCTGTGTTCCTCGCAGGGGGGGCCGAAGGATGGATGGTGGGTCGCACCCTTGTGGACATTCATGGGCCATGTTGGCGTTTCGACTGCTCACCTTGTCCCGATGACCCTTGCACGGTAGAGGTGCGGAGCTGTCATGGCCACAGGTAGTTGTGTCGTGATCATCACCGTTAGATGCGGACCCACATACCTGCCAGTATAATGGGGACAAAATAGAAATTTGGTGAAATTTGATAGGCCCAATGATAAATTTTGGGATTTTGAGGGTGGATGGCACTTTGGGTCTGAGCAACCTGCAACTACCTGCGTTTCAGGTTAGAGGAACTGAGGTGTACTGTCCCAGGCTTCAGGACTTGCTTATGGAAATTTTGGGACATGTAATTTGGAGTTGGGAGGCGGGTGAGAGTGATGACGTGGCCGGTGAGGGGGATGGAAGGTTTGCCACAGAGTCTTGTGGGTGGCGTTTGTTTTTGTGTTGTGGTTATGTGTTTGGATGTGGTCGTGAGTTTGGAAATTGAAATATGAGTGAGTGGTGATTATTGTGATTATTGTGCTTTTGAAAATGCGTAATGGTAAATGTGAATTGGGGATTTCACATGAGGAAGGCCACGGCACATCTTTTTGTAATATCTTCTCTGAATTGTGTTGAGAATTGGATGGCAGCGGGGGAGGAAATGTGTTTTGGGATCTTGTGGGTGGGGAAGGTGTGTGTGTCCACAGGTACAGATCAAGCTCTGAGGAGCGATGCCTGCAGGCCCCCCATCTGCGGCAATTACCCCTGGCAGCCAGTGGTATCTGGCAATTGGAACTCGTCGGTGGAGGGTTTGGTTGGGCACCGTGGGGTAAAGGAGACCCCCGGCGACCCGTGGAGCTGCGCGGAAGCAGGAGGCCACGGTGGAGCCTGGGGTTTGGAGACCCTCACCGGCGGGGTAATGGCGGAAAGGGCTGTTGGGCCGTCACAGGGCCAAGAGGTAAAGGGGGGGGGGGGGGCAATGAACTTGTGAGTCGGTTGACTTCTGTTTGGGACTGCGGGCATTGCAGCCTGAAGCGCCCCCACCATCTTGTTGTGCGGTACCTCCCCGCTGCCTAGTTGAGACATGCACACACACGAATGACATCAATGCCATAGTCCTGCCAGGGGGTGAAGAATGTGCTTTGTAATGATTTTGTAGTGATGAGTTTTGGAATGTGTATGAGTGGTTAAGGGGTTGTGTTGTATGAATGTGGGCGAAAACCACCGAGCCATGTCACTCCCCTGTGACACCTGGACAGGGCCCGCAGAAATTTAGGGGTGCATTGTGATGGCCCCACAGGTAAGGTTGCGTCTTGTGGCATCCACCGGGGGATGCGGTCTGTAGACTGGTATGTACAAATGTTTATGAGAGTTTTTGAATTTTTGGTTAAGGTTAAGGTTTGTGGTGAAGTTAGTTTTTCCGTGTTGTTTGTTTCCTTCCTTCGCAGGAACAACGAATGAGGTCATTGTACATATTTGCATGATTGTTAAGGGGATTAGCTTGTTAAGGAGGATAGGTAAGTAGCTCCGGCTCACTTCCACAACAACATACAACAACATGCATTTTAAAGGCCATTTTCCCTGCTAGAGCGGGGGTTAGCCTTGTGGTCCCCATGACAATCTTCTCCATTTTGCCCCATTTTCTGCATCTCTCCTTGTTAACCCCCTTGCCCGCATTTCTTCTTCCACCATCTTTAGCCAAGTCTTTCTCGGTCTTCCCTGTCCTCTACTTCCTTCTACATTCATTTCCATCACTCTTCTCAACCAGTCACTTTCATCCTTGCTCAACACATGAACAAACCATCTCAACCTGTTCCTCTTCACAGCATCAATCACAGGCTCTATTCCCATCATCTTTCGCAATTCATCATTTGTCTTCCTCTCTCTCAACGATACTCCGCACATCCACCGAACCATTCACATTTCCACTCTTTCCAGCCTTCGTTGCTGCTCTACGTTCATTACCCATGTCTCGCTCCCATAAATCATAACACTTCTCACACATGCAGCATACACCTTTCCCTTCAGCTTCAACGACACTCCCCTCCTCATCAGCATGCCACTCAGTTCCCGAAACTTCTTCCATGCACATCTCACTCTTGCAGCCGTTGCCGAGTCTGATCCACCTTCTCCATTCAGCATGTCTCCAAGGTAGCAAAATGTTTTCACACCTTCCAGCTTCATGCCGTCTCCAAGATCCAACTCAACATTTCCTCCATCTGCAGCTCCCTCTTTGCACACCTTACATTTGAATGTAGCTGCCACACTGGTTAATGACCCTCTCAGACCACTGCATTTTTGATGAACCCACTCAGCGCACATTGTACATTGAATGGAGTTCACTCCGCCACCCTTCCTGCACACAGCACAGGCCACTTCCCAGTTCTTTCCACCTCACCACATGCTTTACCACTTGCCATCACCTTCGTCTTTCCGATATTCACCTTCAGACCTTTTGTCTCCATACATTCCTTCCACTTGTTCATCTTTTCCTTCAGTCCATCCATACTTTCCGCAATCAACACCAGATCATCTGCATACAACAACTCCCATGGGAAACCCTCCTTTACGTTCTGAGCCAGCACCTCCATCACAGCTACAAATAGTAGTGGACTTAGTACCGACCCCTGATGCACTCCCACCTTCACCTCAAACTCACCACTGTTCCCATCCTTCATCCTTACAGCTGTGCATGCTCTTTTGTACATTGCCATCACTACTCTGATCAACCATTCCTCCACTCATAAACTTCCTCAATGCCCATGCCCTCCTGAATTATGTAATAGGTTAATTAAGTGTGAGACAGTAAGTGTTAAGATTGGAATGGTAGCGCCTGCAGTGAACCTAGCAGGAGCTATGGTTCAAAGGGGTTGGGGGGTGGGAGGGAGCTGTGTTATGTCTGGGGGGTAAAGGAATATCTCGAGCCAGGTAGATCTGTATCGGTAGGTATTCAACTGTCGCGATAGGGAATACACCCTGTAATAAGTTCTGTGTTTCAGGCGGTTTGTCGGAATAAAAGTATACCTGTGAACATACATGGATGTTCGGGTGTTAAATAGTGTAGGGACTAAGATAAAGCCCTGTTTGTCAGACCTGGAAATCATTCCTTTGTCCCTTATGGCAACGCACTCCTATGAACACTTAGATAGGTCCTTAGTGCAACATTAATTAGTTCCCCTTCCTTACCACAATGACTTTGGAAAACAGGCAGGAAGCCAGATTGGGGCACCGCCGGATGGCCGCCACCGGCCACTCCTCTGGCTGGCCTCGCAACCAGCCTTGTGGCAAGGCTGGGCGCCACACCCAGGACTGTTTAATGGGCAGGGAGAGGGGCGAGCACTACCAGGTGGGAGGCACTCGGCCAATGAGAGGGCGCCAGCGAAAGGGAACATTGGAGGAGAGTGGACGCAAGGTGATAAAAGGGTGCGCTGCACAACATTTTAGCAGTTCTTGGGTTCCTTGCTGGTCTCTTGGGCTGCACGACATTGTGTCTCTCTTGCTCTCTCTCCCTTTTTGCCGTTCTTCTTCGCTGGTCTCTTGATGCTACACGACATATGTTGGTCTCTGCGCTTCTCCGCTTTGTGCTGACGGTTCGCTCGTGGTGCTTGGAGCGGTGCTCGGTGCTTCTGTAGCTTGGAGTGGTGCACGGACCTCGTGGGCGGTCGACGAGGAGCCTGGAGTGGGGCGTTGGCTCGGGCCTGGCGGAGCGCGTGGGTGAAGCGGACGAAGGGTTTCTTCGCGCCGGAGCTCGGAGCTGTGTTGGACAGCGGACACTGCACTACGGACAGATAAGGCCGCACCCCCACAGAACATTACACGACGAGACATTTCCTTTCGTAATTCATTCTTGTGTGGCGTATTTGAACTGAGGTGTGTGGGATCCCAACTTCGGATCATTATTTATTCATCATCGTGTTTCATTGTCTCTGGTTCCTGAATAAACGCGTTTCTTTTTTGTACATTGAATTGGGTTGTCGTTCGTGAGTTAATTTCCCTGCAGGATCGGAGCTGCTGTCGGTTCGCCATAGGTAAGCGCTTGCTGCCTCTTCCTCTTCACTTCTTCTTCTCCCGCGTTTTGTAGCCGAATCCGAGTTGGTCGTCGCCTCCGTGAAATCCGTTTTGGCTTCCGCGGTTCCTGGTGTTAACCTTGAGGGATTTGCACGACAATATGCATGAGTGTGTGCACGTATTCGTGTGTATGTGTGTGCTTGTATATGAGTGTATGTGTGTGTGTATTTATATATATATATATATATATATATATATATATATATATATATATATATGTATGAGTGTGTGCACATACAGTGTGTGTGTGTGTGTGTGTGTGTGTGTGTGTGTGTGTGTGTGTGTGTATGTCGCTGCTCAATTGTATTAACTTTGGGGGGAGGAGGGAGGTGGAGGGGTTGGGGAATGTCAGTGGGAGGAGAGGGAGATTGAGGTGGTGTGGGAGGGGGGGGGGCTGGGGAGGGGGTTTTAATGCTTGGGGTGGGCTGGTGATTGAAGCCTTCGGTTGTGGGTGTGGTGAGGAGGGTTTGGGAGTCGGGCGTTGATGACTTGAGGTATGTGAGGGGAGGACTTGAAGTCGCATTTTACATTGTGCGGAAGTCCCTCGGGTACCTATTTGTCTAAAATAATTGGTATCTATTCATCTGCATGCATTAATGAGAAGGTCAAATAGTGTGACCAGATAGTTTATTTGTAAGAATAAAATGGAAAGCTATTGAATCAGAAAATTAGAACATAAAAAAGAAACTCACTTGCCAAGAATGAAAAGTGCCCTGCACACATGACCCATTTGCAAAGGGCCCATGACCAGGTACACATGTGAAGAGATTTTGAAGAGAATGCGCAATAGCGTACACTGCAAGATAACCATAGTATCCGTACCGAAACTGCGATACATCTGTAAGTTGTGTTTCTACATCCTCTAAACTTTCAGAACCAGTACAACTTTTCGGGCCCTCACTACTGGGTTTCCATGAACATTCAAAAATATTTTCCCAAACACCAAAAAGGAAATCATCAAAAGAGCCAGGAATTATTTCACTTCGTCTGTATTTTTGATAAAGTGAATTTTCTTGTAAATTTTTATTTACAAACAGCTCATTGTGACTTGTTTTATCACTTTTGCTCAGATGCGTACCACATTGCGGTGAATAAGTCCCATTTGGACAATGCCAACTGGGCTGAAAAGTACAATTTCTTGAAATCATATTTGAAATGCAGGCCAAGGAGTTTGAGTGATTTTTGTTTAGTTTTTGTTGTGACGCCATTTTGTTTTTAAAATGGAACATATCACTATTTCCTGGGAATTCCTCCTGCTGGTCATTTTCTGAAGGTCTCCTGCTGGTTGAAACATTCCTAATGTTGAATTTTTTATCTTTGACGATCTTTGTTATTGGCAATGTTGTGGATGATTTTTGAAGCTGAAGGATATTTTTGTTAACAGCTTGAGGTTTCAAACTTACGAGGAACTCATGCAATCCTTCAACAGAACCGGTTCCTATTTCAAACCCAAATGATCCTTCATAGACCACTGAGAAATGAGGATTTTGTGCAAGAGGTGAAGCAACATATCCCATAAATATTTTTCTTGTGATATTATATCTGAAGAAGAGTTCACCGAAGGGAGTGATATCTTTATAATGCCACAAGACAAAAATGGCCTTCGCTTTCGTTTTGAGAAGAATATCTCCTGCAGAGAAAGAACAAAAATCAACATGGCGATACTTTGGACAATATAGGACTTTTCAATAAACAAAGCTCAATATAACTTTATACATGCAAATATAAACATTTTAAAAATTTATTTGGGGATATTAGGACAAATGCGACAATCAATCGGCATCCCTGGGGAAGAGGAAATTCCTCTTGAGGAAATGCCCTGCTGAGTACAGTGAGAAAAGCGACGCCATTTTTATGACATCACTGGTACCCAGAGTATCCCGGGAAGAGACGGAACTTCCCACAAGCTCAATAGCTGTGTTAAGTGTTTGTCTCGTCAGTGTGTGTGTGTGTGTGTGTGTGTGTGTGTGTGTGTGTGTGTGTGTGTGTGTGTGTGTGTGTGTGTGTGTGTGTGTGTGTGTGTGTGTGTCAGCTCTAGTACGAGCCTTAGCCCATGTATTTAAAAAAAAAAAAAAACTCCTTACAACCAATGTTGGTAGGATGTAATTTATAACGTGGTCGAACTGTCTCGTGACCTGACACCAGTTGTAACGTCAGACGCCCTTCTAACGCAGGCGTTCTCATCCGGAGGGTTGTACGATCCCTGCCAGTGGCCGAAATTGTATTTAAAGTTACTGCATTCAATTAATATTGAAACACTTCCCTCAAAGATCATTGCAATGCAAGCCAAAACTGACGGTTGTTCATGCACAAAAGGTTGAAAATGTATCTTATAATTAAAATGTTTATTCAAAATGATAAGGGAGAAAGGGTAGACAAAATGATGAATAAATTACGGAACAAACCAGGAGGTTGACAAGCACAGATATGGATGTCAGGAAGAAACACCAGATCTTATGTACAAATGTTAAAAAATAAACCACTATGGTGCAAAAATACCAGACTCAAACCACAAATGGGAAGACAGCACGAGCTGGTTGTGGCTGCAGGATGATGTGGCAAAGGCCGAATGTGTGAGAAGCTATGGTGTCGAGGAGGCCAGGAGATTAGGGAGGCAGTCAAGCAGAGAGAGATAGAGATAGATAGAGATAGATCCTCTGGTGTCAAAGGTTCAACTCTTGCGTGCATGTGCAGACACGGTCCACATGGTCCACAGACACGGACTGCCTTCATGGGTGGGGGTGGCCACCTGCTGGCTGTGAGTGGAACCATCATCTTGGTCCATCCCATCCTAAGGAAGTGTTCCACCCCTCTCCAAGGCCCTACACCTCACTCATCCACCGTGGCCTGCTGTCTTCTTTTCCAAAGAGCTTGTGATGTGTCCCATTTAAAGAGCACAGCGCTTCCCTGTGTGCTTTGTGTCCAAGTCCTCCAACTGGCCTCACATGTAGATGAGGATTCACACAACCCAACCTTACCCTATTCTGCTCTAAATTTACAATCACCGCCTCCTCGGCGCAGGTTTTACCATATCACCTACCTCTGACGGATATCTCACCTACTCGAACACATGGACCATACTATTCTCCCCACATTCTAGCTATGGATACCCCCTTTCCACATGACAATATCTATTCATAGTCTTGATAAGTTTGGGTTTTTTCTCTCTTTATTTCACGTGTTAAGCTGCTGTATCACAATCATTTTAGTTTGGTGAATGTTAATAACAGTTGTACTGTAACATACAACCTTCGTTGTATGTTAATAATAGTTGAATGTTAACATTTTGAAACTCGATAAAGTTAAAAGGCTTCATTCTTTGCCCGAGAAAAACAGTCTCCACAGAGTCACAGCTCCCAATTCCCTGGGATCACCAAATGCCGGAACTGCATCTCCTGGTCTTTCATCTATGCCATAGGTTCCTGAACTCATTCTTATCTGGATCCTCACCAACATCTTCCAGTTGAGACTTCATGCACTTTGTCATTGAGTTATCTTTGTGATCACCTCCACCTCCTCTGTGAGCAGGTGTGCAAATTATTTATATTTTACAAATTTGACCTAACCAGGAATGAGGCAGACGTACTCCGTGACAAGCAATGAAATAGCTCCACCTCACCATCCACACTCACTGCTTAAATGGAAAGAATCCCTTCAGTGTTTGCATGGGGAGATGCCATACAACTCCAGGGTCAGACTGAGTTCACATTCTCACCCACATTGGTCCAATTTAAGCTTACAAGTGTGCATTATTCCCACCCCCCTTCTCCACCTTTCCCAGCACATAATATCATGTATCACAATCCTCTCACCAAGGTTCTCAAGATGTTCTTGTTCATATTGGTGAGGGAGAATTTCTTGAAAAGCAGTGCATATTCCAGAAGGCCTGATGTATTGAAAAAATGTAGCCATGACACTCCAGATATAGGAATCCTCAACAGCAAGGAGGCCAACATATGTCCAGCGAAAATGCATTATCAAATGTGCAAATGCACTGCCCCAATGGCCATCACTGTGGTATGTCCTGAAGAAGGATGGGTAATGTTGTCTGTCGCCAAGACTGTCACAGCCAGCACCATAACTAATCTGGAATAACATTTGGAAAATTACATCGATATCCTAATACAAGGTGAAATGGAAACTTAAATGATTGAAATAATGAGAAATCTGTTCACCATAAACGATGCACATGCACCATATTCATTTATTTTGGTTGTTAGACTTCATTTCCATCATTCAGGATTAAAATTCCATCATGCAGGATTAAAATTCCATCATGCAGGATTAAAATTCCATCATGTAGGATTAAAATTCAATCATGCAGGATTAAAATTCCACCATTCAGGATTAAAATTCAATCATGCAGGATTAAAATTCCACCATTCAGGATTAAAATTCCATCATGCAGGATTAAAATGCCATCATCCAGGATTAAAGTTCCATCATGCAGGATTAAAATCCATTATGCAAGATTAAAATTCCATCATGCAGAATTAAAGTTCCATCATGTAGGATTAAAATTCAATCATGCAGGATTAAAATTCCACCATTCAGGATTAAAATTCCATCATGCAGGATTAAAATTCCATCATGCAGGATTAAAATTCCATCATGCAGGATTAACATTCCATCATGCAGGATTAAAATTCCATCATGCAGGATTAAAATTCCATCATGCAGGATTAAAATTCCATCATGCAGGATTAAAATTCCATCATGCAAGATTAAAATTCCATCATGCAGGATTAAAATTCCATCATGCAGGATTAAAATGCCATCATGCAGGATTAAAATTCCATCATGCAGGATTAAAATGCCATCATGCAGGATTAAAATTCCATCATGCAGGATTAAAATTCCATCATGCAGGATTAAAATTCCATCATGCAGGATTAAAATTCCATCATGCAGGATTAAAATTCCATGATGCAGGATTAAAATTCCATCATGCAGGATTAAAATTCCATCATGCAGGATTAAAATTCCATCATGCAGGATTAAAATTCCATCATGCAGGATTAAAATTCCACCATTCGGGATTAAAATTCCACCATGCAGGATTAAAATTCCATCATGCAGGATTAAAATCCCATCATGCAGGATTAAAATTCCATCATGCAGGATTAAAATTCCATCATGCAGGATTAAAATTCCATCATGCAGGATTAAAATTCCATCATGCAGGATTAAAATTCCATCATGCAGGATTAAAATTCCATCATGCAGGATTAAAATTCCATGATGCAGGATTAAAATTCCATCATGCAGGATTAAAATTCAATCATGCAGGATTAAAATTCCACCATTCGGGATTAAAATTCCATCATGCAGGATTAAAATTCATCATGCAGGATTAAAATTCCATCATGCAGGATTAAAATTCCATGATGCAGGATTAAAATTCCATGATGCAGGATTAAAATTCCATCATGCAGGATTAAAATTCCATCATGCAGGATTAAAATTCCATCATGCAGGATTAAAATTCCATCATGCAGGATTAAAATTCCATCATGCAGGATTAAAATTCCATCATGCAGGATTAAAATTCCATCATGCAGGATTAAAATTCCATCTTGCAGGATTAAAATTCCATCATGCAGGATTAAAATTCCATCATGCAGGATTAAAATTTAATCATGCAGGATTAAAATTCCATCATGCAGGATTAAAATTCCATCATGCAGGATTAAAATTTAATCATGCAGGATTAAAATTCCATCATGCAGGATTAAAATTTCATCATGCAGGATTAAAATTCCATCATGCAGGATTAAAATTCCATCATGCAGGATTAAAATTCCATCATGCAGGATTAAAATTCCATCATGCAGGATTAAAATTCCATCTTGCAGGATTAAAATTCCATCATGCAGGATTAAAATTCCATCATGCAGGATTAAAATTCCATCTTGCAGGATTAAAATTCCATCATGCAGGATTAAAATTCCATCATGCAGGATTAAAATTCCATCATGCAGGATTAAAATTTAATCATGCAGGATTAAAATTCCATCATGCAGGATTAAAATTCCATCATGCAGGATTAAAATTCCATGATGCAGGATTAAAATTCCATCATGCAGGATTAAAATTCCATCATGCAGGATTAAAATTCCATCATGCAGGATTAAAATTCAATCATGCGGGATTAAAATTCCACCATTCGGGATTAAAATTCCATCATGCAGGATTAAAATTCCATCATGCAGGATTAAAATTCCATCATGCAGGATTAAAATTCCATCATGCAGGATTAAAATTCCATCATGCAGGATTAAAATTCCATCATGCAGGATTAAAATTCCATCATGCAGGATTAAAATTCCATCATGCAGGATTAAAATTCCATGATGCAGGATTAAAATTCCATCATGCAGGATTAAAATTCCATCATGCAGGATTAAAATTCCATCATGCAGGATTAAAATTCCATCATGCAGGATTAAAATTCCATCATGCAGGATTAAAATTCCATCATGCAGGATTAAAATTCCATCATGCAGGATTAAAATTCCATCATGCAGGATTAAAATTCCATCATGCAAGATTAAAATTCCATCATGCAGGATTAAAATTCCATCATGCAGGATTAAAATTCCATCATGCAGGATTAAAATTCCATCATGCAGGATTAAAATTTAATCATGCAGGATTAAAATTTAATCAGGCAGGATTAAAATTCCATCATGCAGGATTAAAATTCCGTGATGCAGGATTAAAATTCCATCATGCAGGATTAAAATTCCATCATGCAGGATTAAAATTCCATCATGCAGGATTAAAATTCCATCATGCAGGATTAAAATTCCATCATGCAGGATTAAAATTCCATCATGCAGGATTAAAATTCCATCATGCAGGATTAAAATTCCATCATGCAGGATTAAAATTCCATCATGCAGGATTAAAATTCCATCATGCAGGCTATCATGACTCATCGCTGTCCCATCCACAAATCAATGACTAAAGATAAATTCATTATTTGTTTGATAGATTGGAGTGCTAACATACAGGGAGTGTGAGGGTTCCACCATGACATCAGCCACTCAAACAATTTAACAAGACAGAGCATTTAACCATGTCGAGCCTCACCGAGGAATATGGATTAGAGTAGATCTGAGAACCAGTGTGGACTCTGAGTCACAAAGAGCACCATAGCCTGACTGGACATCCTAGATGTATGCTCACTTGCCTCTGAGCTGTCTAGCCTGGGTTAGAATCTCAGCCCACCTATTTAAACTGCCAGCCTGGTGTTTCTGCAGACAAGACAAGGTATCAATGAGTGTGCCATCCCTCGGACGGACTTTAACCTGGGCGTTCTGTCTGCCAGCATTAGTTGGTGGACATTAAAGATCCCACGGTGTCCTTTGCGAAGAGTAGGCGAACTATCGCCCGCACGCTGGACAAAATTGAAATTCCTGCTCTAACTTACATGGGGCACTAGATCAGCGGCACAGTTGCACACCTAAGCGTGTGAGGCAAATACGTTTTGTCGTAAGTCGTCCACAACTTTTTGAAATATCATGTTGTGTATCGATTTTGGCCCTATCACTCAATGGTGAAGAATCATTTAGAACTTAATTTTTTTTATCGTATCCGGAATCAGATCTTCACCAAAATCGGATTGATTTGTCCTTGTCAGACATACAATCTCTCCGCCAAGTTTCGTCCATATTCGTCCATATGTTTTTGAGATATCGTGCTACATATCGGTTTCAGCCCTATCACTCAATGGTGAAGAATCACTGAAAAAAATTCTCAGATCCGGATCAGGATCTTCACCAAAATCGAAATGATTTGTCCTTGTCAGACATACAATCTCTCCGCCAAGTTTCGTCCATATTCATCCATATGTTTTTGAGATATCGTGCTACATATCGGTTTCAGCCCTATCACTCAATGGTGAAGAAACACTGAAAAAAATTCTCAGATCCGGATCAGGATCTTCACCAAAATCGAAATGATTTGTCCTTGTCAGACACACAATCTCTCCACCAAGTTTCGTCCAAATCTGTCCATAAGTTTTTGAGACATCGTGCTTCATATCGGTTTTAGCCCGACCACTCAATGGTGAAGAATCACTTAAAAATTTTCTCTGATGTGGATCCAGATTTGAATCTTCTTCACCAAAATGGAATTGATTTGTCCTTGTCAGACACACAACCTCTCCACCAAGTTTCGTCCAAATCTGTCCATAAGTTTTTGAGATATCGTGCTACATATCGGTTTCAGCCCTATCACTCAATGGTGAAGAAACACTTTTCAAAATCCTCAGATCCGGATCTGGATTTTCACCAAAATCTAATTATTTCTTCCTTGTCACACACGCTACCTCTCCTCAAAATTTCGGCTGAATCCGTCCAAAAGTTTGAAAATGTGATAATTGAAAACAGCTGAATGGATTAAAATCAAACTTGTTTATTTTTCGGACGGTGAGCGAGGGAATCTACGCATTGTGAGACTATGTGGAGGCATATTGGCGACACAGTCGCATTGCTCTAGTTTATTAATATAATATAATAAATCATGCTCACCTTCCCTTTCCAATTACACGCACATTACGCATTACGTTAGGATACATCTGACCAGATATTTAATCTATTGATAAGTTCTGTGCTATGTAGTTGATCTTACCATTCTGATTATTACTCAGCGCACGCGAAGCCAAAAGCAGATTTAAGAAATTATTGGTTCATGTTCTTTGGTCATTTTATGATTCAGTTTATGATCGAGGAACAACATATTTAAATTAAATGATATATTTTGAACATGAATCAGAACATGAATAGGAAGAGAAGATTCTCGTTTTAACATATGTTGGCCTTGAATTCGTCCTGATCGCGCATGCGCAGAGAAGACTTAGATAATATGTTTGACTCTGTTTACCTGTCTGGCA